>NW_025729155.1:0-349326 GCF_021461385.2 Schistocerca piceifrons | reverse complement strand
ACCAATGTCAGACAGAACCGCACGAAAGGAGAGCGAAAGCCAAGGAGGAGGGGACAGTAGATTTGCGGGAATGACCGGCGTCGTCTGCTATAGTGCATAACGGGCTTACATCCTCCTGCTCGGCAGATGGGGTGTGGAGGCAGAGAGAGCAGGGCTCAATATGCGAGGCCCGGCCACGGTGTCCCAGGCACCAATGTCGGACAGAACCGCACGAAAGGAGAGCGAAAGCCAAGGAGGAGGGGACAGTAGATTTGCGGGAATGACCGGCGTCGTCTGCTATAGTGCATAACGGGCTTACATCCTCCTGCTCGGCAGATGGGGTGTGGAGGCAGAGAGAGCAGGGCTCAATATGCGAGGCCCGGCCACGGTGTCCCAGGCACCAATGTCGGACAGAACCGCACGAAAGGAGAGCGAAAGCCAAGGAGGAGGGGACAGTAGATTTGCGGGAATGACCGGCGTCGTCTGCTATAGTGCATAACGGGCTTACATCCTCCTGCTCGGCAGATGGGGTGTGGAGGCAGAGAGAGCAGGGCTCAATATGCGAGGCCCGGCCACGGTGTCCCAGGCACCAATGTCGGACAGAACCGCACGAAAGGAGAGCGAAAGCCAAGGAGGAGGGGACAGTAGATTTGCGGGAATGACCGGCGTCGTCTGCTATAGTGCATAACGGGCTTACATCCTCCTGCTCGGCAGATGGGGTGTGGAGGCAGAGAGAGCAGGGCTCAATATGCGAGGCCCGGCCACGGTGTCCCAGGCACCAATGTCGGACAGAACCGCACGAAAGGAGAGCGAAAGCCAAGGAGGAGGGGACAGTAGATTTGCGGGAATGACCGGCGTCGTCTGCTATAGTGCATAACGGGCTTACATCCTCCTGCTCGGCAGATGGGGTGTGGAGGCAGAGAGAGCAGGGCTCAATATGCGAGGCCCGGCCACGGTGTCCCAGGCACCAGTGTCGGACAGAACCGCACGAAAGGAGAGCGAAAGCCAAGGAGGAGGGGACAGTAGATTTGCGGGAATGACCGGCGTCGTCTGCTATAGTGCATAACGGGCTTACATCCTCCTGCTCGGCAGATGGGGTGTGGAGGCAGAGAGAGCAGGGCTCAATATGCGAGGCCCGGCCACGGTGTCCCAGGCACCAATGTCGGACAGAACCGCACGAAAGGGGAGCGAAAGCCAAGGAGGAGGGGACAGTAGATTTGCGGGA
This sequence comes from Schistocerca piceifrons, assembly GCF_021461385.2. Classification (NCBI taxonomy): domain Eukaryota; kingdom Metazoa; phylum Arthropoda; class Insecta; order Orthoptera; family Acrididae; genus Schistocerca; species Schistocerca piceifrons. The sequence continues at coordinate 348,122 of NW_025729155.1, read as the reverse complement.
ATGACCGGCGTCGTCTGCTATAGTGCATAACGGGCTTACATCCTCCTGCTCGGCAGATGGGGTGTGGAGGCAGAGAGAGCAGGGGTCAATATGCGAGGCCCGGCCACGGTGTCCCAGGCACCAGTGTCGGACAGAACCGCACGAAAGGAGAGCGAAAGCCAAGGAGGAGGGGACAGTAGATTTGCGGGAATGGCCGGCGTCGTCTGCTATAGTGCATAACGGGCTTACATCCTCCTGCTCGGCAGATGGGGTGTGGAGGCAGAGAGAGCAGGGCTCAATATGCGAGGCCCGGCCACGGTGTCCAGGCACCAATGTCGGACAGAACCGCACGAAAGGAGAGCGAAAGCCAAGGAGGAGGGGACAGTAGATTTGCGGGAATGACCGGCGTCGTCTGCTATAGTGCATAACGGGCTTACATCCTCCTGCTCGGCATATGGGGTGTGGAGGCAGAGAGAGCAGGGCTCAATATGCGAGGCCCGGCCACGGTGTCCCAGGCACCAGTGTCGGACAGAACCGCACGAAAGGAGAGCGAAAGCCAAGGAGGAGGGGACAGTAGATTTGCGGGAATGACCGGCGTCGTCTGCTATAGTGCATAACGGGCTTACATCCTCCTGCTCGGCAGATGGGGTGTGGAGGCAGAGAGAGCAGGGCTCAATATGCGAGGCCCGGCCACGGTGTCCCAGGCACCAATGTCGGACAGAACCGCACGAAAGGAGAGCGAAAGCCAAGGAGGAGGGGACAGTAGATTTGCGGGAATGACGGCGTCGTCTGCTATAGTGCATAACGGGCTTACATCCTCCTGCTTGGCAGATGGGGTGTGGAGGCAGAGAGAGCAGGGCTCAATATGCGAGGCCCGGCCACGGTGTCCCAGGCACCAATGTCGGACAGAACCGCACGAAAGGAGAGCGAAAGCCAAGGAGGAGGGGACAGTAGATTTGCGGGAATGACCGGCGTCGTCTGCTATAGTGCATAACGGGCTTACATCCTCCTGCTCGGCAGATGGGGTGTGGAGGCAGAGAGAGCAGGGCTCAATATGCGAGGCCCGGCCACGGTGTCCCAGGCACCAATGTCGGACAGAACCGCACGAAAGGGGAGCGAAAGCCAAGGAGGAGGGGACAGTAGATTTGCGGGAATGACCGGCGTCGTCTGCTATAGTGCATAACGGGCTTACATCCTCCTGCTCGGCAGATGGGGTGTGGAGGCAGAGAGAGCAGGGCTCAATATGCGAGGCCCGGCCACGGTGTCCCAGGCACCAGTGTCGGACAGAACCGCACGAAAGGAGAGCGAAAGCCAAGGAGGAGGGGACAGTAGATTTGCGGGAATGACCGGCGTCGTCTGATATAGTGCATAACGGGCTTACATCCTCCTGCTCGGCAGATGGGGTGTGGAGGCAGAGAGAGCAGGGCTCAATATGCGAGGCCCGGCCACGGTGTCCCAGGCACCAGTGTCGGACAGAACCGCACGAAAGGAGAGCGAAAGCCAAGGAGGAGGGGACAGTAGATTTGCGGGAATGACCGGCGTCGTCTGCTATAGTGCATAACGGGCTTACATCCTCCTGCTCGGCAGATGGGGTGTGGAGGCAGAGAGAGCAGGGCTCAATATGCGAGGCCCGGCCACGGTGTCCCAGGCACCAATGTCGGACAGAACCGCACGAAAGGAGAGCGAAAGCCAAGGAGGAGGGGACAGTAGATTTGCGGGAATGACCGGCGTCGTCTGCTATAGTGCATAACGGGCTTACATCCTCCTGCTCGGCAGATGGGGTGTGGAGGCAGAGAGAGCAGGGCTCAATATGCGAGGCCCGGCCACGGTGTCCCAGGCACCAGTGTCGGACAGAACCGCACGAAAGGAGAGCGAAAGCCAAGGAGGAGGGGACAGTAGATTTGCGGGAATGACCGGCGTCGTCTGCTATAGTGCATAACGGGCTTACATCCTCCTGCTCGGCAGATGGGGTGTGGAGGCAGAGAGAGCAGGGCTCAATATGCGAGGCCCGGCCACGGTGTCCCAGGCACCAATGTCGGACAGAACCGCACGAAAGGAGAGCGAAAGCCAAGGAGGAGGGGACAGTAGATTTGCGGGAATGACCGGCGTCGTCTGCTATAGTGCATAACGGGCTTACATCCTCCTGCTCGGCAGATGGGGTGTGGAGGCAGAGAGAGCAGGGCTCAATATGCGAGGCCCGGCCACGGTGTCCCAGGCACCAGTGTCGGACAGAACCGCACGAAAGGAGAGCGAAAGCCAAGGAGGAGGGGACAGTAGATTTGCGGGAATGACCGGCGTCGTCTGCTATAGTGCATAACGGGCTTACATCCTCCTGCTCGGCAGATGGGGTGTGGAGGCAGAGAGAGCAGGGCTCAATATGCGAGGCCCGGCCACGGTGTCCCAGGCACCAATGTCGGACAGAACCGCACGAAAGGAGAGCGAAAGCCAAGGAGGAGGGGACAGTAGATTTGCGGGAATGACCGGCGTCGTCTGCTATAGTGCATAACGGGCTTACATCCTCCTGCTCGGCAGATGGGGTGTGGAGGCAGAGAGAGCAGGGCTCAATATGCGAGGCCCGGCCACGGTGTCCCAGGCACCAATGTCGGACAGAACCGCACGAAAGGAGAGCGAAAGCCAAGGAGGAGGGGACAGTAGATTTGCGGGAATGACCGGCGTCGTCTGCTATAGTGCATAACGGGCTTACATCCTCCTGCTCGGCAGATGGGGTGTGGAGGCAGAGAGAGCAGGGCTCAATATGCGAGGCCCGGCCACGGTGTCCCAGGCACCAATGTCGGACAGAACCGCACGAAAGGAGAGCGAAAGCCAAGGAGGAGGGGACAGTAGATTTGCGGGAATGACCGGCGTCGTCTGCTATAGTGCATAACGGGCTTACATCCTCCTGCTCGGCAGATGGGGTGTGGAGGCAGAGAGAGCAGGGCTCAATATGCGAGGCCCGGCCACGGTGTCCCAGGCACCAATGTCGGACAGAACCGCACGAAAGGAGAGCGAAAGCCAAGGAGGAGGGGACAGTAGATTTGCGGGAATGACCGGCGTCATCTGCTATAGTGCATAACGGGCTTACATCCTCCTGCTCGGCAGATGGGGTGTGGAGGCAGAGAGAGCAGGGCTCAATATGCGAGGCCCGGCCACGGTGTCCCAGGCACCAATGTCGGACAGAACCGCACGAAAGGAGAGCGAAAGCCAAGGAGGAGGGGACAGTAGATTTGCGGGAATGACCGGCGTCGTCTGCTATAGTGCATAGCGGGCTTACATCCTCCTGCTCGGCAGATGGGGTGTGGAGGCAGAGAGAGCAGGGCTCAATATGCGAGGCCCGGCCACGGTGTCCCAGGCACCAATGTCGGACAGAACCGCACGAAAGGAGAGCGAAAGCCAAGGAGGAGGGGACAGTAGATTTGCGGGAATGACCGGCGTCGTCTGCTATAGTGCATAACGGGCTTACATCCTCCTGCTCGGCAGATGGGGTGTGGAGGCAGAGAGAGCAGGGCTCAATATGCGAGGCCCGGCCACGGTGTCCCAGGCACCAGTGTCGGACAGAACCGCACGAAAGGAGAGCGAAAGCCAAGGAGGAGGGGACAGTAGATTTGCGGGAATGACCGGCGTCGTCTGCTATAGTGCATAACGGGCTTACATCCTCCTGCTCGGCAGATGGGGTGTGGAGGCAGAGAGAGCAGGGCTCAATATGCGAGGCCCGGCCACGGTGTCCCAGGCACCAATGTCGGACAGAACCGCACGAAAGGAGAGCGAAAGCCAAGGAGGAGGGGACAGTAGATTTGCGGGAATGACCGGCGTCGTCTGCTATAGTGCATAACGGGCTTACATCCTCCTGCTCGGCAGATGGGGTGTGGAGGCAGAGAGAGCAGGGCTCAATATGCGAGGCCCGGCCACGGTGTCCCAGGCACCAATGTCGGACAGAACCGCACGAAAGGAGAGCGAAAGCCAAGGAGGAGGGGACAGTAGATTTGCGGGAATGACCGGCGTCGTCTGCTATAGTGCATAACGGGCTTACATCCTCCTGCTCGGCAGATGGGGTGTGGAGGCAGAGAGAGCAGGGCTCAATATGCGAGGCCCGGCCACGGTGTCCCAGGCACCAATGTCGGACAGAACCGCACGAAAGGAGAGCGAAAGCCAAGGAGGAGGGGACAGTAGATTTGCGGGAATGACCTGGCGTCGTCTGCTATAGTGCATAACGGGCTTACATCCTCCTGCTCGGCAGATGGGGTGTGGAGGCAGAGAGAGCAGGGCTCAATATGCGAGGCCCGGCCACGGTGTCCCAGGCACCAATGTCGGACAGAACCGCACGAAAGGAGAGCGAAAGCCAAGGAGGAGGGGACAGTAGATTTGCGGGAATGACCGGCGTCGTCTGCTATAGTGCATAACGGGCTTACATCCTCCTGCTCGGCAGATGGGGTGTGGAGGCAGAGAGAGCAGGGCTCAATATGCGAGGCCCGGCCACGGTGTCCCAGGCACCAATGTCGGACAGAACCGCACGAAAGGAGAGCGAAAGCCAAGGAGGAGGGGACAGTAGATTTGCGGGAATGACCGGCGTCGTCTGCTATAGTGCATAACGGGCTTACATCCTCCTGCTCGGCAGATGGGGTGTGGAGGCAGAGAGAGCAGGGCTCAATATGCGAGGCCCGGCCACGGTGTCCCAGGCACCAATGTCGGACAGAACCGCACGAAAGGAGAGCGAAAGCCAAGGAGGAGGGGACAGTAGATTTGCGGGAATGACCGGCGTCGTCTGCTATAGTGCATAACGGGCTTACATCCTCCTGCTCGGCAGATGGGGTGTGGAGGCAGAGAGAGCAGGGCTCAATATGCGAGGCCCGGCCACGGTGTCCCAGGCACCAATGTCGGACAGAACCGCACGAAAGGAGAGCGAAAGCCAAGGAGGAGGGGACAGTAGATTTGCGGGAATGACCGGCGTCGTCTGCTATAGTGCATAACGGGCTTACATCCTCCTGCTCGGCAGATGGGGTGTGGAGGCAGAGAGAGCAGGGCTCAATATGCGAGGCCCGGCCACGGTGTCCCAGGCACCAATGTCGGACAGAACCGCACGAAAGGAGAGCGAAAGCCAAGGAGGAGGGGACAGTAGATTTGCGGGAATGACCGGCGTCGTCTGCTATAGTGCATAACGGGCTTACATCCTCCTGCTCGGCAGATGGGGTGTGGAGGCAGAGAGAGCAGGGCTCAATATGCGAGGCCCGGCCACGGTGTCCCAGGCACCAATGTCGGACAGAACCGCACGAAAGGAGAGCGAAAGCCAAGGAGGAGGGGACAGTAGATTTGCGGGAATGACCGGCGTCGTCTGCTATAGTGCATAACGGGCTTACATCCTCCTGCTCGGCAGATGGGGTGTGGAGGCAGAGAGAGCAGGGCTCAATATGCGAGGCCCGGCCACGGTGTCCCAGGCACCAATGTCGGACAGAACCGCACGAAAGGAGAGCGAAAGCCAAGGAGGAGGGGACAGTAGATTTGCGGGAATGACCGGCGTCGTCTGCTATAGTGCATAACGGGCTTACATCCTCCTGCTCGGCAGATGGGGTGTGGAGGCAGAGAGAGCAGGGCTCAATATGCGAGGCCCGGCCACGGTGTCCCAGGCACCAATGTCGGACAGAACCGCACGAAAGGAGAGCGAAAGCCAAGGAGGAGGGGACAGTAGATTTGCGGGAATGACCGGCGTCGTCTGCTATAGTGCATAACGGGCTTACATCCTCCTGCTCGGCAGATGGGGTGTGGAGGCAGAGAGAGCAGGGCTCAATATGCGAGGCCCGGCCACGGTGTCCCAGGCACCAATGTCGGACAGAACCGCACGAAAGGAGAGCGAAAGCCAAGGAGGAGGGGACAGTAGATTTGCGGGAATGACCGGCGTCGTCTGCTATAGTGCATAACGGGCTTACATCCTCCTGCTCGGCAGATGGGGTGTGGAGGCAGAGAGAGCAGGGCTCAATATGCGAGGCCCGGCCACGGTGTCCCAGGCACCAATGTCGGACAGAACCGCACGAAAGGAGAGCGAAAGCCAAGGAGGAGGGGACAGTAGATTTGCGGGAATGACCGGCGTCGTCTGCTATAGTGCATAACGGGCTTACATCCTCCTGCTCGGCAGATGGGGTGTGGAGGCAGAGAGAGCAGGGCTCAATATGCGAGGCCCGGCCACGGTGTCCCAGGCACCAATGTCGGACAGAACCGCACGAAAGGAGAGCGAAAGCCAAGGAGGAGGGGACAGTAGATTTGCGGGAATGACCGGCGTCGTCTGCTATAGTGCATAACAGGCTTACATCCTCCTGCTCGGCAGATGGGGTGTGGAGGCAGAGAGAGCAGGGCTCAATATGCGAGGCCCGGCCACGGTGTCCCAGGCACCAGTGTCGGACAGAACCGCACGAAAGGAGAGCGAAAGCCAAGGAGGAGGGGACAGTAGATTTGCGGGAATGACCGGCGTCGTCTGCTATAGTGCATAACGGGCTTACATCCTCCTGCTCGGCAGATGGGGTGTGGAGGCAGAGAGAGCAGGGCTCAATATGCGAGGCCCGGCCACGGTGTCCCAGGCACCAATGTCGGACAGAACCGCACGAAAGGAGAGCGAAAGCCAAGGAGGAGGGGACAGTAGATTTGCGGGAATGACCGGCGTCGTCTGCTATAGTGCATAACGGGCTTACATCCTCCTGCTCGGCAGATGGGGTGTGGAGGCAGAGAGAGCAGGGCTCAATATGCGAGGCCCGGCCACGGTGTCCCAGGCACCAGTGTCGGACAGAACCGCACGAAAGGAGAGCGAAAGCCAAGGAGGAGGGGACAGTAGATTTGCGGGAATGACCGGCGTCGTCTGCTATAGTGCATAACGGGCTTACATCCTCCTGCTCGGCAGATGGGGTGTGGAGGCAGAGAGAGCAGGGCTCAATATGCGAGGCCCGGCCACGGTGTCCCAGGCACCAATGTCGGACAGAACCGCACGAAAGGAGAGCGAAAGCCAAGGAGGAGGGGACAGTAGATTTGCGGGAATGACCGGCGTCGTCTGCTATAGTGCATAACGGGCTTACATCCTCCTGCTCGGCAGATGGGGTGTGGAGGCAGAGAGAGCAGGGCTCAATATGCGAGGCCCGGCCACGGTGTCCCAGGCACCAGTGTCGGACAGAACCGCACGAAAGGAGAGCGAAAGCCAAGGAGGAGGGGACAGTAGATTTGCGGGAATGACCGGCGTCGTCTGCTATAGTGCATAACGGGCTTACATCCTCCTGCTCGGCAGATGGGGTGTGGAGGCAGAGAGAGCAGGGCTCAATATGCGAGGCCCGGCCACGGTGTCCCAGGCACCAATGTCGGACAGAACCGCACGAAAGGAGAGCGAAAGCCAAGGAGGAGGGGACAGTAGATTTGCGGGAATGACCGGCGTCGTCTGCTATAGTGCATAACGGGCTTACATCCTCCTGCTCGGCAGATGGGGTGTGGAGGCAGAGAGAGCAGGGCTCAATATGCGAGGCCCGGCCACGGTGTCCCAGGCACCAATGTCGGACAGAACCGCACGAAAGGAGAGCGAAAGCCAAGGAGGAGGGGACAGTAGATTTGCGGGAATGACCGGCGTCGTCTGCTATAGTGCATAACGGGCTTACATCCTCCTGCTCGGCAGATGGGGTGTGGAGGCAGAGAGAGCAGGGCTCAATATGCGAGGCCCGGCCACGGTGTCCCAGGCACCAATGTCGGACAGAACCGCACGAAAGGAGAGCGAAAGCCAAGGAGGAGGGGACAGTAGATTTGCGGGAATGACCGGCGTCGTCTGCTATAGTGCATAACGGGCTTACATCCTCCTGCTCGGCAGATGGGGTGTGGAGGCAGAGAGAGCAGGGCTCAATATGCGAGGCCCGGCCACGGTGTCCCAGGCACCAATGTCGGACAGAACCGCACGAAAGGAGAGCGAAAGCCAAGGAGGAGGGGACAGTAGATTTGCGGGAATGACCGGCGTCGTCTGCTATAGTGCATAACGGGCTTACATCCTCCTGCTCGGCAGATGGGGTGTGGAGGCAGAGAGAGCAGGGCTCAATATGCGAGGCCCGGCCACGGTGTCCCAGGCACCAATGTCGGACAGAACCGCACGAAAGGAGAGCGAAAGCCAAGGAGGAGGGGACAGTAGATTTGCGGGAATGACCGGCGTCGTCTGCTATAGTGCATAACGGGCTTACATCCTCCTGCTCGGCAGATGGGGTGTGGAGGCAGAGAGAGCAGGGCTCAATATGCGAGGCCCGGCCACGGTGTCCCAGGCACCAATGTCGGACAGAACCGCACGAAAGGAGAGCGAAAGCCAAGGAGGAGGGGACAGTAGATTTGCGGGAATGACCGGCGTCGTCTGCTATAGTGCATAACGGGCTTACATCCTCCTGCTCGGCAGATGGGGTGTGGAGGCAGAGAGAGCAGGGCTCAATATGCGAGGCCCGGCCACGGTGTCCCAGGCACCAGTGTCGGACAGAACCGCACGAAAGGAGAGCGAAAGCCAAGGAGGAGGGGACAGTAGATTTGCGGGAATGACCGGCGTCGTCTGCTATAGTGCATAACGGGCTTACATCCTCCTGCTCGGCAGATGGGGTGTGGAGGCAGAGAGAGCAGGGCTCAATATGCGAGGCCCGGCCACGGTGTCCCAGGCACCAATGTCGGACAGAACCGCACGAAAGGAGAGCGAAAGCCAAGGAGGAGGGGACAGTAGATTTGCGGGAATGACCGGCGTCGTCTGCTATAGTGCATAACGGGCTTACATCCTCCTGCTCGGCAGATGGGGTGTGGAGGCAGAGAGAGAGCAGGGCTCAATATGCGAGGCCCGGCCACGGTGTCCCAGGCACCAATGTCGGACAGAACCGCACGAAAGGAGAGCGAAAGCCAAGGAGGAGGGGACAGTAGATTTGCGGGAATGACCGGCGTCGTCTGCTATAGTGCATAACGGGCTTACATCCTCCTGCTCGGCAGATGGGGTGTGGAGGCAGAGAGAGCAGGGCTCAATATGCGAGGCCCGGCCACGGTGTCCCAGGCACCAATGTCGGACAGAACCGCACGAAAGGAGAGCGAAAGCCAAGGAGGAGGGGACAGTAGATTTGCGGGAATGACTGGCGTCGTCTGCTATAGTGCATAACGGGCTTACATCCTCCTGCTCGGCAGATGGGGTGTGGAGGCAGAGAGAGCAGGGCTCAATATGCGAGGCCCGGCCACGGTGTCCCAGGCACCAATGTCGGACAGAACCGCACGAAAGGAGAGCGAAAGCCAAGGAGGAGGGGACAGTAGATTTGCGGGAATGACCGGCGTCGTCTGCTATAGTGCATAACGGGCTTACATCCTCCTGCTCGGCAGATGGGGTGTGGAGGCAGAGAGAGCAGGGCTCAATATGCGAGGCCCGGCCACGGTGTCCCAGGCACCAATGTCGGACAGAACCGCACGAAAGGAGAGCGAAAGCCAAGGAGGAGGGGACAGTAGATTTGCGGGAATGACCGGCGTCGTCTGCTATAGTGCATAACGGGCTTACATCCTCCTGCTCGGCAGATGGGGTGTGGAGGCAGAGAGAGCAGGGCTCAATATGCGAGGCCCGGCCACGGTGTCCCAGGCACCAATGTCGGACAGAACCGCACGAAAGGACAGCGAAAGCCAAGGAGGAGGGGACAGTAGATTTGCGGGAATGACCGGCGTCGTCTGCTATAGTGCATAACGGGCTTACATCCTCCTGCTCGGCAGATGGGGTGTGGAGGCAGAGAGAGCAGGGCTCAATATGCGAGGCCCGGCCACGGTGTCCCAGGCACCAATGTCGGACAGAACCGCACGAAAGGAGAGCGAAAGCCAAGGAGGAGGGGAGAGTAGATTTGCGGGAATGACCGGCGTCGTCTGCTATAGTGCATAACGGGCTTACATCCTCCTGCTCGGCAGATGGGGTGTGGAGGCAGAGAGAGCAGGGCTCAATATGCGAGGCCCGGCCACGGTGTCCCAGGCACCAATGTCGGACAGAACCGCACGAAAGGAGAGCGAAAGCCAAGGAGGAGGGGACAGTAGATTTGCGGGAATGACCGGCGTCGTCTGCTATAGTGCATAACGGGCTTACATCCTCCTGCTCGGCAGATGGGGTGTGGAGGCAGAGAGAGCAGGGCTCAATATGCGAGGCCCGGCCACGGTGTCCCAGGCACCAATGTCGGACAGAACCGCACGAAAGGAGAGCGAAAGCCAAGGAGGAGGGGACAGTAGATTTGCGGGAATGACCGGCGTCGTCTGCTATAGTGCATAACGGGCTTACATCCTACTGCTCGGCAGATGGGGTGTGGAGGCAGAGAGAGCAGGGCTCAATATGCGAGGCCCGGCCACGGTGTCCCAGGCACCAATGTCGGACAGAACCGCACGAAAGGAGAGCGAAAGCCAAGGAGGAGGGGACAGTAGATTTGCGGGAATGACCGGCGTCGTCTGCTATAGTGCATAACGGGCTTACATCCTCCTGCTCGGCAGATGGGGTGTGGAGGCAGAGAGAGCAGGGCTCAATATGCGAGGCCCGGCCACGGTGTCCCAGGCACCAATGTCGGACAGAACCGCACGAAAGGAGAGCGAAAGCCAAGGAGGAGGGGACAGTAGATTTGCGGGAATGACCGGCGTCGTCTGCTATAGTGCATAACGGGCTTACATCCTCCTGCTCGGCAGATGGGGTGTGGAGGCAGAGAGAGCAGGGCTCAATATGCGAGGCCCGGCCACGGTGTCCCAGGCACCAATGTCGGACAGAACCGCACGAAAGGAGAGCGAAAGCCAAGGAGGAGGGGACAGTAGATTTGCGGGAATGACCGGCGTCGTCTGCTATAGTGCATAACGGGCTTACATCCTCCTGCTCGGCAGATGGGGTGTGGAGGCAGAGAGAGCAGGGCTCAATATGCGAGGCCCGGCCACGGTGTCCCAGGCACCAATGTCGGACAGAACCGCACGAAAGGAGAGCGAAAGCCAAGGAGGAGGGGACAGTAGATTTGCGGGAATGACCGGCGTCGTCTGCTATAGTGCATAACGGGCTTACATCCTCCTGCTCGGCAGATGGGGTGTGGAGGCAGAGAGAGCAGGGCTCAATATGCGAGGCCCGGCCACGGTGTCCCAGGCACCAATGTCGGACAGAACCGCACGAAAGGACAGCGAAAGCCAAGGAGGAGGGGACAGTAGATTTGCGGGAATGACCGGCGTCGTCTGCTATAGTGCATAACGGGCTTACATCCTCCTGCTCGGCAGATGGGGTGTGGAGGCAGAGAGAGCAGGGCTCAATATGCGAGGCCCGGCCACGGTGTCCCAGGCACCAATGTCGGACAGAACCGCACGAAAGGAGAGCGAAAGCCAAGGAGGAGGGGACAGTAGATTTGCGGGAATGACCGGCGTCGTCTGCTATAGTGCATAACGGGCTTACATCCTCCTGCTCGGCAGATGGGGTGTGGAGGCAGAGAGAGCAGGGCTCAATATGCGAGGCCCGGCCACGGTGTCCCAGGCACCAATGTCGGACAGAACCGCACGAAAGGAGAGCGAAAGCCAAGGAGGAGGGGACAGTAGATTTGCGGGAATGACCGGCGTCGTCTGCTATAGTGCATAACGGGCTTACATCCTCCTGCTCGGCAGATGGGGTGTGGAGGCAGAGAGAGCAGGGCTCAATATGCGAGGCCCGGCCACGGTGTCCCAGGCACCAATGTCGGACAGAACCGCACGAAAGGAGAGCGAAAGCCAAGGAGGAGAGGACAGTAGATTTGCGGGAATGACCGGCGTCGTCTGCTATAGTGCATAACGGGCTTACATCCTCCTGCTCGGCAGATGGGGTGTGGAGGCAGAGAGAGCAGGGCTCAATATGCGAGGCCCGGCCACGGTGTCCCAGGCACCAATGTCGGACAGAACCGCACGAAAGGAGAGCGAAAGCCAAGGAGGAGGGGACAGTAGATTTGCGGGAATGACCGGCGTCGTCTGCTATAGTGCATAACGGGCTTACATCCTCCTGCTCGGCAGATGGGGTGTGGAGGCAGAGAGAGCAGGGCTCAATATGCGAGGCCCGGCCACGGTGTCCCAGGCACCAATGTCGGACAGAACCGCACGAAAGGAGAGCGAAAGCCAAGGAGGAGGGGACAGTAGATTTGCGGGAATGACCGGCGTCGTCTGCTATAGTGCATAACGGGCGCGTGCCCAGCCGCCTACCCCGCTGTGGGGCACGATACAGAAATATAGCGCAGAGAGTCTAGGGCGTCAGCAGCATCGGGAGTGGTGGTGTCTTTAAAGATCGAGCGAAGGTAAATAGCGAAGAAGTTGTGGTAGCGTTGTCGATGCTCGAGTTCGCTGAAGGCGTTTGTAAGTACTGCTAGAAATCATGACGTGACTGTTGCAATTGGTACACAGGTAAGTGATAGTCTATCCTTTCACCCATACAGATGTCCTCAGAATAGATGAAAGTCCACGGGTAAAAAGATGTAGGTGACAACAAACTGTCAATCCAGTTTCCAGATGTCACTGGTGGCGGCACAGGTCAGGTGATAGGCGTCGTCGTGCACGAGGTGGCAAATAGAACAAAGCGAAGTGTCCGACAATTCTACTCCGTGAACGCGTTGGTTTATGAGAATTTCTGACATGCGACGGGGTATCATGTTGCCCGGATGTTAGAAGGAAGGGAACGCCAGACCGTGAACCACCGCATCGATGGACTTTTCTGTTTGATGTTACTGCGAGATATGCAACGAAGTAGTGGGGTGTAGAAGTCTTTGGTTCGAGGAAGGCGTGTGCTCGGTAAGTGAGTGTGAACGTGAACATAACTGAACTCGTTGAGGAAATCATAAATAGCGTCAGATGGTACTTAAAGTGGCCCACTGGCGCAGGCAGGGATATGGTCGAGGACATGAAAATGTCCAGCAAGCTGCACTTAATGGAGGCGTCCCCCTTCCACACATCTCAGTATCCGTTCTCATTATCCATTCGGATGCGGCGTCACTGATGGCTTTGAAAATGGACAAATAGATGCCCAAAATGTCGGAAGCTGAGATCTTAGCTATGTCATGTAGGAGGCGTTCCCCTTACAAGGCTTTGATTTGGTATAATCATTGCTGAAGGTGAATAGGCCGCTGAAAGTGAACATCAGTAAGTGGAAATGTTCAGCACAAACGCACTGCCGACTGAGTTTCCCAAGCACAGACCACGACCCTCCTATAATTTCGTATAACTATATAGCAGGAAGCTAGTAAATGTTGTGCAAACAGGCGCACGATATCTAGCAAAAAGGTTGGTGCCAGATTAGTTCATTAAGTAGCTGAGCAGTGATGGTGTTTTGTCGCCTTGCTGGAAACGGTGAGATTTCACAGCTCCGCTAGTGATCGGCGGGAGGGGTGCGGGGTATTGGCTGTCGAGTATGGGAGCCTAAACTGACAGCAGATGAGGCAGCGCCCTGTCCTACAGGGCAGGGCATACTATCGTGTTTTGGAACGTGTGGCTATCTGGTGTAGAGATTGCAGATCTGGCTGTGAACTCTGACACTTGGAGACACAGAGGTAGTGATGGTATGCTCGTGAGTAGCAGATGGATTGTCTACAAGGAGCTTTAAGATGGTGTTTCACGGTTTCTACCTCTGCCTAGGCCCAGTGACTCAACGGTTGTCTTCACCTGAAGCTCGTAATTTGTTGTGAGATCTACTGTCCATTATTAATCAGATGACATGCCACTCTGAATGAAGTACATGCCACACTGAAGTCTGTCGTTCAAATGTTTCCAGAGGCCAGTGGGTACTGCTTTGATATACCGGCTGTAATACTGAACTGTTTCAGGAAACTCATTGCGTAATTGCTAACTTTGGTGTAAATTGTATAAACATTAGCACGTATTTCTGTAGCCACTTATTAAAGACAAAATTCAAATGGCTCTGAGCACTAGGGACTTAACACCTGAGGTCGTCGGTCGCCTAGAACTTAGAACTACGTAAACCTAACTTACCTAAGGACACCACACACAGCCATGCCCGAGGCAGGATTCGAACCTGCGACATCAAGCTTTGGTTGTGTTCTTGGCCTAACTTTCTTCTACTGCCATTGTAACTGTTGCGATGGCTAGATAATGAATAGACCGTATACCGCTTCCTCCGTGCATAGTTATATATCTCTTTTTTTCTTCAATATTTGTTATTGATCTGAAGCTGATTGAATGTTGCAAACTGCCTAAGTCCTTCACCATTTTCATTGATGTGTTCTTCTCAGAATATACCTACAACTCTCCACTAATGAGAAATTAATATCTGTTAATTACTTTATCTACAACTGCTCGCAGTTCGTCATAGGGCAGTTTTGTTACTGTTTCTTTAGGTGCATATATAATGACTAAATATCCTGAGTCGGTTTTAAATTTACACGTGACAATTCGTTCATTGGTAAAGGATCATTCTACGTTTTATCTTTCCCATTTGATATTTATTAGGATATCCACCCCATATTTGGCTCGTGTGTTTTGAAATACTGCAATCTCTATCACTGTGTAGTAATCAATATGAAAAAAATACAGCCAACAAATAATTCTTATGGAATTAAAAACCATAAGCTAAAGGGCATAATACGTAAAAACGAAAACGGAAGAGGATTATAAGCAAAAAGGGATGAAGCCAAACAAATAACTGGGTTAGCACGCTGACAGTTATGCGATCATTTTATCAGTAAAGTCGAGCAAGATATACACAGGAAGTAATCTTTTGCCTATAAGGTAATGACACAATCAAATAGAGTGGAGAAACGTACTGCTGAAGTGAATGTAGTTAATAGAAAGGAATTTGTAAAAAACTGTGAGGAACAGAACATAGAGAATAGAACGAGGAGGGGTTCACGTGACATAATAGTATGGTGGATTGAATTACAATGCAAGTGCCGCAATTAGTTTTAAAAAGTGTGAAAAACAGGGAAGCATAAGCACCAGGTGGTATTAATACAGGAATTTTAAAATAAGCCGCTACCTTTTATGATTTTAGGTTGTTACATTCATTTAATAAATATTGGCTATGGTGTAAAATCACAAACCCTTGGAATATTTCAGAAGTAATATCAATTTTTAAGGAAGATAAAGGGAAGAACTGTGAAAAAAATAAAGGAATTATAAAGGGAAAAATTGTGAAAATAATAGAGGAATTTGCCTCCAAAACTGAGTCTACAAAATACTTGAAAAAATAGTCAATTAGCGTTTAAGAATCATAAAGGAGACTTTCCTACTAGAAGAACAAAGTAATTTCGGAAAGGCCGTTCTGTAGTGTCAATATATGTACTACAAAAACAAATGACGAGAATCCAGTTTAGAGATGCATATCGCCTTTACTGATTTCGGAGAAGCTTTTGACAGAGTGAACAGAAACTAACTATGGAACACAATTATTAAAGCTGGATATCTCAGTCATCATATTCAAGCTATGAAAGCCTTATACGTCAACGCGAAGACGTTAACAAATATTCGAAATACTAAAACAGAAAAAGGTCAAATATCAACAAAGAAAACTAAAATCATGGGTCATCATGGGAAATACCCTCCATGGTCAGAAAGAACGATAGATACATACTACTTGAGCAGGTCTCCAAACATAATTCTTAAGATGCGACATAAGCTATGAAATGGACAAGGCCATAGGAAATAAGATAAAACATGCCAGTAAACAGGCAGAAGATATAAAAACATTTTAGAGCAAATTACGGAAGTATACAAAATTAAAATTTTGTAAAACCATGGCTACACCATTATTGGTTTATGGAAGTGGGTCATGTATCTCGAAAACCGCGGTAAAAGTAAATTATAACCAGCAGAAATTAAATTTGTTAGGAGATGTTACCAGGGAAGACCGTATAAGGAACGAAAATGTTAGAGATGAATTTGATACTTACAGTATATAAAAATTTTGTTGAAGAATATAAAAAATGATGGAAACATCACCTACAAAGAATGGGTGTAGACAGAATCCCATATTTGGCTATGCTGTACCAGCCAAGAGGAAGAAGGGACATAGGAAGAGTCAGAACGTGGTGGCCCTGAGAAGAGTGAAGATGTAACAGGCACAAGGTGACCGAGCCCTGTAGTCCAGAAGAAGAAGAAGAAGAAGAAGAAGAAGAAGAAGATTGTAAACACGTACTCTGTGACTGAAGTATCTGTAAAATTATAAACGCGTCGCAAGCAATCAGGCGGATGTGGCACAGCAGCCATGCTTGGAGCAGTGTAGTCAGAATTCATATCAGGAGCAACACAAGTTCATTACAAAAGCGGAGTTTCTGAATGTTTTATATTAAAACTTGTGGAGTTCTGCATTGGTTCGGTTCACTGACATTAAGCTTATTTGTAAAAATGATCAGGTTAGGATGGCGTTTAGACGGCTATGCTTAAATACTTAAGAGGTGGCGTCATTTTTCCTATGAGTTTTGTTTTTACAGTTGTTCGTCTTCTTAATTTTTTCTGTGTTTACTTGAGTTCAAATAAAAGGTGTTAGTTGTGATGTTCTATGGGGCGATTTAAACTGATTTGTTACGCAGGGTGTGGAATATAACCGCCACGTGTCGCAAGTAAAGTGATTTTATTTGTCATACGACCGGTTTTGGGCTTGTGCCCATCTTGAGGTAGTTTGCATTCGTTTGTAAGTGGCTAATTACAGTATTGCCTTTTTGGTAATGACCTCATTATTAGCTTTTTATTTAAATAGTGAACTTCAGCAGTGAGAATAGGAAGATGCACATGAATGTGAACCACCTGAAGACATGCAGAAGCTCCAAACTCATCGTGTGTTAAATAAAATCACCTTCTATTGCGACTAAAATCACCTTTTATTGCGACTGGTAGTGGTTATTACTCTACACCGTGTAAAGGAACAGTGATAGAGTTCAACCGCATCTATTATGGATAAAATTCAGTTGACTTTCTACGGAATTTTTTCGAAAACATGTTTTAATAAACGTTCAAATTTGTTACTGGTGACTCAACGCAGTCAATCTGACCCAAGGTTTCATCCTACAGACCGTTACCGCCACACTCTTCAGATACAGGCCGTTGCACTCGTGACGAATAATATGTAGCATGCGGTACTGCAGGCGGGATTTACAAAAGATGACAAAGAAAAGTACCACAGTTCGCGCATGTGGACAAATACTCGAGCAGTCATGCAAGTGGAATATCTGGATCTGTTCATCATCGATGTATAGGCAGGAATTTCTGGTGTCATGATGTCATACATTTCACCATACACTTTAACAGGTGCAGTTATCATCGGTTGCTGTGAAGTGAGTTACCAGTGCTATTGGAGAACTTTGTCCTTGCAGAAAGACAACAACTGTGCTTAGTGAACGTCGAAGCTTCGCCCTATTTTCTACGGCTCATGCGACAGTAACTCATCGCAACGTTTCATTGGACAAGGATTGGTAGCAGAGGTGCGGTAGCATGGCCTTCTCGTTAAGCGGACCTAAATCGTTTGCATTTCTGGTCTTGGGGAAATTTAAAGCTTTTTGTGTATGCCTAGCCTACAGGTGATGTGATACTGGTTTCTTGGAACATTATTATTAGAATTTTTCTTTCAATTTTGACCAATCTAACTGCTGTAGGGATATGTGCACTTCATACACCTTGTGTATGTACATACCAGAAGCTTTGAGAGGTCATTCATGGAGTTAGTATGAGGCACCAAACATATGTAAGTACTTTAAGAACATCGAAAATCCAGTTTACTGTAACGAACACAAGGATATAACGAGTAACAGTATACACATGTAACTGCTGACATTCATCAGCAGCGGGAAGAGACAAAATACAGACTCTCTCTTGCACGATTTATTAGGAAGATAGCATGTAGAACCTGGCTATTCTGTACATAGGTGGATGCGCTCGTGTTCCCTTACATATATCCAATTTCAAAATTTGACAGTATAATTTATGAAACACGAAAATTATGATTTATTTTAATAGTCTTATTGTATTTAAAGACGCAGGTAAGTTGACAACTGAAGAAATTTAATTTCTTCCTCTGTGTGCTCTTTGTGGGTTTGAGGAAATACGCGGCCGTGAATAATTGTGCTGGAGCCAAATCTACGTTCAAATGGCTTGAGCACTATGGGACTTAACATCGGAGGTCATCAGTCCCCTAGAACTTAGAACTACTTAAACCTAACTAACCTAAGGAATAGGTTGCGAAAGATAGTATTGTCAAACATGTCTGCGCCACACGAAGGCTGAGTGACGGATGGTGTAAATAATGTATTCTTATTCCGTCGCAATTGTGAATGTTACTGATGTTTCCAAACTGTGCTTATCGTTGACAATAAGACAATAAACATCTAAATGGAGTCAATGTACTAAGTCGCTCTTGTCAGTAAACCGAAATGTTCAAAGACCTGTATACAGAAGATTCTGAAGATAACACCGCAGATTATATTTACTGCACGTTTCTGTACAACACTTTTCTCACGACTGATGAGTTGCCGTAAATTATGATACCAGAAGAAGTAATCGAATGAAAATACGAATAGTGAATCTCAAAAACCTGATATTATCCGAAACGCAGAAGGTGCTGAACTGAGACGATTACAAAGAGGTCTGTAATATGTTATTTCCGGTTCAGAGCTCATACTGTTATTGTATCTTTATTACCATTGCAAATAAATTGTACATATTCCATGTAAATCGTATTCTATATTAACTATTACTTTTGGATAACTGAAATAATCATTCAAAAAGTCGTTGAAGTGCAGCACTAATGTTGGAAACCTTTTACTGTATTGGAGTATTCTCAGTTTGCCGGTACGACTGTACATCAGTGAACCACAATCGATCTGGATAGAGAGCCAGAGGAAATGGATTCAATTTCCGGAATGGTCATGCGGTTTCATGTTGATCGTTTCTTAGTATCTCCAGCCAAGTGGATGCAGATACGTTTTAAGTTTAAAATCGCTTCATTTCCTTCCTGCTAAATTAGTAGGTCTGAATCATTGCATTTATTTTTATTGGGTACTTGTTGGAAAGGACATGTTTCACTTGGTATTTGTTTCCTTCTATTATCTAAATTGGAAAAATGGTAACGTATTCAGTGCGCATTGTTATAAACTATATTTGGTGTTTTGCTTTTTGGGTGAGAATATGAGTACGTTTTGTGGTTGTTCCATACGCTAACACGCTAAGTATTGTAGGAAACTTGATTCAAAATCACTTTGCCCTTGCCCTTCATTAATAGCGATACTGTACGCTTACAGCAAACTGGAGCCTTTCAAAGTTAAATGGTGAGAGTAAATGAATTAAGCTGCTTGTATGAATACTGGCCCGCCTTTCTGTTTTGCAGTAAATATTTTCTTCTATATGAAGTTGTTTGGAAGACTTTTGGCGAGGGCATACCAGGAACATTGAGCGAATTTATGATTTGTGTTGAGACATGTACGCTTTAGTCTTGTCTCATCGTGATATCAACAGATTTAAATAATTTTTTCTTCCGCTGAGAGCAAAATCTACTTTCTAATTTGTGTGATGAAGTAAGCTTTAGTTTTTATTTTACTTATTTATTTGTTATTTGCTTCTACAGTTGTTCTCTGGCATAACCATGTAGTTTTTCGTAGTCCTGTTTATAAGGCTATAGTCTTTTCTGACATAATGTTTGTCTGTCATTACCACGTTGAGTAATTCATCAGTTAGGCGATTGTGGAGGAGGGCGTATCAATGTGATATATACCGTTTCAGCTAGTACTCTAGGATGTACGAGAATATTTTATAACGCTCAAAATTCTACGATATAATTTGAGAATGTTGCTTTTAAAGCTCGACAATATTGTAGAATTATCTTGAATTTTTTCCACTGAAAAATACACTGATGCGAAAGAGGCAGAAATGTTCATGTGATAAACACGCACACCCACGTTCACACACACACACACACACACACACACACACACACACACACGCACGCACACACAAATTATCTCTTTGAAAATTTTGTAGCGGTAATATCGAAACATTCGTGAGAAAACAAAAGAGGATTAGTATGCCGTTTTCTCACACTTCACAAAGTGTACGTAAATGTTTGCAGATACGTTGCTTCATAATGAAACAGAATGTTGATATAATATTGAATTAGATGGTGTGTTTAGCTACGAGCATTGCATTCTGTATTTAATGGTGTACTTGTTTCATTCTGAGTAACTTCATGAAAGGTGGTTCCAACGCCGTTGCACAAACCCTTCTAAATTGTTATTATACATACATGCCTACATGCATACGTATACACATACGAAATACATATAAAAGCACATTATAGAGGTTGGTCAGCAACAGTGTGAAAAGCTTATAAGGGTGTCACAAATTAGTTTGTGCTGAAAAATAACTCTTAAGAACATACGTTGTGCCCTTTACAAATTAATTAAATTGTGCACGCAAATTCAAGAGGCCCGCTAGAGACGATGTTGCCAAACGTGTTCATCGTTTTGGTTCCTAACACAAGAAGAGAACAGCATAAACATTTGGACATGAGACAGTATTATGGATTGAAACCGAGCAAAAGGCTGAGCAGCCTCGTGCGCTATGATCTTCGCCATGAGAACAGATGACATTAGTTGTATCTGGCGGGCCGGTTGAATTTTGGGCGCGAAACGGCCTGATTGGCTAATTTCAGTGCTAATTAGCTCGGAAACGATATAGGGTATCGAATTTTTTTCTTAACAATTATTTCTCACCACAACCCACCCTGCATCAGTCACTGGAGGTTTTTACACTGTTTTTGACCACCCTCCGCATACATATGGTACATGTCACATAAATTATGTTCGGAATATTCTAAACGGCTACGTTTATATATTACTAGGGCATCAAGTAAGTATTTGAAGTGCTTAGATTTCGGTAACAACGTTAAACAACAACTTGTGATATCAAAATGGTTCAAATGGCTCTGAGCACTATGGGACTTAACATCTGTGGTCATTAGTCCCCTAGAACTTAGAACTACTTAAACCCAACTAACCTAAGGACATCACACACACCCATGCCCGAGGCAGGATTCGAACCTGCGACCGGAGCGGTCACGCGGTTCCAGTCTGAAGCGTCTAGACCGCACGGCCACACCGGCCGGCGCCTTTTATACAGCCGTCAGGAATCTATATATATACAGGGTGTTACAAAAAGGTACGGCCAAACTTTCAGGAAACATTCCTCATACACACAAATAAAGAAAAGACGTTATGTGGACGTGTGTCCGGAAACGCTTAATTTCCATGTTAGAGCTAATTTTAGTTTCGTTCTTCCACCTACGCTCAATGGAGCACGTTATCATGATTTCACACGGGATACTCTACCTGTGCTGCTAGAACATATGCCTTTACAAGTACGACACAACATGTGGTTCATGCACGATGGAGCTCCTGCACATTTCAGTCGAAGTATTCGTACGCTTCTCAACAATAGATTCGGTGACCGATGGAGTGGTAGAGGCTGACCAATTCCATGGCCTCCACGCTCTGCTGACCTCAACCTTCTTGACTTTCATTTATGGGGGCATTTGAAAGCTCTTGTCTACGCAACCCCGGTACCAAATGTAGAGACTCTTCGTGCTCGTATTGTGGACGGCTGTGATATAATACGCCATTCTCCAGGGCTGCATCAGCGCATCAGGAATTCCATGCGACGGAGGGTGGATGCATGTATCCTCGCTAACGGAGGACATTTTGAACATTTCCTGTAACAAAGTGTTTGAAGTCACGCTGGTACGTTCTGTTGCTGTGTGTTTCCATTCAATGATTAATGTGACTTGAAGAGAAGTAATAAAATGAGCTCTAACATGGAAAGTGAGCGTTTCCGGACACATGTCCACATAACATTTTTTTTTTTCTTTGTGTGTGAGGAATGTTCCCTGAAAGTTTGGCCGTACCTTTTTGTAACACCCTGTATATATATTTATAATCCACATACATTTAAAAAATATGTACCATTTGTCCGTTCTAAAGCTTATTAGAGTATCGTATTAAAGTTTGAAGTAACTCGGTCGGGAACATTTCGAGACTTTTGCAGAATGTTTCCCTTTTGTATGTTATTTACGTAACTATATATTACTGATATTTAAAAAAATATATAGTCTGATTTCACCCAAATATTTACTAGATCCTTGTGTCAAAATCTGAAGTAAATTGGTCAACTAATTTCGATATTTTGGTGATAACATGATATGATGACTTGTCTTTCTATAATGTTATAGACGTCAAATAAACATTATGTTAGCGATTGTTTAGTAGTTACACTGTATTAATTCCTTGTTGGAGGTTTACATAGCTGTCAAAATTACTCGGCTGTAGAGTCCACTAGGTAACTCCAACAGGTTGCAGATACGGTATTCAATGTGAGTGCCAACTTCAGCAGCACGTTAATCAAGCCTCACTAAAACGAACTCCAATGAGTTTCTATAGTCAGTTGGTAACTTATAAGGAATAGTAACACAAATTTGATTTGCTGTGTGGACTATGGTTCCATTTCCATCTCTGACTTTGACAGAGCGTCCTAGAAACCTAAAAGTCTTTTCACAACGGTCAGGAATCGGTTAAAGACCACATGAGTGGTTGTTGTAAATAATGATATAGTGAACCTACTTCATCGAAATATTTAGAAGAAGATAAAACTGAATATTTACAAAATAGAACCGAGCTTCTGTTTTACAACTACAATTATTTTATAGCACCTAACTGCTGATTACGTGAGAGCAGCAAGGATAATATCATAGAATGTACGGCCAGTCGTTTTCCATGTCGCAGTAGCGCACTCTAGCGGAACAAATCTCCTTCCTGGTAGTAGATACGGTAGTGCCAGTTCACATGTTTGAGCGTACATTAAAATGACGCACCTTTCGAACGTCTAAGACAAATAAGAACTCGTGACTACACTGATTTCGTTAGTTAAGATAAACATAAAGTTCTTCATAAGTTAAGCAGGTAAAAATCAAACGCTGTGTAGATTAAAAATAACAATACTGTTCGATAAATGAGAAACATGCCAATAATTGACTTACTGCATTTGAACACAGTAGGAAACTACACGTTGGCTACCACATTTGGTGTTGTGAGACTGGTGCAGAATAGCAAAGGAACTAATTTCTCAGATATCGGCAATTGCCAATCTTCTCGACAAATACGCGGTATGACTGCTGTTATGTAAGGAGCTGGTGCAACTCTGATGTTTACAGGTATTTAAATGTTCCATCTTTTGCTTTTCATAGACTGCGACAACAGTTTGTAGCCAGAAGTCCAAATCCTGAAAATTCAGTCAAGAATGGGTAAGGATTACGGCTATCGAATCCCCTGCCAAAAACCAGGAAAATCGGATTGCTACGCAGTCACATCTATGATCTGCTCCTGTTGTTCATGTACGAGATTTTTAGTACACAATTTTCAGAAAACTTGCAGATATTTTGGACATTTCATGTAGTGCAATTTTGGTTTTGTGGGCCTCAGTGTAATGAGGTAGGGTTTACTCTTTTACTCTTAACCTAAGTGTCCTAGTGTGAGGTCGGTGAATATGTAAACAGAGGACAATTGGATACTGTAAGACACATGCTGAATAGGTGCAAGTCTTGAGTAAAAGACACTATAAAAGCGTATCTAATATATTCAACTTACACATACAACAAGGTATATACTTACGAAAATGTCATGTAGCGCAGATCCGGATAAGAAAATCTGTACAATATAGAAGGTCGAAAAATAAACATTGCAATGTAGCAACTGGCGTAAACTCAGCCTTAAACTTGGAAAAAAGTTTATATGTTCCTTAGAACTGAAAATTTCTGAATCCGTGATACAGGACTTTACAGAAACGGCTTCAATTGGCTATATTGACTTGACGTGAATCATACGATTTGAATAGGAGAAGCGTTTACTTTGGAACTGTCAATGCACATGGATTTCTTCCTCTCTTATACTGTACGATTCTAGCCATTCCCAATTTAACATGACTCGTTAGTCGATCTATTTTTGCTAGAAGAAAAGAGACTAAATAAATGTTAGTAGGACATAGGACCCATTGAAAATAGCAAACTGAAGAAAATGAACTACGTTTGGAAGCGATACTTGGAATTCCACAGCGCCCTGTGGCTCTACATATCGCGCAACATGAACAAGGAAGCCGCAGAAACTGCTTACCGATGCATTATGCTTTGCCCAAGAGCTGTCGGGGAGAAACCGCCAAAGAAAACCGAACGACAGTGCGACACACCCGGAAGAGAATTTCGTACGCAAGCCCGCACAGTTGTAACAGGCTTAGAGAGGTAAAAATTTATCACGCCCTAATTAGTAGGTGATGACTTGACATGAGGACGAAAGTAGGGAAGATAGACTTCTCCCAATTGCAACACACGGTGACCAAACAAATGTTCACGGCTGACCGCTACACACGGAAGATTTCATTCATTGGGCACACTGGTGAGAACCGCCAGCAATGGAAGTGGCGCAGCTTATCTTGCACAGTGGCACCAGGTATATTCGTCTTTCGTAAGAAACTGTGCTACATCATCAAGCAAACATCACTAATTTTGGTACCTATTAGTGAAGTACTTTTCTTGTGTGCAGTGGTTTATGTTCAAATGAAAGCACGAAAATAATGTCCTAGACAGTATTCTCCGCCCTTAAACAGAGCGAAATCATTATAATCTCCTCTTACGAGATAAGCATGAAAAATGGCCCCTTAGATATACCAAGATAAATCACACTGACCATATTTCAGTTGGTTTTGGAGACCTACTGAATTCTTCGTTCCAGTATCTACGCTCTGGTGAGACAAGCTTCGGATGAAGTTACAGCCGCCTCCTAAGGATCTCACAAACACTACCATTTGCGGTATTGTACGTGATTGTGTGCGCTGTAACAGGGCGAGCCTAACGTAATAGGACCCTAAGCTGTAATACGCAGCCACGACACAGCAGCACGGTAGACGCCAAAACGCTCAGCAGTCCTTGTCGGTCGGTGACCAGCTGGCATACGGCGTGCGAGACATTTGTGGCAGCCACACCACAACAATCCCGCTTTGGTGCATAAAAATACTGTATATCCGGAAACCTGACGATCGAATCGGCAAGTCATCGAGTCCGCTGTACTCTGGACAAATGCCGCCTTCACTGACGGGAATGCCAGTCGGGCGCTCCGACTACGGCTTGAGGGTTAACCTGAGTCCCACCAAGCCACCGAGCCACTGGGTGACCGCCATCACCAGATGCTACTAGCCAGCCGCTTGTCTGGACTTTGATTTCTGTGCTACTGCACTGGACCATACGCCAAGCAACCGGCTTCACCTATGACCGAGCGAGCCATGCCACCTTGCATTGTAGCTGAGCCAGTTCCACCGGCAGTCTTCAGTATGCAGGCTCACATGGTTCTAGCGACACAGCGCTCAGCTAGGTGTAGCAAAAGTTGTTTGCTTTCTCACAACGTTCCATGCACTGAGAGCACGATGCTAGCCATGTAGTGCCCCATGATAGGGACACAAGCTTCCAGTGAACACTGTTGTTGAGATAAAGATTACTACTGACAACAATCTACGTCTGACTCACCCAAACCAACGAACCTCCATCAGACAATACGCACACAGTTAAAAGTGGTTTCGGAAACAGGATCGGTGAAGGTGCTACCGCCATTGTCAACAAAATAGAGAGTACCATGTGTAATCTGTACCGGCTCATGGGATACCTGTGTGTATTGTTCCTACTTTTGTGCCTATCTTCTTCCTGATGTTCTACTGATACGTCTTGATAATGTTGGGAACAGATTTGGTTTGGTAACTGCGAAGGATCCGTGGTACTATCTGATAAAACTGATTATATGAACCGAGTGCAAACTACCAATCCATGTAGCGAGTCGCATGATGTAGTATGTTGGACAAGTCGGCAAAGGAGGTTCAAAATGGTTCAAATGGCTCTGAGCACTATGGGACTTAACATCTATGGTCATCAGTCCCCTAGAACTTAGAACTACTTTAACCTAACTAACCTAAGAACTTCACACAACACCCAGTCATCACGAGGCACAGAAAATCCCTGACCCCGCCTTGAATCGAACCCGGGAACCCGGGCGCGGGAAGCGAGAACGCCACCGCATGACCACGAGCTGCGGACGGCAAAGAAGGCGTCACACCATACAACGTATGCAGAGTTTGTGCCTGAGACAAGGCAGTCCATGGGTATCGGGAGTTTTGGGTGAATGTGTGAATGAAGGCATACATTATTGTAAATAGTGTCATCTTAGTAATGATTTTAAAAGCCCTCCAGGGGTGTGCTGTAGTAGATATGTGGTTTAACGTCCACAGAGTGCAGAGCGCATAGCTTTTCCTTTCTGTCTCTGCCCAATACTCCTTCCGTGTCTGTCTGTGATGCAATTCTTCAGTGAGGTAATTGTAAGTCGAGGTAGAGCCCTCACGGAGTAAAATGTAGATTAGTATCGCAACTGTGTTCTACGATTCGGATTTTTGTCTTCTTATAATGCAACGTTGACTCAAAACAGTCTGCTAGGCGGTTTTGTTACCACGCATGCGTGATGAGTCACTGCCGTAATGTCTTCGTTATACCGCTCCCAATCCTTCGAAATTCAGTCAGCACAGGTTTCAGGAAAATGTGACGAGGATAAAATGTTATCGAGTAATAGGTGTACAATGAAAGGGTACAAACAGTAGCTGTCGTATTGCAGAGCTGATGAAGCACGATTTGCTGAAAAGGTCTCCCTGGTTTGAGAGAACAACTTCTAAGTGATAGTTTCCGAGATGTTACGGTCAGATGGGCTACATTTACTTTTTGTTAGATATCATACTTCTGTAAATAATCTAAGTCAAGTTCTTCTAGCAGAACTTTTGTGCTTGTTTCATGAGACAATGATAAGACAAAACAGGCTATTAATATTATGTGTAAAGTGAGGAATAGCGTGGCTACATTGAAATATAAGCGACATGTTGATGAAGCTAGGTGTGCATTTAAGGAAGAAAAATCGTGGAAAAGTGCGAGTACCTAATTCTCTAATTTAGACAAGTCAAGCAGGATTACTGTTATTGGACGCATATTGGAAGTGACAAATTGTATCTTTACGAACGATTTGACACTGTTACTTAATGGACTAGTCGTAGACTGTGCGTTATGGATAATGCTATAGGATGAAGCGAGTGAATAGCATAAAAGTGAACCTAAATGTGTACGATGTGAATAAAAGTTATTGTGTGACATATGTGCAGATAGTAACTGTTCTCGAAAGAATAAATGCCATTGATGACCGTACAGCTTCTCTAGAATAAATGATAATTAATTGAAACCCTCAGCTGCCGACAGGTATTGCTGATATACCTCGATGGGGACAGGTGAAAATGAGTGCCCCGACCGGGATTCGAACCCGGTATGTCCCGCTTATATGGCAGACGCTCTATTCAGCTCAGCCACCGAGGACACAGATGAAAAGCGCTACTGCAGGGACTTATCCCTTGCACGCTGCCCATGAGACCCACATTCCCAGCTGTCAACAATCTACATACTTAATGTTCTTAAAAGATAATTTGCCCATCCACTCATTACTCGCGCCAACTAAGGTGACGACTCCCGTAAGAGTTCGGGTAACACGTGTGTCTCACGGGAAGCGTGTGCGGCGTAAGTCCCTGCAGTCGCGCTGTTCATCTGCGTCCTCGGTGGCTCAGCTGGACAGAGCGTCTGCAATGTAGGCAGGAGATACCGGGTTCGAGTCCCTGTCGGAGCACACATTTTCAGCTGTCCCCGTCGAGGTGTATCAACAACACCTGTCAGCAACTGAGGGTTTCAATTAATTATCATCTATAGTGTGATATATTCGCTGATCGTGCGACGTGTGGGTTACCAAGGCGAGCCTTTGTCTGGAACCATACACACGGTGTAAGGATTTTATATGTGTCTCAGAATCTGTTTTACGTCGCGTTTTCGGGTCAAGGTCTTAGAGCATCGAATTACTGCAAGAGGGGAAGGGCATAGGAGCGCGAATCTAACGCAATAGCGCCACTTCTTCCACCTGCTGTAATATGCCATAGTGTCACTTCGCTGCTCTAGGCATTTCCAGTCAGAAGGTTACATGATTTGCTTCACTCGTCTTTTAAATGTAAACAATGGCAAAAACGAGCTCTTTTACATTATATTGTAGACTTTAACAACTGACAAACATGAAACAAGTGCTTCATATATAGACACACAAAATTCCATAAGGCACATTTTAGCTGTGTATATTTTTACGCCGGCCGCGGTGGTCTCGCGGTTAAGGCACTCAGTCCGGAACCGCGCGACTGCTACGGTCGCAGGTTCGAATCCTGCCTCGGGCATGGATGTGTGTGATGTCCTTAGGTTAGTTAGGTTTAAGTAGTTCTAAGTTCTAGGGGACTGATGACCACAGAAGTTAAGTCCCATAGTGCTCAGAGCCATTTGAACCATTTTTTTTATATTTTTACTTGCAACAAATCTGTTTATAATTTTACTTTTGAGAAACCAGTATGGATTGGGCAATATACTCTCCACTAAAACGTTAACGTGGCATCGGCAATGAAGGCGCAATGGAACATGACGTACACCCCATAAAAGTTTTTAAAGACCTGAAGATGACAGTTTTACCTTTAGAAACTGGTCAGTAAAAAATACTAGTGAACTTGATTTTGGGTGAAAAATAATTTGGTAAACACATATAGATCGGCCCGCATCGTAACTCATTATGAGAAATTTCAATAAAAATAAGAATCGGTTTGTTTCTAAATTACGAAATTCGAGTAAATGACACAGAACTGCAGATACCGTTGCTAGATAGCCCATATAATCCCTCGAGTTAACGCGGAAAAAGAAATGAAGATACGACACTGTTATATATCTCAACTTAAACGACATTAAAACCGGATGCCGTATATCAAGAGCAGCATTTCGAGCTCTTTCACTTACGGGAGGCGGGATGGAAATGCCGTGTGATTGGTTGCAGAGAGGTACGCGCTTCTCCATGTGCAGTTCCGGCAGTATCACGGGCGCGGAGCCAACGAGCAAAAACGACGCGCGTAATTCAATTGGTCGTCGGCAGCAAGTTGCGGGGTGGGGGTGTGGCGTTCTACGTCGTCGCCACAAACACGGCTCCTTGCTGGAGGTGTGGGTGTGGGTGTGGGAGTTGAGGGGTTGCTGCGGTTGGGCGACGAACGGCGCACCCGAGTGTGCAAATTGCATTTGGGCAGATGTCCGCGACGCGGCGCTCATGTTTAATGCACACGTTCTGTTTACTCTCAGCGAACTGGGTTGGAAGCCGCTCGGGACTCAGCGCGTGTTCTTCTATGATGACATCGACTGCACGTTCTCAGCGACGGCAGTCACAGTCCACACGTCGAAATGAATTGCCGCAGGGACCCGCGAATCAGCGACTTAATTTTTACTTCTGTCGCACCATGTAGTGCTCGTATTCCCAATGGAGCTCACGTTCAACCTACTGGCAGGCAGCTGAAATTCAAGGGTACTTTCCGACCACAGCGTTGGGAACTGTGATTTGGAAACGTGATGTGCTATTTACCAAAGAAAAATGACAAATCAGCCGTATGTTTTCAGAAGAAGTTATTTTATTTAACGACGATTAATGCCACCTCCAAGTCTTTATGCATGCCATGAATACAGGGTGGTCCATTGATAGTGACCGGTCCAAATATCTCACGAAATAAGCATCAAACGAAGAAACTGCAAAGAACGAAACTCATCTAGTTTGAAGGGGGAAACCAGATGGCGCTATGGTTGGCCCACTAGATGGCGCTGCCGTAGGTCAAACAGATATCAACTGCGGTTTTTTTTAATATAGGAACCCTCATTTTTTTATTACATATTCGTGTAGTACGTAAAGAAATATGGACGTTTTAGTTGGACCACTATTTCCGCTTTGTCATAGATGGCGCTGTAATAGTCACAAACTATAAGTACGTGGTATAACGTAAAATTCCGCCAGTGCGGACACTATTTGTTTCGTGATACATTACCCGTTTTAAAATGGACCGTTTACCAATTGCGGAAAAGGTCGATAACGATTTAAGGAAACAGAAAGTGTTCAGACACATGTGAAACGTCAACCAAAACCTCCAACAAATGGTAATACCCCAGTAGGTGTTTTACCTGCTGTCGCGGCTAATCCGCACATCATTAGCAGGCAAACGGCGCGAGAATCGGGCTCAAAAACGTCGGTGTTGAGAATGCTACATCAATAACGATTGCACCCGTACCATATTTCCATGTACGAGGAATTGCATCGAGACAACATTTAAAGTCGTGTAGAGTGCTACCGCTGGGCACAAGAGAAATTACGGGACGATGACTGAATTTTTGCACGCGTTCTATTTAGCGACGTAGCGTCATTCACCAATAGCTGTAATGTAAACCGGCATAATATGCACTGTTGGGCTACGGAAAATCCACGATGGCTGCGACAAGTGGAACATCAGCGACCTTGGCGGGTTAATGTATGGTGTGGCATTATGGGAGGAAGGATAATTGGCCCCCATTTAATCGATAGCAATCTAAATGGTGCAATGTATGCTGATTTCCTACGTAATGCTCTACCGATGTTACTACAAGATGTTTCAACTGCATGACAGAATGGCGATGTACTTCCAACATGATGTCCGGCACATAGTTCGCGTGCGGTTGAAGCGGTTTTGAATGGCATACTTCATGACAGGTGGGTTGGTCGTCGAAGCACCATAACATGGCCCTCATGTTCACCAGATCTGACGTGCCCGGATTTCTTTCTGTGGGGAAAGTTGAAGGATATTAGCTATCGTGATCCACCGACAACGCCTGACAACATGCGTCAGCGCATTGTCAATGTATGTGCGAACATTAAGGAAGGCGAGCGACATGATTTGCTAAACCATTGATTCGTAAGCAAACGATCAAAGTTGAACTGTCTTGCATATCCTGTAATATCTTTACGGCACATTCGTTTGCATATGCGTACAAAGGTTACTACAGTAGACCACTTGGAAAGTTTTCTGTGTATCAGATGCAAACTAATACCACGCTGAGTAAGAGTAAATACGTTGTTAGAGATTACACAGACATAACTCTCGTATACTCAAATTTATTACTATAAATAAAACTTCAAAGAGCGACTTTCAACTTGATAATATGGCTGAAATGTTGTACTGCACCAGCACTTGGGGCTCATATTCAGCAAACAATTCTCCCTATCAACTAACCACGTAACTTCTGAAAATACTTAGGTCAGTAATCACAAAGTGTGCACAAATTAGAAGTTAAAATATTAACTAAGGACAATGAAATGTAAAGTATCGAATTTTTTTCGCTAATATCGGGATTACAAACTGTAATGACGAGACGAAGAAAATTTATCTTGCCGGGATTCGGAACCAGCACCTATTGCCATTGACTTCCATACACGAACAAACATTAAATGTCAACGTGTATCACAAAAATTAGCGAAGTGTGCTTATGTTTGAACTGGCGATAACGTCACGAATATATCTGTGTTCACTGACCCACACATATCATCGCTGTTGACAACACAAGTGAAAGACACTGACTGTCGAATTCTTTATCATCAGAAGTTAGAAGTGGTATGCTTGAAACTTAAATCATATGACGAGAAGTTCCGTGACTGAAGGGGAATCGAAACAGGGACTGATCGTTAATGTTGACAAAGCACGGAGAAACATCATTAAAACAATAACGATTTTTCATTTATAGTTGGATGTACACATGCTACCGCTTGAAACGACGTGCTGGTAAATTCTGGGACAGACCAGGATTCGAACCCAGACATGTGACTTGCGCGGAGACCTTGAGGAGATTTTAATCTTGGGGAAATAATGAACCGCTGAAATGACATCGTCCCGAAGGGGTGATATCCCGCTAAAAGTAGAAGTGAGTTCGAAGATAATTGTATCATCAACATTTTTAACATCTCAAGTTCAAATACAACAACTCTGCATTATTACCTTCTCGTTAACAAAACAAAACTGGTTGTCTAAGAAAGTTTACTGGTGACAGAGTTTCTACCAACCGCGACTTTCGCCTCTCTCGTGGCCCAACCTACACCAACTCTCCTCTAGATGGTAGCAAAGGGACATTATGTTTAACGTGAATCACGAACCACGGTGCTAACCTACATTTTTCTGTTGGCGTTACCAGGAGCGAATAGGGTGTTCTCATGCTTGTTAAAAATTATTACATGAAATGTGAAGCGAACCTACACCCCAAACATAGAAATCAGTAATCATTGCAACCGATCACCAAACAACACATGGGGCTTGTGTATGAATTTGTTGTTACGAACAGTGTTCCAGACTGCATGACAATTCTGACTCACTGCAGATGGATTACAGTTGTCTGAAAACGTTCATTTCCTTGTTCGTCCATATTGTCAACCGCACAGGTATCTCAGATACCCTAAGAGTACTTTACCTTGATTTTCTAGTCACTGAAAAAATAGAAAAAAAGAAATGTCGTAGCGGCCATCTGCACGAATTTGCACAACGGTAATGATGTAGCAATTTCTACATGAACTACTGCTTTCCATTTGAGCTGCTGTGGTAATGTGTATATTAGTGGTCTAGTGACAAATATGGCGCAGGTATATGCAAATGGTTTTCTCGTGTCAAGTAGGATCATTTCGCCAGGATTTATATCCCACATTCAGGAAGACCAGTGGACTTTGACGAATGACATTTTTATGGTATTCCACTATCGTGCAACTGATTATTGCCAAATGTGATGAACAGTGACCGTTTAAAAGTCGTGAGATACTTGCATTCAGACCACTCTGGCGGGGACAAAAGACATGAACGATGACAGGTTAAATATCGTATCGACGATGAGGTGATTGCAGACGAAGTTGTGTCTGGGAAGGATTTGGGGGAATCGACTGTGCCCTTTCAAAGGAAATATTCAAGCATTTGCACAAATCGATTTAAGGAAATAACACGACAATGAAATCAGGATCCCTAAACAGGCATTTGTACCACCCTATGTAAAATTTTTAGAAGAAAAAGAATGGTTGGTGTTAACAAAAAATATCTGAGGCAGAGGCCAGCGTGAATCCGCTAAAAGGTAATTCTATGCTTCTAGTATGCTTCTTATAGCACAGAGAAGGTGTTCAGAATTGCATCCATCGCAGCTGGCATCCGTTGCCAATAACGGAGGCCCCTTGACGTCGCCATATAACAGAAGCGACCAATGATTCTCGCACCCTCAAACGTTTTTCTTCTTCGCTCCATATCGAACAACCACCAAGAAAATTTCTTTGTGTATGAAACTGAACTCTAATCTAGGATCGACGACATCTTCATCTCTGAACCAGTAGCTTTCTACCGGCTAGGATTGATTGACAATTAACAGGTCTTTATAATTAATGTCGAAAAATATTTCTGATGATTAATTTCATTCTTCTTCGATGTTCGATAAACCAACGAGAAACGCTTTTCTAATACTAACGGAATACAAATAACGAAGCCTAATTTAAGAAAACAACTTTTATTCATGTCGGAGGTCAGTTGACCAACACTTCACTTACTAGCAAGATATTAAGGTCTTTTGATTTTCGTACGTGATGTGTCCTGTCGGAGAGGCA
Source organism: Schistocerca piceifrons (assembly GCF_021461385.2). Taxonomy (NCBI): domain Eukaryota; kingdom Metazoa; phylum Arthropoda; class Insecta; order Orthoptera; family Acrididae; genus Schistocerca; species Schistocerca piceifrons. The sequence continues at coordinate 314,589 of NW_025729155.1, read as the reverse complement.
TTTCGTGACTACCAAGAAATTATGTAAATTTGGCAATGAGGGTAGTCTCATAAAGAAACCAAGGTAATAAATTATGTAACACCGTAAATAAATCAATGAACCAGTCACATCGGAAGTGTGTTGTGTCGCAATTTCTTCAATTATTCATCTTAAGATTAAGAAAACTGCGAGAACACTTAGGGAGGAGAAATTAAGATTTCGATACCGATTCTGGAATCGGAAGTTTGTAGTTTGATAAGCCAAGAGGTAAAACATGAGTCAAATTAGCTAGAACTCCAGTGAGCCTAGAACTAGGAGCTAAGGCATCTTATCCTTAACACACCGGATTCTTTAACACTTAGTTGGCAAACCTTTACTGTCCTCAGTACGCTCAATGATTGCCTTATAATTACTTGTAATACAGATAATCCATAACATAAAACATATAATTAGTTTTAGATTCTGCGTAGAACGGACTTCCTGGAATCAAATCATAATTTAATGGCCAAATATTACACGTAAAGTGATCATCATTCAGGTTACTCAATCGAAATTACGAGGAAATATCGAGTGAATTCAGCTGGACAACAATCTGGGCCATTCCAGCAAGTAAATCAACGGCCACATAGTTGCCAAACGTCGACTACGATGTTGCCAAGTGTCTGGTGTGCTAGCGACAGAAGGAGCACTTTTGCTCAGCTGACGTGTTTTTTGAGCTGACTAACACTTCGGGGGACTACAGTTCGAAGGCACAGGCTGCACCAGCTGCCACCATGTTGACAGGTGTCTGAAATACCTGACGTACAGCCCAAAGTGTTTTACGTGCCTTTCCGTAAATTATTTATTGTAGCTGCGAATAATGTCTAGACTTGCTGACTGCAACTCGAATATCACTTAGACAAGGCGCAACAGAAATTATTTTGGCTGCCCTCCTCCTCAGTAGCTATCACAGCTGTCATTGTTTCTCAGCCCTAAGCGTGCTGCTCAATAAAAAGCTCAATCACCAGCATCAATTCTCTTTTTTAGCATCATGAACCATAATCAGCTATTCACATTATGAATAATTTAAATCAATGACGTAAATGAAAAAAATAGTGTTGACTACAAAATGTGAACACCAAAAAAGAATTTTGATAAACTTAAAATAACAGTTTCAAAACAGAAAAGCAAACTGCGTGAGGAAAATTTGCGCCAACGACCGAAAAATAGGACTCAAAGAGCAGTGTACAAAATTAAATACACTGAAGCGCCAAAGAAACTGGCATAGGCATGTGTATTCAAATATAGAGATATGAAATCAGGCAGATTGCGACCCTGCCGTTAGCAACGACTATATAAGACAAAAAGTGCCTGGCGCTTTTGTTACGTCGGTTACTGGTCCTTCAATGTCAGGTCATCGAGACTGAAGCGCGTTTGAACATCGTGTCATAGTCGGCGCACGAGCAATGGAACACGGCATCTCCGAGGTAGCAATGAAGTGGCTATTTTCCCGTACGACCATATCACGAGTGTATCGTGAATATGAGGAATCCGGTAAAACGTCAAATCTCCGACATCGATGTGGCCGGAAGAAGATCCTGCAAGAACGGGGCCAACGAAGACTGAAGAGAATCTTTCAGTCTGACAGAAGTGCAACCCTTCTGCAAATTGCTGCAGTTTTAAACGCGACGCTACCATAAAGTGTGAGCGTTCGAACCGTTCAATGGAACATCATCGATACGGGTTTCCGGAACCGAGGGCCCACTCGTGAATCTTTGATGACTGCACGACACAAAGCTTTACGCCTCGCCTAGGCCCGTCAATATCGACATTGGACTGTTGATGACTGGAAACATGTTGCCTGGTCGGACGAGTCTCGTTTGAAATTGTATCGAGCGGATGGACGTGTACGGATATAGAGACAACCTCAAGAATCCATGGCCCTGCATGTCAGCAGGGGTCTGTTCAAGCTTGTGGAGACTCTGTAATGGTGCGGGGCGTGTGTAGTTGGAGTGATACGTCTAGATACGACTCTGTCAGGTGACACGTACGTAACCATCCTGTCTGGTCACCCACGTCCATTCCTGTCCATTGTGCATTCCGACGGGCTTGGGGAATTCCAGCAGGACAATACGACACCCCACACGTCCAGAATTGCTACAGAGTGGCTCCGGGAACACTCTTCGGAGTTGAAACACTTCCGCTGGCCACCTGACTCTCCAGACATGAACATTATGGAGCATATCTGGGATGCCTTGCAAAGCGCCGTTCAGAAGACATCTCCAACCTCTCGTACTCTTACGGATTTATGGACAGCACTGCAGGATTTATAGTGTCAGTTCTATCCAGCACTACTTCAGACAATAGTCAAGTCCATGTCACTTCGTGTTGCGGCACATCTGCGAGCTCGCAAGAGTCCTACACGATATTAAGCAGGTGTACCAGTTTCTTTGGCTCTTCATTGTACGTGAATGAATACCGTGTAAGTTGGATTTTTCATAACATAAAATAGGAAGTAATTGTCATGAGAATGTGGAACAAGGAACTATGTCTTCCTTAAGCAAAGTGTCATTCAGCCATTAGGAACCAATAGAGGGAAAAGTATTTTCTGCTCGTAAAGATTACAATATAACTTGCAGTTATATATTTATCAATAGAGGCGAAAATAGCCGGATGAATGAGCTTAAAATTTCAGAAAGCGTGAAAGAGAGGATTCAAATCAATGTGATGGAGTTCACATGTGCAATCGATGGACGGAATTTCTGTGCATCTTCCCGCAGATGTCGCATTGCACTCGTGTCTTATTTTCTGATTGTTTTACATTAACGACTCCTTTAAAAGTTCACCAGATTCACAAGAAAATTATCGAATGCAGTTGTTAGAACAGACCACTTCGTTAAATACTATGGTACTTACGACCCAATCTTATTCAGTGGCCAATGCAAATTGTAGTTTCGTTTCATCTTGGAGACTACTGGATAGGCTTAATAACCCTTTTAGGTTAGTCTCTGCACACATCTACTTGTATTGTCACAATACTGCTCATCAACTCTTGCTTTTCTAGAGAAATTGGACATCACATATGTAGGGTAAAACCAGAGGGACAAATAGACACGCAGACTAGAGACCTCACGCTTGACATCACCGTGAAAATCTTGAAAGTTCATAAATTGGTATGGCAACGTTTTTAGCTGATTTAATAAATTAAACCTAATTCATTGCATCCGTAAGAATGCACATGTTTAAGCGACACTATTATGGCGAGCAAGCGCCAAATATGTGTCAATGAAGATGTCTTCAGGATTTTTAGGCACTTAACACGGGTAAGTGGAGGTCGCAGTGAGGAGTTTCGCCACTCACTCTACTGCCGTCGCAGTCAAGGTGTAATACAGCATGTGATCGCACTACGTGGCGTAATAATTCCATTACAGGAAAAATTTATCGGCATTCCAGAACAACTAAATTCGCTTTGGTGCTAATGAAGTGGTTTAAACAACGCTCACCAGTCGCACCTTGACCCACGAGGCAAGTATAAAACATCATCAGTTCTAGCGTTTTCTCTAAATCACTCCTGAAAATGCCAGAATTGTTACATTGAAAAGATCACGTCCGATTTCCTTCTCCGTCCTTTAGTAACTGCCGTCTGCTTCACGTCTGCTGCGCAGCGAGCTACGTTAATTTAAGTATTAACTGCATTTTTCTTACTTGTCACTTCTTCCTCCATGTGTTTTTGCTTTTAGGAAGCTTTAACTGTCGAGTGCTAGTAATAGTGTTCCATAGATTTCGTGTTTGTTTTGAATACAGTCAGAGAGAGTCCCTTTAGTCAACCATAGTGCCAGTAGTGCTAGTGTTTGTTTTCAATACAGTCCAGAGACAGATAGTGCTATTTTCATTGCTTTCTACAAGAAGTGTCTAGCAACCACAGTTTAGTCAACTATCAGCAGCCTTTAGTGAATTAGCATTCTAGTTAAAAGTTGGTTAACTCTCTACAGTACATTGATTTCTTAGGATGGGTAGGAGGTGTGACCGCTGTGTACGGACGCAGGAGGAGCTGGCCACTGTTCGCGAACAGCTGAACGTGTTGATGGCCGCGGTCGGCCGTCTTCAGGCTGCTGCCTCGGAGTGTAGCGGCAATGGGGAGTCTGGTGCGTCGCATGGTACACCCCAGGTGTTACATGCTTCGCCCACAGTCCCTGCTGTCCAGACATCTTCGTGGGTACCGGGCGCGGTTGGGCCACCCTCTCCCCAAGAGGAGTGGCGAGTTCAGCGGCGTTCGTGGTGCACGAGGCGGAGGGTCAATGTGGAGGCTGGCCGTGTGGCATCGCCCGCTCTGTCTGTGAGTGGACATGTGGCCGCTCCTTCAGCAAGATCCGAGCAGGCACAAGGGGGGAGGGGTTTATTAGTTATTGGGAGCTCCAACGTTAGGCGGGTGATGGAGCCCCTTACGGAAATAGCGGAAAGGTCAGGGAAGCAGGCCAGTGTTCACTCTGTCTGCTTGCCGGGGGGTCTCATCCGAGATGTGGAGGAGGCCCTGCCGGCAGCGATGGAGAGCACTGGGTGCACCCGACTGCAAATTGTTGCTCGTACTGGCACCAATGACTCTTGTCGTCTGGGTTCAGAGGTCATCCTCAGTTCGTACAGGCGGTTGGCGGAATTGGTGAACGCGGAAAGCCTCGCTCGCGGGCTGGAATCTGAGCTAATTATGTGTAGTATCGTTCCCAGAACCGATCGCGGTCCTCTGGTTTGGAGCCGAGTCGAAAGCTTAAACCAGTGGCTCCGACGATTCAGCGGAAATCGGGGGTGCAAATTTCTCGACCTCCGCTATCGGGTGGAGAAATGTAGGGTCCCCCTGAATAGGTCAGGCGTGCACTACACGTAGGAAGCGGCTACAAGGGTTGCGGAGTACGTGTGGAGTGCACACGTGGGTTTTTTAGGTTAGAAAATTCCTTCCCTAGGCCCGACAAGACGCCTCCTGAGACGCGGCAAGGTAGGAGTAGGCAAAATGCAACAGGGAATAACAATATTAATGTGCTAATAGTAAACTGCAGGAGCGTCTATAGAAAGGTCCCAGAACTGCTCTCATTAATAAACGGTCACAATGCCCACATGGTACTAGGGACAGAAAGTTGGCTGAAACCAGACGTAAATGGTAATGAAATCCTAAACTCAGATTGGAATGTACAACGCAGAGACAGGCTGGACAGTGAAGGAGGAGGCGTGTTTATACGATAAGAAGTGCTATAGTATCGAAGGAAATTGACATAGATCCGAAATGCGAAATAATTTGGGTGAAGGTCACGGTTAAAGCAGGCTCAGACATGGTAATAGGATGTCTCTATAGGCCCCCTGGCTCAGCAGCTGTTGTGGCTGAGCACCTGAAGGATAATTTGAAAAATATTTCGAGTAGATTTCCCCACCATGTCATAGTTCTGGGTGGAGATTTTCATTTGCCGGATATAGACTGGGAGACTCAAACGTTCATAACGGGTGGCAGGGACAAAGAATCCAGTGAAATTTTTTTAAGTGCTTTATCTGAAAACTACCCTGAGCAGTTAAACAGAGAACCGACTCGTGGCGATAACATATTAGACCTTCTGGTGACAAACAGACCCGAACTATTTGAAACAACGCAGAACAGGGAATCAGCGATCATAAAGCGGTTACAGCATCGATGATTTCAGCCGTAAACAAAAATATTAAAAAAGGTAGGAAGATTTTTCTGTTTAGCAAAAGTGACAAAAAGCAGATTACAGAGTACCTGACGGCTCAACGCAAAAGTTTTGTCTCAAGTACAGATAGTGTTGAGGATCAGTGGACAAAGTTCAAAACCATCGTACAATATGCGTTAGATGAGTATGTGCCAGGCAAGATCGTAAGAGATGGAAAAGAGCCACTGTGGTACAACAACCGAGTTAGAAAACTGCTGCGGAAGCAAAGCAAACTTCACAGCAAACATAAACATAGCCAAAGCCTTTCAGGCAAACAAAAATTACGCGAAGCGAAATGTAGTGTGAGGAGGGCTATGCGAGAGGCGTTCAATGAATTCGAAAGTAAAGTTCTATGTACTGACTTGGCAGAAAATCCTAAGAAATTTTGGTCTTATGTCAAAGTGGTAGGCGGATCAAAACAAAATGTCCAGATACTCTGTGACCAAAATGGTACTGAAACAGAGGATGACAGACTAAAGGCCGAAATAACAAATGTCTTTTTCCAAAGCTGTTTCACAGAGGAAGACTGCACTGAAGTTCCTTCTCTAGATTGTCGCACAGATGACAAAATGGTGGATATCGAAATAGATGACAGAGGGATAGAGAAACTATTAAAATCGCTCAAAAGAGGAAACACCTCTGGACCTGATGGGATACCAGTTCGATTTTACACAGAGTACGCGAAGGAAATTGCCCCCTTCTTGCAGCGGTGTACCGTAGGTCTCTAGAAGGGCGTAGCGTTCCAAAGAATTGGAAAATTGCACAGGTCATCCCCGTTATCAAGAAGGGACGTCGAACAGATGTGCAGAACTATAGACCTATATCTCTAACGTCGATCAGTTGTAGAATTTTGGAACACGTATTATGTTCGAGTATAATGACTTTTCTGGAGACTAGAAATCTACTCTGTAGGAATCAGCATGGGTTTCGAAAAAGACGGTCGTGTGAAACCCAGCTCGCGCTATTCGTCCATGAGACTCAGAGGGCCATACACACGTGTTCACAGGTAGATGCTGTGTTTCTTGACTTCCACAAGGCGTTCGATAATGTTCCCCACAGTCGTTTAATGAACAAAGTAACAGCATATGGACTATCAGACCAATTGTGTGATTCGATTGAAGAGTTCCTAGATAACAGAACGTAGCATGTCATTCTCAATGGAGAGAAGTCTTCCGAACTAAGAGTGACTTCTGGTGTGGCGCAGGGGAGTGTCGTAGGACCGTTGCTATTCACAATATACATAAGTGACCTTGTGGCTGACATCGGAAGATCACTGAGGCTTTTTGCGGCTGATGCTGCGGTATATCGAGTGATTGTAACAATGGAAAATTGTACTGAAATGCAGGAGGACCTGGAGCGAATTGACGCATGGTGCAGGGAATGGCAAATGAATCTCAATGTAGTCAAGTGTAATGTGCTGCGAATACATAGAAAGGTAGATCCCTTATCATTTAGCTAGAATATAGCAGGTCAGCAACTGGAAGCAGTTAATTCCATAAATTATCTGGGAGTACGCATTAGGAGTGATTTAAAATGGAATGATCATATAAAGTTGATCGTTGGTAAAGCAGATGGCAGACTGAGATTCATTGGAAGAATCTTAAGGAAATGCAATCCGAAAACAAAGGAAGTAGGTTACAGTACGCTTGTTCGCCCACTGCTTGAATACTGGTCAGCAGTGTGGGATCCGTACCAGATAGGGTTGATAGAATAGATAGAGAAGATCCAACGGAGAGCAGCGCGCTTCGTTACAGGATTAGTAATCGCGAATGCGTTACGGAGATGATAGATAAACTCCAGTGGAAGACTCTGCAGGAGAGACGCTCAGTAGCTCGGTACGGGCTTTTGTTGAAGTTTCGAGAACATACCTTCACCGAGGAGTCAAGCAGTATATTGCTCCCTCCTACGTATATCTGGCGAAGAGACCATGAGGATAAAATCAGAGAGATTAGAGCCCACACAGAGGCATACCGACAGTCCTTCTTTTCACGAACAATGCGAGACTGGAATAGAAGGGAGAACAGACAGAGGTACTCAAGTTACCCTCCGCCACACACCGTCAGGTGGCTTGCGGAGTATGGATGTAGATGTAGATGTAGATGTAGATGTAGAATCTCACCTTGTGCCCCTTCTCTGGTGACTGCACCATCGATGGAATGTTAAACTCTCAGCTTCCTTCATCAGTTCCGTACAACCGTCATCTCTGTAGCAGTTAGATTACCTTCAGAAAAGTTCCAAATTTGTGCTATTAAAAAGGAAACACGCGACACCTCCACTCTTAAATTAGCCCTTGTTAGCATTCTGCACTTTTATTGGGAAGTACACAGTTTCGGTGAACTGCTGATGTAATGCCGTGGCTGACAATCGAAAATAAAGTTCTGACAGTATTTCCACACCCGAAATATAGCTTATCCAGTCTCCTTGGATACCAGTTGTGTTTCTTGAGAGACTGATAAGTTACCGAAAGTAATCACCATTTCGAGCAACCTGGCGACGTCCTGCTTCTTAAAGTAAGATTGGACCATATTATTTCATTGTGAAGTAACGTGTTTGAATTCCTTTCTTTTGGTTGTCTTCCTGAAAATACATCACTGCTGAGCAATCCATAAAATAGTTGGATGCTAGTCAGGAGTTATGTGGAGACAGGAAGCGAAGCATGTTTTGCAGTTTCGATGTATGTTTTGGGTAGCCAAGGCAGCTGATGGACGGTAATGTGGACGAACAAGGAAATGAATGTGTTCAACCGGCTGTAATCCATCTCTTGGGAGTGAGAATTCTCATCCATTCAGAAATACCGTTCTCTACGGTTATATCATATGCCATTCTTCTACATAGTTTGGAGGTCTTTTGGTAAGATCCTAGCTTTGACCGCTAAGAGTCTGAGTGCGATTCACACTTCAGACAACTTTTTTAATAAGCGTGAAGAAATCCTCTTCATATGAAGAGCTTTGAAGGAAACCCAGACCTAAGCAAAGAAGGGAAAGCAGAAAGGTGGAAGGAGTGTTTAGAGGGTCTATACAAGGGCGATGTACTTGAGGACAATATTATGGAAATTGAAGAGGATGTAGATGAAGATGAAACGGGTGATATGATATTGCGTGAAGAGTTTGACAGAGCACTGAAAGACCAAGGCCCCCGGAGTAGACAACACTCCATTAGAACTACTGACGGCCTTGAGAGAGCCGGTCCTGACAAAACTCTACCATCTGGTGAGCAAGATGTATGAGTAAGGCGAAATACCCTCAGACTTCAAGAAGAATATAATAATCCCAATCCCAAAGAAAGCAGGTGTTGACAGATGTGAAAATTACCGAACTATCAGTTTAATAAGTCAGAGATGCAAAATACTAACGCGAATTCTTTACAGACGGATGGAAAAACTGATAGAAGCCGACCTCGGGGAAGATCAGTTTGGATTCCGTAGAAATATTGGAACACGTGAGGCAATACTGATCCTACGACTTATCTTAGAAGCTAGATTAAGGAAAGGCAAACCTACGTTTCTAGCATTTGTAGATTTAGAGAAAGCTTTTGACAATCTTGATTGGATTACTCTCTTTCAAATTCTAAAGGTGGCAGGGGTAAAATACAGAAAGCAGATGGCAGTTATAAGAGTCGAGGGGTATGAAACGAAAGCAGTGGTAGGGAAGGGAGTGAGACAGGGTTGTAGCCTATCCCCGATGTTATTCAATCTGTATATTGAGCAAGCAATAAAGGAAACAAAAGAAAAGTTCGCAGTAGGCATTAAAATCCATGGAGAAGAAGTAAAAACTTTGAGGTTCGCCGATGACATCGTAATTCTGTCAGAGACAGCAAAGGACTTGGAAGAGCAGTTGAACGGAATGGACAGTGTCTTGAAAGGAGGGTATAAGAAGAACATCAACAAAAACAAAACGAGGATAATGGAATGTAGTCGAATTAAGTCAGGTGATGCTGAGGGAATTAGATTAGGAAATGAGACACTTAAAATAGTAAAGGATTTTTGCTATTTTGGGAGCAAAATAACTGATGATGGTCGAAGTAGATAGGATATAAAATGTAGACTGACAATGGCAAAGAAAGCGTTTCTGAAGAAGAAAAATTTGTTAACATCGAGTATAGATTTAAATGGCAGGAAGTCGTTCCTGAACGTATTTGTATGGAGTGTAGCCATGTATAGAAGTGAAACATGGGCGATAAATAGCTTAGACAAGAAGAGAATAGAAGCTTTCGAAATGTGGTGCTACAGAAGAATGCTGAAGATTAGATGGGTAGATCACGAAACTAATGAGGAGGTATTGAATAGAACTGGGGAGAAGAGGAGCTTGTGGCACAACTTGACCAGAAGAAGGGATCGGTTGGTAGGACATGTTCTGAGACATCGAGGGATCAGCAATTTAGTATTGGAGGGCAGCGTGGAGGGTAAAAATCGTAGAGGGAGACCAAGAGATGAAAACACTAAGCAGATTCAGAAGGATGTAGGCTGCAGTAGGTACTGGGAGATGAAGAAACTTGCACATGATATAGTAGCATGGAGAGCTGCATCAAACCAGTCAGGGACTGAAGACCACATCAACAGCAACAAGGAAGTTAATACGACAATTAAAATGACTTGTAAAGGAATGAAATGAAAAAAAAGTTTAAACCAAATAACTGAATAGAAATAAGGATCATAGTCGCTTTAATAAAGATGCAAGCAAACGTTGTAGGCACTTGACCGGATTCGAAACCAAAGTTTCCGTCATACCTGCCAAAAACCAGTAGGCCGTCCACCGTTTATTGATCAGTGCTTTTTAAGTCTCATGGGGATAACAAAAAATTCACAATTTTTTTCTGTCTAAATAAGAGCCTATCAGTTAATGCCCGCAGAAAGTGGTACATGAAATTCGAAATTACACCACCATCTAGATGGTTTCAAAGATAGATCCTACCCATGGGGAACCATTGTTACTGAGGTGGTACGTCGTAAGGTAATGCGCACGGATTCGGGGGACAGTGGATAGAAACTCTGCCTATCCATATAAATTTAGAATTTCGGTAACTTCTCTAAAATGCTTATGGCGATTTCCAGGACAGTACCTTGAAAAGAGCACGGCTGATTCCTTCTCAGTCTTTCCCTTCATACCATCTTCAGCTCCAACTGTAACGAACTTACTGTCGAAGTAGAATTGATACCTGATGTTCTTTTTCTTACCGAAACCTTTATAATAACTGTATATTTTTTACACTGTGTGTGGCCTGTGCTTTATAAATGTTTACCTAGTCCATCTTGCTCATCTGGAGTACTGTTCGTAAATTATTCTCGCATTTCTTGTTTTTACTTTCTTCTGGACACGACTGTGTAGATAGTTTCTTCAACAAAATTAGAAAAGAATTTAGAATTTGTTTATGGGAGTTATGAATAATGAAAAGAGATATTATCGGTCGTACTGCCTTTTTCCACTTTCTCGATGCAGTTAGTTTATTGGTAGGATAATTTGATAGCCTACAGGAAGTGCTCTACATGGACGTAATTTCATTTCAGTCGCCCCGTGAATAAGGTAGTAATTGCGAAAAGCGAAAGTGGAGCTAAATGAAGTCGAATTATCAAAGTCTCACTATTGGCTCATAGGAAGGAATGATACAATTAGGAACCTCTTTATTGAAAAAATGAGTATGAGTTAGCGAGCATTGCGCTCTCACTTAAATGCGTGGCCGAAAGAGCCAGCCTACAGGAACTGTGAAACGAATGCTGTTGTCCAGGACCGCTTGCCACAAAGGGCGCAGATTCACCACGAGACGGGGAAACTCACAGGCGTCTATTGTCCGTTCAGGTTCAAATGGCTCTGACCACTATGGGACTTAACTGCTAAGGTCATCAGTCCCTTAGAACTACTTAAACCCAACTAAGCTAAGGACATCACACACATCCATGCCCGAGGCAGGATTCGAACCTGCGACCGTAGCGGTCGCGTGGTTCCAGACTGTAGCGCCTAGAACCACTCGGCCACTCCGGCCGGCGTCTATTGAGGCCTAAGCGCTGTAGTGAGCAAATAACACAGATGCGAACCTACGTCATAGGGAAACCCAGTAGAAGCCTTTTGTGGCCAAGGAGACGTGTTAAATATGGCGGACCTATGATCGGCCATAAAGGGAAACGTTTATAAAAACTACTTAATTCCGTAGTAATGCAGGCAAACAAGCTACAGTAACTTTAATCTGCCACAATCCATAAATTTTCATGGTGATTCCAATAAAACTTGAACATTGGCCGTATCTATAATACTACAGGATTTACTGTTAAAGTGAAATTAACAAGTTTTGTAACAAAGACCTAATTGCTAAAATTGAATGCGTTGCTCGACCTTAACGATCGACATTTCATATAGAAGCGCAACATTAAAATGACAAACGTTGTAAATATCAACTCTGTAACTTCATTTGTTTAATAGATATACTAAATTTAATTTATCAGTATTTTCAGTTAATCATCAGACCATCATTTCCTCCCCACAAAACACATTGAACGATGACAACATGACACCTTATTGAATCATTAGGTAATAGAATATTTGTTGTATAGTTTAATACATAATAGTTACTTTTGTTATGTATTTATTTATCAGAAAGCACATTGGTGCAAAGCTCCTGGCCGTGACATTCAGAGTTAAGAAAGAAATTCTATTGGTTTTATGTAAGAGAATTTAACTTTTATTATTTAATGGATGTTATTGTTACTTTATTTAGAACGTGAAAGTGGTCAACCTTTGATAATTAAATATGTTAAAATGTAATGTAATGTAGAATAAGCTGTAGTCAATCAGATGGACGGCTTCAGGAAAGGGAACTGCGCTAGTCAGTTGAACGAAGGTGTTCGGTGCGCGAGAAACGAGGTCGGAGATGGGCAGAGGACAGTTCTGGTCTAGACACCAAAGAGTACAGCTCGGCTGGAGACACCAAAGGGTGCAGTTAGGATGCAGACGCGGAAGCGGACGGTCGGTCTTTAGGCTGCTAGGAAGTGACACGACCTAGATAATTTCGTGTTGTGTGTTATCGCGGGACTTAGTCTCTGAGCTGTGAGGAGCCGCTCGCGTGGTGTGAACTCGTAGCTTTTCATGTAGATAATTTGTATCTGGTGATGAGATTGTGAATGATCTAACTGTGTCAAATGGATATGCGTTGGAGTGTAACAGTAACTCTAAATACGACACTCGCTATTAGTTTGCTTTCTGAATAAACATCGTTCTAACAAAATCGCAACTGTCTGGCCTACATCATTTATGGGTCATTAAATTAGATCCCGATATTATTATTATTATTGTTATTATATGTTACACTAACTTTGTGTCTCGAAAACTTGCTATCAGCCAAACAATTGAATCAAAGGGTCACAAGTGTCTAATTTAGGGCGTGTAATGCGACACATGCGGTTCAACGCCTAGAAGAGTTTCAGCCAAGACATTTCGACGAAGAGGAACAGCTTGTGAGCCCGAACATCTTTGGAATGTTAGCTCGCATGAGGAACATTTGATCTGGAGGGTAAAAATGATACAAAAATGCAGTGGTCCCTAACGGAGAAGAATCTATTAACATTTTACGATTCTCTCTGCTACAATTGGAAGGCCAAATATTTGTTGAAGAAAGTTACGGCCGCAATTCATTAAGATTTTCCAATTCTGTGTGTTACATGTGGAACGCCAAATATGTATGGAAGAACGTTGTTGTGTTACTGTATCAGTTATCTTCCTCGTTCACTAAATGGATAGAGTTGTGTGCTAATACTTGGACTAATTTGGTTATCTTAACGATGCAGCACACATAGCACATAACCGACGATGCTTATTCAGATACGTGCTACGCTAATGAACGAGATACGCATGTTAACTTGCTAAACTTTGTTCAGTGAATGATTAGTTACCTGACGAGGAATGTGCTGACGCCACGTATCTCATAAGCATCTAGCCGCGGACATTCCCTAATCTCTTCTGAATGAGTAAAAACTCATAAAAGAAAATTTATTGATTTTCTATTGGCGTAATTTACCGCGTGGTCTTCGGGCCCTGATCATTGAGTTTCCTTTTCCATTTTTTATGTTAGTTAGTTCTCATGCATGACTACTTCATTAAACTTTTTTTAAAAGAAGATTCTTTTCCTATTAATCAAGGTATTGGTAGCTGCAATAAAAAAACTGAATAATTTAATCAGAATTCCTTTGAAGGACATCGGATATTTGTATTTGTCAAAGCTAATATAATTTCTGAGTGTATAACGTTTATTTGTTAACGCAGGGTACGAATTTCAAATACAAATCTGCAAATCTGTGGCACTCCACTCTATGCTTACTGCCTAAATCCCTAGGACTGTCCATATTCATGGATTTCAATGAGTATTCACTTCCCCAGACATTATGGAATATACTAACAAACTGTAATCCATTTTCTGTACTGTATTAATAACTGAAGGCGGCTGTGCTGAAGCATGTTATCAATAAAGACCTCCACGGTAATTATATTTTATTAATCTATTTTTCCGTAATCTTATCAGTGTTTTTGGTTTGCCGACTAACAAGTCTCCACGAGTCATTTCTATTATTTAGACATGGTCTCTTTGGCGACTGTCCAGATTTTAACAGTTGTCGCCGGAAATTATCTGAAAATAGTTTTAATTTATACGTAAACCGGACACTTCCAGAAGGGGAAAGGATTCATTCATCTGAGTAACACACATATGGCCTGCACGTGAATCAGAGGCACTGTATTTTTCAATAATTGTTGAACTATCTCATTTCAGTATAATAATTGGACGCTCAGTTTTATGATCATCGGTTATAAGGATCTTAACTTAATTTCAGTAATTTCCACTTCATTTTTAACCATCAACTTTCTAGTCAATAGATGCTTGAGGACATTCCTCCATCGTTTACGAACCGTGGATCTGGGTCATTTTTCCTAAGAACCAGTCCTTTATGGGAACATTTAATTTGTCACAAGAAATCTTCTAACGGGTTAGACCTTTAAGTTGAAACTTAAAGAACTGATATGGTTTCTGGAGAAAAAGAAATAAGTATTAAGATATATTCGTATTGCTGAATTCTTCTTTGTTTGACTAGGCAACGTGCCATGTACTCTCTAAGGGATCTTCGTAGTCAGTGATGAGGTATGAATGAACAGTGACGCACATGATTAACACGGGGAAGAAGTTTCTTTAGAACTACTAAATCAGAGGATATTACAGGTTGGTTGAATACTCACTTGGTTTGAAGAGTTGGAAAACACCCACGGGGAATTCTAAAGGCTACTTAGAGGCATTCTACAAATAAAAACATTTTATTTTTCTCATGTCAGGGCAAAAACCTGGTCATGATATACATGATACTCCCATTACACAATATCCAAAAACCTTCCTTAAATTATACCAGGAGGTCTTTTGATGGAAAGTACAGATCTGTTACAACAACTATAACTTAAAAGTGTCAACGTTAAACTTTCATATCAACGTAACAGTACTACATACGTCATTACCAGTTGTGTACAAAGAGATGAATATCAAAAAACCAACATTTTATATAGTCTTCTCGGCAACATAAGTAAAGACGACCATGAAAGGCAATGCATTTTGAAATGTATCGCTTATTTGGTTATTGCACTATGAGCACACGCAGCAATTCCGGCAGGTGGACCATATATTTCGAGAATTTTCCCCATTTCAGAGAATACTTTGATGAAGTTATTGATTTACTCTGTTCCCGGTAACCGCTGTACAGTAATAACATGCGTAAAGCAATTTCCTTGGTTTACTGATAAAGGAGAAACTTGACACCGGTTCTCCTTTTTCTCACAAAGAGTACCATTGCGGTAAGCTGTGACTACAGCTGTCTAGTGCAAAAACTCAACAATGCACCGTGCCTAATACGCACAACGAGGACCAGTCTACCGGACATTTAGCAGTTTGGCGTTTTGAGGCTCATATATTTTCCTCTTATCTTGAATGGGCTTGAGCACTTCATCTCTGAATCGAACCTGCAACCATTTATTTATTTTTAACTTCCTGTCTTTGCAACTCTTCTCTCGATCCACAAACTATGTAAGGTAACTTTCGAAGGTTATACAATCTTCTCTTTGCTGTTACTTACCACGCTGTCTGTATAATTAAATGTTGAAATATCGTGGATATCGAACAGATTTTGTGTTCGTCACACGCAGTAATGTTGAAAGTAATAACTCATATCATGTATGTTTTCACGCAATTCATTTTATAAGTTGCGAAAATTACGGATTCAATTAATCTTATATAGCTTCAAATATTTAAATTTATTTTCACATTTTGGTTTTCTTATTTTTCGCTTGATGAGTGTATCTATTTCTTGCTTTATGTCTGTTTTATCTGCGTCTTGTATGCCAACGATCACTCGCATTTCAGAAGTGGTTTCGTACCATCACATCCTATATTTTAGTACTGTTTGATGCCTTGTAGTGGAATAACACCACTATGTGGCTTTTGCAAAGACCATTTTACGTATGTCTTCTTCTGGAAGAAATTTTTGAGGATGAACGTGTTCTTGATGAAGGATCCGTCGATTATATGATCCCTGTTTTTTCTAGCACTGTGTCTAAAACGTTCTTTATTTTTTGCCCCATTTCTGCATTAGGACCACCATCGTCGTATTACTTAGGGATATGTTACCATTTATGAGCTTCTATATTTCTTCCACTTTCTCATGAGATAGTGATGACGTTGGTCCTTATACTTGAGTGATGCCCACAGAATATCGTTCATTAATCTTCAAAAGAATTCTTTTATTCTCTCTGAGATTCTTTAAATACATGGTCGTGGCCCATGCTGATTGTGACGGCCATGCAGCAACGCCGTTCATTCGCTATTTGAGTACCGGTTACTCTTCGTGTTTTAGTGTCCCTAGTAACACTTATCGATGGAACGAATCTCACAATGGACTAATTTGGAATCACTCAACCGACTGGTTCCGTAAAATTTTGCTTTTGAAAATAATTTTGTTTTTAACTGGAAATGAACGACGTTTTCCGTCGGCACTGGGTGTCATTTAAAAACGTGATGAGAAGTATTTATTTTGGCTGAATCCATCTACACATTACTAAAACTAAATTACATTTCCCTCCCGAAAGACAAAAGAAAATGCGCGCGACAGCTCTTCGGGGACCCACCTGTATATACATTGTGTTTTTGCCTGCTACAGCTGTTACTGGTGTTACTGTCTCTGTCCTCTTTTACGAGTTATAGTTGACACTAAAGCAAATGAAACTCCACGGTTCTAGAGACCTTTCCAGGTCTAAACATTTCTTATATACACTACTGGCCATTAAAATTGCTACACCACGAAGATGACGTGCTACAGACGCGAAATTTAACCGACAAGAAGACGATGCAGTGATATGCAAATGATTAGCTTTTCAGAGCATTCACACAAGGTTGGCACCGGTGGCGACACCTACAACGTGCTGACATGAGGAATGTTTCCAACCGATTTCTCATACACGAACAGCAGTTGACCGGCGTTCCCTGGTGAGACGTTGTTGTGATGCCTCGTGTAAAGAGGAAAAATGCGTACCTTCAAGTTTCCGTCTTTGATAAAGGTCGGATTGTAGCCTATCGCGATTGTGGTTTATCGTATGGCGATATTGCTGCTAGCGTTGGTCGAGATACAATGACTGTTAGCA
This sequence comes from Schistocerca piceifrons, assembly GCF_021461385.2. Taxonomy (NCBI): domain Eukaryota; kingdom Metazoa; phylum Arthropoda; class Insecta; order Orthoptera; family Acrididae; genus Schistocerca; species Schistocerca piceifrons. The sequence goes on along the minus strand of NW_025729155.1, from coordinate 297,272 downwards.
GAATATGGAATCGGTGGGTTCAGGAGTGTAAAAAGGAACGCCGTGCTGGCTCCCAACGGCCTCGTATCACTAGCAGTCGAGATGACAGGCATCTTATACGCATGCCTGTAACGGATCGTGTAGTCACGCCTCGATCCCTGAGTCAGCAGATGGGGACGTTTGCAAGACAACAACCATCTGCACGAACAGTTCGACGACGTTTGCAGCAGCATGGACTATCAGCTCGGAGACCATCGCTGCGGTTACCCTTGACGCTGCATCACACACAGGAGCGCCTGCGATGGTGTACTCAATGACGAAACTGGGTGCACGAATGGCAAAACTACATTTCTTCGGATGAATACAGGTTCTGTTTACAGCTTCATGATGGCCGAATCCGTGTTTGGTGACATCGCGGTGAACGGACATTGGAAGCGTGTATTCGTCATCGCCATACTGGCGTATCACCCGGCGTGATGGTATGGGGTGCCATTGATTGCACGTCTCGGTCACCTCTTGTTCGCACTGACGGCACTTTCAATAGTGGATGTTACATTTCAGATGTGTTACGACCCGGGGCTCTGCCCTTCATTCGATCCCTGCCAAACCCTACATTTCAGCAGGATAATGCACGACCGTATGTTGCAGGTCCAGTACGCACCTTTCTGGATACAGAAAATGCTCGACTGCTGCCCTGGCCAGCACATTCTCCAGATCTCTCACCAATTGAATGGGTCTGGTCAATGGTGGCCGAGCAACTGGCTCGTCACAATACGCCAGTCACTACTCTTGATGAACTGTGGTATCGTGTTGAAGCTGCATGAGCAGCTGTACCTGTACACGCCATCCAAGCTCTGTTTGACTCAATGCCCAGGCGTATCAAGGCCGTTATTGCGGCCAGAGGAGGTTGTTCTGGGTACTGATTTCTAAGGATCTATGCACCCAAATTGCATGAAAATGTAATCACATGTCAGTTCTAGTATAATATATTTGTCCAATGAATACCCGTTTATCATCTGCATTTCTTCTTGGTGTAGCAATTTTAATAACCAGTAGTGTATACATGGTGAGCCACCTAACGTTACCGCTGGATATATATTTCGTAAACCACATCAAATACTGACGAACCGATTCCACAGACCGAACGGGAGGAGAGGGGCTAGTGTAATTGGTTAATACAAACCATACAAAAATGCACGGAAGTATGTTTTTTAACACAAACCTACGTTTTTTTAAATGGAACTACGTTAGCTTTGTTATCACATCTGAACATATAAAGAAATACGTAATCAGTGCAGTTTGTTGCATTGTAAAATGTTAATTACATCCGGAGATATTGTAACCTAAAGTTGACGGTTGAGTACTACTCCTCCGCTGTTCGATCGTATGTATCGGAGAGCACCGAATTACGTAGGGATCCAAAGGTACAGAAGAGACTGGAACAGCACATTACGTTCATATGCTAACACCTTTTTATTGGTCTTTTTCACCGACGCACATGTACATCACCATGAGGGGTGAGGTACACGTACCACGTACACACGTGGTTTCCGTTTTCAATTACGGAGTGGAATAGAGTGTGTCCCGACATGTCAGGCCAATAGGTGTTCAATGTGGTGGCCATCATTTGCTGCACACAATTGCAATCTCTGGCGTAATGAATGGCGTACACGCCGCAGTACATCTGGTGTAATGTCGCCGCAGGCTGCCACAATACGTTGTTTCATATCCTCTGGGATTGTAGGCACATCACGGTACACATTCTCCTTTAACGTACCCCACATTGAACAGCTATTGGTCGGGACACACTCTATTCCACTCCGTAATTGAAAACGGAAACCACGTGTGTACGTGTACCTCACCCCTCATGGTAATGTACATGTGCGTCAGTGAAAAAGACCAATAAAAAGGTGTTAGCATGTGGACGTAATGTGCTGTTCCAGTCTCTTCTGTACCTAAGGTCCATCACCGTTCCCTTTGGATCCCTACGTAATTCGGTGCTCTCCGATACTCACGATCGAACAGCGGAGGAGTCGTACTCAAGCGTCAACTTTAGGCTACAATATCTCCTGATGTAATTAACATTTTACAATGCACCAAACTGCACTGATTACGTATTTGTTTATATGTTCAGATGTGCTAACAAAACTAACGGGGTTCCATTTAAAAAAACGTAGGTTTGTGTTAAAAAACATACTTTCGTGCATTTTTTTATGGTTAGTCTTAACCAGTTACACTAGCCCCTCTCCTCACGTTTGGTCTGTGGAATCGATTCGTCAGTATTTGATGTGGTTTACGAAATATATCCAGCGGTAAGGTTAGGTGACTCACCCTGTATATGAAAACTGAAGCAACGAAAAAAAAATTGAACCAAGGGCCCATTTCGAAAGTGGTTGTTCTACTGGCTTGACAGATTAGTTAACCATTACGCCACCCTGGCACAGTGCCCGACGCTATATAATGTAAAATACGCATAATGTATACTTAGATACTAGAGAGGGAGAGAGTATAAGGGTCCTAATTTTACCAGGTTAAAGAAATAATTTTATAAAATAAGAAGTAAGCTGCAAAACCTTACTAACGAGTGTCACCCCCAAAGCTTGGTGGTTCTAAATACATTAAAAGCAGTGAAAACTTGATGACACCGTGCTGTTGTGGCTAGAGTTAATCGGTTATTACCTGTTGGCTTTATAAAAACTTTTAAATGCAAGCGACAAAGGGAGAGACATGCAAAACTGCGTCAGTGAATGTCGGTGATATTGAGCGAGTAATAAAATGATACACGAATTGGCACGTGGTCAGAACGTCTCGTTGCGAATACATAAACTTCTTTAACTTCAAGTCACACAGCTCTGTTATTGCACAAGAAATAGACGGTGACAAAATGATTCCGTTAAAAGTGAAATGCTTATGTTCGCCTCGTAATACCGAGTGTTGAAACTGCACACTACCCAGAATGTGCACGTAGCGCGGTTTTCATGTCTGGTGTATCAGAGCTAGCAACAAATCGATATTGCACCCAGTGAACTGAAAGGTATATACATATGTATGACAGTGCTGCCATACGGTCTACGATACACGAGATGAGAAACACAGGTAGCAATAAAGTAAATAGACGTAGAAGAGGACGCCGAGAGCTGTTTTAGGTCTTATTAGGTTCAAAATCTAGTCAAAGTGCACTGTGCTCGCGCTCCCATTGTGAAACCTGCTGTGAGTACAACAGAGCAGTGCACGCTGCCGGCATTGCGGCGCAAGCGTTGAGCCTCAGTGCACTGGCGTGACTGGTTATAACGCCGGACCCGGATACGTTCATTTTCATTCTGTAGCTTCTGAGATGGAAACGCTGGTGCAGGAGAGGAATTTGGCTCGCATCAAACAAGTCAGAAGAGTGATGACTCAAAAAAGGAAAAAAAAGGGGATGGATGGAAGTATGTTCAGGACACTCACAATATCGTATTTTACGTGTGTACAAGTATTTGAGTACATTCTCAAACATCACTTACCTTTTCTTTCAAGGAAATATTCTCGCAACAAACCAAATATATTTTCCTCGAGGGTTGTGAGTTTCTAACGAGCAAGGAGAAGGAAATTGGAAATTTGTGGTAAGTTGCTATGGGACCAAACTGCTGACGTCATCGGTCCCTAGACTTACACACTGCTAATTTAAACGAACTTACGCTAAGGACAACATGGCCGAGGGAGGACTCGGACCTCCGACAGGGGTTGACGCGCGAACCGCTGCAAGGCAACACACACGCGGGTAAACGGCGCGGCGGCAAAGGGAAAAAGTCACTGTTATGATACACGAGGAAAGCACTTTAGCATTAAGGCCAAGACGCTTGTGGAAAACGTACAGTTTTCAGAATGATCTGATCGGGACGTCATGACACTACTCTTCCAATCAACAGTCATAGCAATTCATACAGTAAATTTGATTAAGACTCTACAGAAATTTACGTTTTCTGTGCGTCAAAATTCATTCGTGCCACATTACAGTCTCAAGAATGTCACATGTATCTATTATGTTACTGACCTATTTACCAAATCGAAAGTGGTGGCGTAAAGCTCCTCATTTCCGGATCAGTTCATGATAGCCATATGTGATATCGATCCTATGATTAAAGTTATCGGAATTTAATCTGGATAGTGAGAAGTTATATGATAGCTCCTGGGTCTGGCGGATGTTTCAGTAACAACATGGGTTTACAGAGTTGCAAGCAGAATAGTAAATACAAGGTGCTAGTACAGACTAACAAGTATAAAACTTCCCATACAATGTGTGGCAGTTTTTATTCGTTACAGAGATACAACTGACAACACAGGTAAACTTTCACATAGCGTGTTGTTACACTTGTTGTTATGTGTTTATTTATCTCTTCTTGTTTTCGTTTTGAAGTTCAAGTTTTCAAGTTGTGGTTGTCTTTACGTAACCGAATTTTTCGACTGTGGTTGTGACTGCACTTATTTGCCAGTTTACGTAGGCCGCACTTATTTACAAATTTTGAATATCTCGATTTGTCTTTACGTACCGGTTAATGGAAAGCCGATGTTGCTTGTAAACGATATGGTAGACAATTTCCATGCTGGGTAATATCATACTGAAAAAAAAATTTGCTGGTGATTTCACTTAACTGCGTAAGACTTGTGCGTGTATTTCAGTTGGTCTTGCAACTTATCATGAAGAGGTTGAAGTAGGACATTATTCAGTGGGTAGAACGTAGTCCTCCAACAAGGAGAGTTTCTACACTTATCGGTGTCCCACGTGCAATGATATTGCTGACATTACATATGCGCGGCCTCAGTTCCATCAACTACAGGGGATTCAACACTTACTCGAAGAAGATGAAGGCAGGCGACTGGAATTTTGTCGTTTACAAATCGCCAGTCAGTAAGAAATATTATTAAAAGCGTCAACTAAGCAAGCCACCTCCACCCTTGACACTCTCAATAACATTCTTAATTCACATCGGTGATCCAACGCAAACCGCATGCATTTGTCAGGAAATATTCTCAACAGAACGTTTCCTCTAAAAACACTGAAGAGCCAATGAGACTGGTAGGCCCCCGAGAGTAACCAGAAGTGCCGTAACATCACGTGGCTGTACTCCACTAATGTCTGCTGTACTGCTGGAGGGAACTGACACCATGAATCCTGCAGGGCTGTCCATAAGTCCGTAAGAGTACGAAAGGTGGAGATGTCTTCTGAACAGCACGCTGCAAGGCATTCCAGATATGCTCATTAATGTTCAAGTCCTGGGAGTCTGGTAATTAAACTTAGAAGTGTGTTCCTGGAGCCACTCTGTAGCAATTCTGGGTGTGTGGGGTGTGGCACTGTACTGCCGGAATTGCTCAAGCCCGTCGGATGCACAATGGACATAAATGGACGCAGGCGATCTTGCAGAATGCTTACGTACGCGTCACCTGTCATAGTCGTATCTAGACGTATCAGGGGTACATATCACTCCAATTGCACACGTCCCACGCCATTACGAAGACTCCGCCAACCTGAACAGTCCCCTGACATGTAGCGCCCATGGATTCATGAGGTTGTTTCCATACCCGTGCACGTACATCCGCTTGATACAATTTGAAACGACACTCGTACGATCAGGCAGAATGTGTTCAGTCATCAATAGTCCAATGTCGTTGTTGACGGGCCCAGGCAAGGCGTAAAGCCTTGTGTCGTACAGTCATTAAGGTACACGAGTGGGTCTTTGGTTCCGAAAGCCCATATCGATGATGTTTCGTTGAATTGTTCGTAAGACGGCATTTGTTGATGGCCCAGCATTGAAATCTGCGGCAATTTGTGGAAGGGTTTCACTTCTGTCACGTTGCACGATTTTCTTCAATCGTCGTTGGTCCCGTTCTTACAGGATCTTTTTCCGGTAGCAGCGATGTCGGAGATTTGATGTTTTACCAGATTCGTGATATCCACGGTACACTCGTGAAATGGTCATAGGGAATAATCCCCGCTTCATTGCTACTTCGGAGATGGTGTGTCCCATCGCTCGTGCGCGGGATGTAACACCACGTTCAAACTCACTTAAATCTTGATAACCTGCCATTGTAGAAACAGCCACCTCGATCGCAGCGCCGTATTCTGCCTGTTGACATATGTCTGTATTTGAATACGCATGCCTATACCAGTTCCCTGAGCCTCAGAAAATATCGTGTGGCATGTGGACAATCAGTTGGCTGGGCCTTTTTTCTTACGGTATCGTATTTACAGGGCCATGTTATTTAGGCTTGTTTGAAAATTAGCTTCCAGCCTTACAGGAAGAGTCTCCTTTTGGTACGAAAATGGATATACTCCTCCAGTACGATGAGAGAAAGCCGTGAAAGACAGACTGATTATTCGGTGCTATGACCAGTGATACGCACATAAAATAAAAATAACTCCAAAATGGCCTCAGAAAAACTGTATATTGTGGTATTGATAGAATACGAAAGCGTGTTGAATTAGGAGGCGGAAAATGAGAAAATCAAGTTGAAACGTAATTATTTGCCTTATAGTGACTGGTGTGGGTTAACAGATCGGCAGTAACATTCGAAAACTTTTTCATTTAGTGACACCTGAGTCCAATATTAAAGCGCAATTTTGCTTGAAGAAGAAACTTGTCCTAATAATAGAAATCGCATTACGATGGCAAAATTTCTTAACTCACTGAGTGAATGAAATATTATAGCATTTACCAGTACAAGAATTTAAGCCTAATCATAAAAGACCAAGCTAGTATTTCCAATTTCTACTGAATTTAAAAAGGAATATCACAAAACACAATAGAAACACAATCCCGAGACTGACAACCACTATTTTACTTTAAAATCCTAAAAACAAATTTCACTTTAATTGTATTTTAGAAAAACACGATCTTATATTACAAATTTTCAAACAGGTCGGTACCAAAGCTGAATTTAAACAAAACCATGAAAATGACAGTAATTTCCCTGTCATTGTCCGTTTGGTGACAAGCGTTCATTCTGACGTAACACGTATTTCGGTGTATGAAAGTCAGTCCTTTCTAGCTCAAACAAATATGAGGGAACGTCGATGGATACATTCAAATAATCCAATATTAATCACAGGAAACCATGGTCTCATATTATATTAGTACTACTTACTAGTTTAATAAACTGACTGTGCTTCAACAACGTGCAGTCAACAAAGCCTAACGTTATAGAAAAACATTAAATTCAGTAAGCAGTCCGTCTGTTAGAAACAGTACAAGGTAATCAAATAAGTGTCCATTAACAACATACACTCTCAATATCTGTCGGTATTCTGTCTAATTATACTTAATCAAATGACCTCTACGCCAGACACGCTATAAAGGCAGAGGAATACTTGCACAGTTCACTTCGAACAGCAGCTCCCTCTGTTAGGTTTTCACAAGGTCTATAACAAATTTTTAAGATCGTAGTAGCCCGCAGTTTAGAGAATGGCACTCCGGCTGCCCCCGTGCATTTTCCGTAACAAATACGCTGCCCTATAGCAGAAATCTCGGAATACGGAGAGTGAATGAAAACTCGTGCACTTGGGTGCCACAGCGCGACTCCTTGCGTACTAACAATTGGAATATGTCTCTACCAAAATATCGTACTGTGAGTATTTCGGAGACAAAATGGACGTCAAAGTAAGTCAGTTTGGCTACATTGTGAGCATATGTACAAGCAGTAACTTCGCTCATAGCTGTGGTACTGTGCTGTGCATTTAGTGCAGTGAACAGATGTTTGCTTGTGATTTTTTTTCTGATCTTAGATTCTGTGATATGGTACCGTAATCATTGTACAGCAATTACTGCGATCTTATATATAACAGGTACATGACTTAGTGCAAAAATAAGTGTTAATGATGAATGGTGGTACTAATCGGTACAACAAATGGCAAGCCGCACCAAGTGGCCGCGTGGTTCGAGGCACCATGTCACGCACTGTGCGGTCCCTCCCGCCAGAGATTCGAATCCTCCTTCGGGCATGGGTGTGTGTGTGTGTGTGTGTGTGTGTGTGTGTGTGTGTGTGTGTGTGTGTGTGTGTGTAATTGTTAGCATAAGTTAGTTTATGTGTAAGTACAGGGAGCGATCACCTCAGCAGTTGTGTCCCTTAGGAATTAACACACATTTGAACATTTGAACAAATGGCAGTATGGTGTAATAGAAAGTGCTGTCAAATACATTCGATGAAATCTTGCCAGACAATACACTTAGATGCACAAGCCTGCAAAGGACATGATACCCGACTGGATAGCCGTGCGTGTTAAAAGGGCCGCTTACGTGTTAGCGACAGAGACAGGATAGAATCTGTTTGACGACGAGGAGGGGTGTGCCGGCCAGCCTGTATGAGGCTTCTATACGATTTCCCACATCCCACTATGTGAATACCGGGATTTTCCCACCTCAGTTACACGATTCGCAGAAGTTTAGAAAATTTCGCTCACATTCACATACAGGGTGACAATTATTATAATATATGAAACAAAATTAGCTCCAAACTACAGCGTGCTCACACTTTATTCTCCATGTAAACATCACTACATATATTCAGATTTAGGTTATGACATGTTAGATATGTATGCCATTACTGGCGATGATATGGCGCAGACGAATAGCGAAATTCTGCATGACCCGTTGAAGTGTCGGAATGTCGCTGACCTGCCGGCTGGTGTGGCTGAGCGGTTCTAGGCGCTTCAGTCTGGAACCGCGTGACCGCTACGGTCGCAGGTACGAATCCTGCTTCAGGCATGGATGTGTGTGATGTCCTTAGGTTAGTTAGGTTTAAGTAGTTCTAAGTTCTAGGGGACTGATGAGCTCAGATGTTAAGTCCCATAGTGCTCAGAGCCATTTGAACCATTTTTTGATGACCTCCCGAATGGCTGTTTTCAGCTCAGCAATAATTTTAAGGTTATTTCTGTGTAGCCCCACAAAAAAGTGGCATGTGTTCAGATCCGGAGGCGGTCCGTAAAGTGACCCCCCAGGACATCAAACACTCTCCTGCCTCCGTAAGGTCGATCTCCATCTTGCAACAACCACATCTTATCGAAATCAGGGTCAATTAGGATAATGTAGATGAAACCATCTTCCAAAACCTTCACGAACGGTTCGGTTGTCACCATGCCATCAAGGAATATTCCACCGATTATTCCGTGACTGGACATGCACATCAAACAGTCGCCCGTTGAGAGTGAAGAGACTTCTCGATCGCAAAATGTGGATATTCTCAGTCCCCCAAATGCGCCAAATTTGATTATTGACGAACCCACCCAAATGAAAGCATGTTTCGTCGCTAAACCAAACTATACTACCTCCCATAACGCAGCGCGGCCGACCGTGCAGTTTCAACGCCCTAACGCAAACTGTTCAGAATTTATGACGATTTTAGTTCCTGTAGTTCTAGAATTGTCGCCCTATAAATAACACTACACGCAGACAGATGGGTCACACATGTTCCTTCACGAGGTGGCAGGTGGTCAGGCTACGGGTCGGTGATAGGAAGACCGCCCGCATCTCGTGGTCGTGCGGTAGCGTTCTCGCTTCCCACGCCCGGGTTCCCGGGTTCGATTCCCGGCGGGGTCAGGGATTTTCTCTGCCTCGTGATGGCTGGATGTTGTGTGCTGTCCTTAGGTTAGTTAGGTTTAAGTAGTTCTAAGTTCTAGGGGACTGATGACCATAGATGTTAAGTCCCATAGTGCTCAGAGCCATTTGAACCATTTTTGATAGGAAGACCACAGACCATCCGGCCGCCACTTTAACAAATTATGCGAAATCCGTAGAAAACCCTGCCGGCCATCAGTTGATGCGGGACACACGGCAAGCGAAAGAAGAAGATAGCTGCACGGAATTCTCCTAGGTTAAAAGAAGCAGGGATCGTCCGAAGAGACGGTGAAGTCTTCTTTTTCTTTTCTTTCTTATAGCCTGTAGTGGTGTGGTGCTTGGAAGAGAACAGAATAAAAGTTTAAAAACCAGGTTCATCTTTAAAAGAAGAATGTTAAAGGCTATTGTCCTCTCATTTCTTTAGTAGCATAAAATAATTGCACCTGAGTTGAGTACGGCTTGCTGTAATAGCTGTATAACGATTAAAAATCCAGGTGCGATGTAACGTGGTTACAATTTAGAAAAAAATGTTAACTTAGACCAAGAATCTATTCCAGTATTCTAATACAAAACCTATCGACTTCGCTAACTGGGCACCAGAACTACAGCTTCTGAATGAAGGGACGTGCAGTATATGTGATTACAGTGCACCACATGTCCTTTCTTGGACGTCCATTTTCATCTGAAAATGGTTCATCATGTTGTACGAGTAACACTAACATCGATATCACCTGTACTCTTATCCCATTTAAGTTCTTTGTCTGTTTATGTTTAATGTGACATGTCGATCACAAAGTGTGGTGTCACCGTCAGACACCACACTTGCTAGGTGGTAGCCTTTAAATCGGCCGGGCCGCGGTCCGTTAGTATACGTCGAATCCGCGTGTCGCCACTATCAGTGATTGCAGACCGAGCGCCGCCACACGGCAGATCTAGAGAGACTTCCTAGCACTCGCCCCAGTTGTACAACCGACTTTGCTAGCGATGGTTTACTTTCTACATGCGTTCTCATTTGCAGAGACGACAGTTTAGCATAGCCTTCAGCTACGTCATTTGCTACGAACTAGCAAGGCGCCATATTCAGTTACTATAATCTGAACAGATAATATTGTGAATCATGTACCGTCAAGAGCGACGTTCGTCATTAATGGATTAAAGTTAAGTATCAAACTAATTATGTACGCTTTCTGAATTCTCATTTCTTGTTATGTTCCAGACCTCACATCGGTATAGTTCTTCCCTCTTCACGCCAGCCTGCGTGAGCTAAAATGCGTGCCTTTCGGCCTCCACTAGTAACACGGTGTTGGCTCTTCTCCCAACCCATCATTGGCGACGAGTCAAAACAGTGTTCGCATCTGTACTACCCTGATTTACTTGTGTAATGGCTTCCCCACAATCTCCAGATGTACTGTCCGAATTTTTTCGCTTACAGAATCAGCAGATGCAGGCCTTACTGGATACCCTTGGACAGCTCGTCCAGGGTCAACGTGCAATGCAAAACGGTGCGGCAACCGCCGCTCCACCGCTACCCCAGCCACAAAACGCAATTGCACCGCCCTTCCGACCTTTTGATGCTGCACTGGAATGCTGGACGGAGTGTCACGCCAATTTGGATTTCATCTCGGCGCCTACAGAATTCAAGGTAACGCGCGGCAGCCTTTTTTGTCGTCTGTCGGTGTGCAAACCTACCGTGTGATAGTCAAATTGCCGGCCGCTGGTGGCAGAGCGGTTCTAGGCGCTTCAGTCTGGCACCGCGCGACCGCTACGGTCGCAGGTTCGAATCCTGCCTCGGGCATGGATGTGTGTGATGTCCTTAGGATAGTTAGGTTTAAGTAGTTCTAAGTTCTAGGGGACTGATGACCTCAGATGTTAAGTCCCATAGTGCTCAGAGCCATTTGAACCATTTGATAGTCAAATTATTTTCCTGACGCGACATAGCAACTCTGTCCTACGAAGAAATTCTGTCTGCATTAGATGCATATTTCAAACAATCAGTCAATGTAGTTGCAAAACGGTATACCTTCTTTTGTACAAAACGTACTGCAGGTCAGACTAATCGGGAGTGGGTTGCGACCTTGCAAGGCCTTACTAGGGATTTTGCTTTTGAGTGTCAATGTGGACTCCCATATTCAGATATTATGGTACGTGATGCAAATGCACAGAACGTTTCTGATGTTAGTATAAGGGAACAGATTTTGAAACTAGTCAACCCCTCCCTTCAACAAGTGATGGATATATTGGATCGGCTGGACACACTTGACTTTGCTCAGGAATCATTTGAAACTTCACCACCCGTGTGTCAGGTTAACCGGCCCGCCGGGCGAGCTGCATGGAGCAGTAAACAGCCCTTGCGCCCAACCGCGCCGCTGCCGCCCATGGAAATTCATGTCTTACCATTCCACTCCGCCCAGTGCCACTCTTTCTAACAGTGGCTGTGTTCGTCCCACAAATAGTGTGCGTCGACAACGCCGGAACTCCCGTCAAGTCGCAAGTGATTTTGTCCCAGTGTCACTTCACATTCCACACTACAGTCGCTGTTGTCGTCAACAGGACAATAAACTTTTTGTAGACTTGGACATTAACGGCAAAGAGATACCATTCCAGCTCGATACTGGAGCTGCAGTTTCACTGATCAATCAAGACACTTACAAACAGCTGGGCACACCTCCGTTGCGTGTCGCAAATGTTACGTTAACTACGTAAATCAGGTCCTATCAGTGAACCAGACTGTGCATTCAGACAGTGTTTCTCGTCCATGTGAAGAATTTGTAGACATTTTCGCACTAGGCCACGGTTGCGCTGAGAACTATAAAGCACATTTGGGACTGAAAGTAAATGCGTAAACGAAATTTTTCCAAGCGCACAATGTTCCCCACGCATTGCGTGATGAGGTTTCAAAAACATTACTCGATTTGGAATCACAAGGTGTAATTGAACGTGTGCAAGCTTCTCTCTGGGCATCACCCTTAGTAATTTTACCAAAACCTTCAGGAAAATTGAGACTTTGTGTGGGCTTCAAGGCAACAGTGAATCCACAACTAGTGATTGCAACTTTTCCTTTACCCCACCCGGAAGATCTTTTTGACAAACTGTGCCTGGGCAAATGTTTTTCGAAGTTGGACCTAGAGATGCGTACTTGCAAATACCTGTGGATGAAGAATCCCAGCGCGTTTTGGTGGTTGACACGCATCTTGGTTTGTATCAATTCAAACGACCGCCATTCGGGTGTGCATCCATCCCTGCATTGTTTCATCAATATCTACAAACTGTTTGTGCGTCGGTTCCTACTGCAGCGAACTATCTGGACGATATTGTGATCTCAGGAAAGACGGAAGAAGAACGTTTAGCCAATGTCATAACATTATTTCAGGTCTTGCGACAAAATGGTCTTTGCTTACGGAAGAACAAATGTGTGTTTTTTGCTCGTGGCTTGCCATACCTGGGCTATGTACTCAATGCCCAAGGCATACATCCCAGTCCAACGCACCTCTGTGCCATACAAGACTTGCCTTCGGCGCAGAATTTGAAGCAGCTACAGAATGTGCTGGGAAAAATAAACTATTATAACCGATATGTGCCGCATGCCTCTTCCATTTCAGCTCTGCTTCACCACTTACGCCGTAAAGTGGACGACGGAATGTGAACGCGCCTTTCGCCGGTTGAAATCGGCTTTGCTTTCCAATACTTGCCTTACGCCATTCGATGCCCGGAAGCCCCTTTTGTTGATGGTGGATGCATCGGATTTCGGCATTGGTGCTGTGATTGTGCACAAAGATGGCTCACACGATCGCCCTATTGCCTTTGCTACCAAATTGCTCTCGTCTGCACAAATAAATTATTCACAGATCGAGAAAGAAGCATTGGCTCTCATATTTGGTGTTACAAAGTTGCATGACTTCTTGTATGGTCGTCAATTTACCATAATCACAGACTACAAACCTTTGACATGGCTTTTCATCCGACCAAGCCTGTACCTCCACGTACAGCGCAGAAATTCATTCGCTGGTCTACTTTCATCTCCCAGTACCGCTACGATATCCTGTATCGTCCACTGCTAAGCACAGAAACGCCCATGCGTTGTCCCTTTTGCCTGTTGCTGAGGATAGAGCATTCGATTCCTCTGAACTTGCTTGCATGTTCATTGATTCGGAAACTGATGACGTGGTCGAATCATTTCCGATTGATTTTCGTCGTGTAGCTACAGCCACAACTGCTGACCCTGTCCTTGCTACCGTTCTGCGTTTTGTTGCTACGCAATGGCCCTTGTCAAAGTCACGGATCGGGGACCCGTTGGTTCGCCGATTTTTTGCTGACAAGGAGAGACTTTTTGTTCGATGTGGTGTTTTGCTGTTGCGTTCTGATAATGATCAGTCTACGGTCATGGTACCACGTTCCTTACAGTCCTCTGTCTTAAAGCTTCTCCACAAACGACATTGGGGTGTTGTGAGAACGAAACAAGTTGCTCGTCAGCACTGTACTTGGTTCGGAATCGATGCCACCATGGTGGCATGGTGTGTGCCGAACAACAATCAGCACCACTGCGGAAATTCTTAGCATGGCTAAAAGCCACTTTCCCTTGGCAACGCTTACACATTAATTTTGCTGGTCCATTCTGGGCTGCTCGATGTTTGGTTGTGATAGATTCATTCAGTAATTTTCCTTTTGTTGTCCGGATGTCTTCCACGACATCTGCCACCATCCAAGCGTTATCTGCGATCTTTTGCATTGAAGTTCTTCCATAGACAATTGTTTCCGAAAATGGCCCACAATTCTTGTCCACAGAATTTGTCATTCTGCAAGTCCAATGGTATTCAATATCTGACGTCCGCGCCGTTTTCGCCATGGTCAAACGGTGCCGCTGAACGATTGGTCAATCGCAGCTGTTGAAGTTGAAAGAGTCACATTCTCGGGAGGACGCGTTATTGCTCTTTTTGTCCTCGTATCTGTCTCAGCCCCGAGATGGTCGCTCGCCGGCTGAGTTGCTCCACGGTCGCCCTCATCGAACCTTGATGTCTTTGCTACATCCGCCATATCAGGTTCCTATGCAGCGGCAGTCACCTGCTTTTGCCCCAGGCGACGTTGTCTACTCCCGCCACTATCGAGGTTCACGGCGTTGGCTCGAAGGGCGCATTCTTCGCTGCCTCGGACACGCTATGTATCTGGTTTGGGGGCCTCTGGTGAGGTGCGCCGGCATCTCAATCAGCTGCGCCTCTGTCATCGCACGGGATCTGCCGCTCCCCGTCTGCTTTCAGCGACGGTGCCGTCCATCTACTGGCTCGCCTCAGCCCCAGGTGTTACCGGTGCTGCCTTCCATTTTGCCCCATGGCGACGCGCCGCCGCCGCCGCCGCCGCCGCCGCCGCCGCCGCCTGTTCTCCCACCGGCGACGCCCGCGGTGGACGCGTCGCTGCAGTCGTCGGGCGCTTCCCTGGGTCACGCGCCGCCTATCGCTTCCCCTGACCAGTTGTCCTCCGACATGGAACTCTTGCCCGCTCCGGACCATATGTCGTCTTCGCCCGTCGGGTGCCCCTGCCCGTTGGAGGTCGACCCTTCGGCCCCTCGTGTCTCTCTATGGGCGCGTACACCGCATGTTGGCGTGCACCTTGGAGTAGGTTTTCAGGCGTTACCTAGCCCCCCGCGGTCCGAATGGCAGGGTGCGGGTGGCACAGCCTCGCCTGTTGTTAAGCTCCCCACCTCGTCGCATACGTCAACATGGGGTCCTCCCCACGGCGCGCGGAAGCTTTATACCACAACCGTACGCCGATTTTCGGGGGAGGAATGTGGTGTCACCGCCAGACACCACACTTGCTAGGTGGTAGCCTTTAAATCGGCCGGGACGCGGTCCGTTAGTACCTGTATACATCGGACCAGCGTGTCGCCACTATCAGTGATTGCAGACCGAGAGCCGCCACATGGCAGCTCTAGAGACTCCCTAGCAATCATCCCAGTTGTACAGCCGACTTTGCTGTCTACATACGCTCTCATTTGCAGAGACGACAGTTTAGCATAGCCTTCAGCTACGTCATTTGCTACGACCTAGCAAGGCGCCATATTCAGTTACTATAATCTGAACAGATAATATTGTGAATCATGTACCGTCAAGAGCGACGTTCATCATTAATGGATTAAAGTTAAGTATCAAACTAATTATGTCCGCTTTCATTAATGGACTAAAGTTAAGTATCAAACTATTTATGTCCGCTTTCTGAATTCTCATTTGTTGTCATGTTCCAGACCTCACGAAAGTATAGTTCTTCCCTCTTCACTCCCCCTGCGGGTCCAGGGGTTAGAATAGGCCTGAGGTATTCCTGCCTGTCGTAAGAGGCGACTATAAGGAGTACCTCCCCCTCAAGGGGATAGTTAGCGAGTGCGTCCGGAGACGGACGGTTCCACGACCTATATTTGCGGTCATATTGGTTTCTTCCTTCCTTTGGTTGGTTCCTTCCTTTGTTCTTCTCCATCTCACTGTCTCACTCTTTCCCTTGCCTCCTTCTCCTTGTCTCCTTCTCCTTGCCTTCTTCTCCTTGCCTTCTCTGGTCTTCGCCTCGGCGTTTGAGGCAGTCTGTCCTTTCTCTCCCTCTCTCCCTTCTTTTCTCTTCTTCCTTCCTCCCTGTGCGTGCCTGAAGGCAGACCCACGCGTTCGCACGCGTAGCCGGTGACGGGGTAACGCGTAATCCCCGCCCTGGGTAGACAAGTAAGGCACTCACCTACCCCCTGGTAAAGGCCAGGCCCAGGGAGGGGTGATTGCCTGAGCTAACACCTTCCGACCATGCCGACTGGCCCCTCTGTCTGTTTCTCGGGAGGTGTGACCTGAGGTGTAAACATTCACCTAAGGCAGGAGTGCCCTCTGAGAGGGCCCCCACAGGGAAGGAGCGCGCCATCAGAGATGCTGGCAATCATGGGGGATTCCCCCGCAATGGATTTCTCTTCTTCTCTCTCGACTTCTGCCCACAAACAGAAACTTGACCAGCCACCAGTGACAAAAGTACTACCACCTGCCCCACAGTTCCTCGTAGTTTCTCGATCTGAGGACGGAAAGGATTTTTCCTCTTGCAACCCTTTCGTTATCCAGAAGGGCGTAGATGCCATAGCCGGATCTGTCAAGTCTTGTACCAGGTCGCGTAACGGTACCTTGTTACTAGAAACTGAGAGCGCCTTTCAGGCACAAAAACTGCTTTGGGCCACACTCCTGTACACGTTCCCTGCCCGGGTGGAGGCTCACCGCATTTTGAAATCGTCTCGTGGTGTGGTATATACTAGATCACTCGACGGATTGACTGACGAGGAGATTCAGTCTTTCCTCGCTGATCAGGGCGTGACGGCTGTCCATAGGGTCATGAAAAAGGTCAACAATGACCTTGTACCGACCCGGACACTTTTCTTGACCCTTGATAGTGTTCATCTGCCGTCGCGCATCAAAGCGGGCTACGAGGTTATTTCTGTTCGCCCCTATGTCCCGACACCTACGCGCTGCTACCAGTGTCAGCGTTTCAATCACACTCGCCAGTCTTGTTCCAATGCGGCTAAATGTGTCACTTGTGGCAGGGATGCCCATGAGGGTGACTGTCCACCTCCGTCTCCTCGTTGTGTGAACTGTCAGGGTGACCATGCTGCGTCCTCCCGCGACTGTCCCATCTACAAGGAAGAACGCTGTATACTGGAAATTCGGGTCAAAGAGAAAGTGTCCACCTCGGCTGCTCGCAAGCCATTTGCTAGTAGGAAGCCCATGCTGCTCCCAGCGGGGAAATACAGTACTGTCCTCTCCTCTCCTCGGACTATCAGGATGGTGGCGACGCAGACATGCGATCTGACCTTCAGCACTACGGTTGTCCGTTCGGCCAGTGCTAAGATCGCCCGGCCGACGTCTCCTCTTCCTCCCGTCACCCCTCAGACGCAAACACCTTCATCAGCTTCTGCCAAGACGAAGACCCAGAAGTCATACGCACGGGCCTTCAAGAAGGAACCGTCCCATGCAGACTTCATACGTACCTCGAACTCCCAACCATCGACCAGCACTTCCACTAAACGACCTTCCAAGGAGGCTCATAGGAAGCACAGTTCTCCTTCTCCGCCACGGCGCATTTCTTCTCCTGCGCCACCCAGCGGTTGCCACCCCAGGCCGTCATCCGTTTCGCCTGGCCGCGCCGCTGGTAGCCGAACATCTGGCCGTTCACCTCCTCCTCCCGGCCTTCTTAACAAGATGGCCGATGAACCTATAGAACCAATGGACGATGGCTGTCCGCCTACAGATAGCGGCGGCAGTGCTCGCTCGAAGCCAGGCCCTCAGCGGCTTTCGAGGTGACCCCTTCTTGCATCTTCTTTTTCTTTTGCTTCTCAAGATGCCACTTATTCACCGGAATATTCGCAGCATTCGCTCCAACCGAGAGGAATAAAGTTGCTGCTCCGCTTGCACCGTCCGCTTGTCGTAGCCCTCCAGGAAACGAAGCTACGCCCATGCGATCAAATTGCCTTGGCACACTACACCTCTGTGCGTTTTGACCTACCCACTGTGGCAGTTATTCCGGCTCATGGAGGGGTTATGTTGCTAGTCCGGGATGATATTTACTACGAACCCATCACATTGCACACCGGCCTGCAGGCAGTTGCCGTCCGAATTACTCTCCCCACTTTTACATTTTCCATTTGTACCGTTTACACTCCATCGTCGTCTGCCGTCACCAGGGCAGACATGATGCAAATTATTGCTCAGCTACCTGCACCATTTTTGTTAACTGGAGACTTCAATGCCCACCATCCCCTTTGGGGCTCTCCAGCATCCTGCTCGAGCGGCTCCCTGTTAGCAGACCTTTTCTACCAGCTCAATCTTGTTTACCTCAATACTGGTGCCCTCACTTTTCTTTCTGACACAACTCACACCTATTCCCATTTAGACCTGTCTATATGTACTCCCAACTTGCACGCCGGTTTGAGTGGTATGCACTTTCTGATACATATTCGAGCGACCACTTCCCGTGTGTTATCCATCTCCTGCATCATAACCCCTCTCCGTGCTCAACTAGTTGGAACATCTCCAAAGCAGACTGGGGGCTCTTCTCTTCCAGGGCGACCTTTCAGGATCAAACGTCCGCAGCTCGTGGTCGTGCGGTAGCGTTCTCGCTTCACGCGTCCGGGTTCCCGGGTTCGATTCCCGGCGGGCTCAGGGATTTTCTCTGCCTCATGATGACTGGGTGTTGTGTGATGTCCTTAGGTTAGTTAGGTTTAAGTAGTTCTAGGGGACTGATGACTATAGATGTTAAGTCCCACAGTGCTCAGAGCCATTTGAGCCAGGATCAAACCTTCACAAGCTGCGATAGTCAGGTCGCACACCTCACGGAAGTCATTCTCACTGCTGCTGAATATTCCATCCCTCACACTACTTCTTCTCCACGTCGCGTACCGGTCCTGTGGTAGACCGCAGCATGTAGAGACGCTTTACGTGCTCGTCGACGTGCTTTACGCACCTTTAAACGCCACCCTACAGTGGCGAATTGTATCAATTATAAACGATTACGTGCGCAGTGTCATCGTATTATTAAAGAAAGCAAGAAAGCCAGCTGGGCTGCTTTCACAAGCACCTTCAACAGTTTTACTCCTTCTTCCGTTGTCTGGGGTAGCCTGCGCCGGCTATTTGGCACTAAGGTCCACTCACCAGTTTCTGGCTTGACGGTCGCGAATGACGTCCTTGTGGCCCCTGAGGATGTCTCCAATGCCTTTGGCCGCTTTTTCGCAGAGCTTTCGAGCTCCGCTCATTGCCACCCTGCCTTCCTCCCCCGAAAACAGGCACAGGAGGCTAGGCCACCTAACGTCCGCTCCTCGAATCGTGAAAGTTATAATGCCCCATTCACCATGCGGGAGCTCGAAAATGCACTTGCCCGGTCACGGTCCTCCGCTCCAAGGCCTGATTCTTTTCATATTCAGATGCTGAAGAACCTTTCTCCTGCGGGTAAAGGTTTCCTCCTTCGTACTTACAATCGCATCAGGATTGAGGGACATGTTCCCGCATGCTGGCGCGAGTCTATTGTTGTACCGATTCCTAAGCCGGGGAAGTACAAGCACTTGCCTTTCAGTTATCGACCCATCTCGCTTACCAGCTGTGTCTGTAAGGTGATGGAGCGAATGGTTAACTCTCGTTTGGTTTGGTTGCTCGAATCTCGACGCCTACTTACCAATGTACAATGTGGATTTCATAGGCGCCGCTCTGCTGTTGACCATCTGGTTACCTTGTCGACCTTCATTATGAATAACTTCCTGCGGAAGCTCCCGACCGCGGCTGTGTTCTTTGATTTGGAGAAGGGTTGCGACACCTGTTGGAGGGCGGGCATTCTCCGCACCATGCATACATGGGGCCTTCGCGGTCGCCTCCCTCTTTTTATTCGTTCCGTTTTAATGGATCGACAGTTCAGGGTAAGTGTGGGTTCTGTCCTGTCACCTTTCGCCAGGAGTATGGGGTGCCACAGGGCTCAGTTTTGAGCGTCGCTCTCTTCGCCATAGCGATCAATCCAATAATGGATTGCCTCCCAGCTGATGTATCAGGCTCCCTTTTCGTGGACGATTTTACCATCAATTGCAGCGCGCAGCGAGCAGCGTACATGTTTCCTGGAGCGCTGTCTTCAGCGTTGTCTTGACCGTCTTTACTTCTGGAGTGTCGCCAATGGCTTCCGTTTTTCTGCCGAAAAGACTGTCTGTATTAACTTCTGGCGCTACAAAGAGTTTCTCCTACCGTCCCTACGACTCGGTCCCGTTGCTCTCCCATTCGTGGAGACAACGAAATTTTTAGGTCTTACATCTGACAGGAAACTTAGCTGGTCTCCACATGTGTCATATGTGGCTGCCCGTTGTACCCGTTCTCTAAATGTCCTCCGTGTTCTCAGTGGTATGTCGTGGGGAGCGGATCGAACCGTCCTACTTCGCCTATATCGCTCGATCGTCCGCTCCAAGCTGGATTACGGGAGCTTCGTATACTCCTCTGCACGGTCGTCCATCTTACGCCGCCTCAACTCCATACAACATCGGGGTTTACATCTTGCGATCGGAGCGTTTTATATTAGTTCCGTCGAGAGTCTTCATGCTGAAGCCGGTGAATTGCCATTCACCTACCGGCGCGATATACTGCTTTGTCGGGATGGCTGTCGGTTACTGTCAATGCCCGACCACCCGTCTTATCGTTCCTTTTTTGACGACTCTCTCGCCCGTCAATACGGGTTGTATGTCTCTGCCCTGCTACCCCCTGGAGTTCGCTTTCGTCGCCTCCTTCAGCACCTTGATTTTTCACTCCCTGCAACCTTTAGAGTGGGCGAGAGCCACACGCCACCTTGGCTCGAGGCTCAGGTTCGCGTTCACCTTGATCTCAGCTCGCTCCCAAAGGAGGTTACCCCCGGTTCGGTATACCACTCCCGTTTTGTCGAACTTCGTTCGAAGTTCATTAATATGACCTTCTTTTATACAGATGGCTCTAAGACCAATGACGGGCTCGGGTGTTCTTTTATTGTCGGGGCACAAAGTTTCAAATACCGGCTCCATGGCCATTGTTCGGTCTTCACAGCTGAGCTCTTTGCCCTTCACCAGGTTGTTCTTTACATCTGCCGCCACCGACATTCTGCTTATGTCATCTGCTCCGATTCCCTGAGCGCCATCCAGAGCCTCAGTGATCCGTATCCGGTTCACCCTTTCGTGCACCGGATCCAACGCTCTCTTCAGCAGCTGGTGGACGACGGTTCTCCGGTTAGCTTTATGTGAGTTCCTGGCCATGTCTGTATCCCTGAGAACGAAGCTGCAGATGCCGCGGCCAAGGCTGCGGCCCTCCAACCTCGGACAGCTTCTTGTTGTGTCCCTTCATCAGATTGTAGCAGGGTCATTTGTCGGCGCATTTTATCGCTGTGGCATGCCGATTGAGCTACACTTCCTGACAACATGCTTCGGGCCTTGAAACCTCTTCCCGCGGCTTGGACGTCCTCCTCCCGCCCTTCTCGGCGGGAGGCGGTCGTTTTGGCCCGTTTACGAATTGGACACTGCCGGTTCAGCCATCGCCATCTGCTGACGGCTGCGCTGGTGCCGTTCTGCCCAGGTGGGCAGTTGCTGACGGTCCACCACATTTTAACGTCCTGTCCGGATTTTAATACACTGCGTCTTGATCTTGGCCTGCCATGTATTCTGGATGCCATTTTAGCGGATGACCCAGGAGCAGCTGCTCGCGTTCTTCGATTTATCAACTTGACAAACCTGTCTAAGGACATTTGATTATGCTGTTTTCTTTTAATCCTCTGACTGTCTATGTCTTTTACAGTATTGTCCCTTTTAGTTGCTGTTTTAACCTTGTGCCTCGCGGTGCATTCCTAACTTAGTCAGGCCGCTAATGACCATTGTAGTTGTGCGCCCTAAAACCACAAAAAAAAAATTCCCTCTTCACGCCAACCTGCGTGAGCTAAAACGCGTGCCTTTCGGCCCCCACTAGTAACACGGTGTTGGCTATTCAGCCAACCCAACACAAAGCTCTTTGATGTAACATCTATGTAAATAATTTGTTGTGCATTGTTTTAGTTAATTCATCTTATTATAGTTAATTTATCCATGTAATTTTAAAAGCAATGTTCTTCAAAAGTGTCGTGATGCAAATACTATATTAGGAGTACTGATTAACGCAAAAGGAAAGTACATTTTTAATTATGTGAAACCTAGGGGAAAGTCCCTCCACTACAAAACTACCTTGGCGGGAATAGAAAAAGTGGGTTTGGCAGTTGAACTGCAAGACGCCTTTGGGCACTAGTTAGTCGGTCGCTAGCATGCAAAGTGTTCGCATCATCTTGCGCTCTGAACGAGGCAAAAAGGCAACGAGATTAAATAATGTAGCCTTGAATGTGAAAGCAATTGGTTTTATTCTTAATAGCTCTGTACAATGAAAATCGGACGCTCAAAAGACAATTTTCAGAGCCTGTTACACAGCAAGAGCTATGTCTACCTTTGCCCCCTCTTTGAGCAACCACAGGAAATCGCCGCAGCCACCACTTACGTCTCAAATAACAAGGAAAATTGCATGGACAAGTTAAGTGATTTTTTACTCAATAATACGTTTCTGTTATTTAAACTTTATTCACATCCTTAGGCAGGGTACTTTCCCACGTTTTGCAGAGTTTCCGAGCATGCTATTTTACTGAACTGTGAAATATTTGCATTCTTTAATAACGTTGAATGACTTTTGTGCAATAGTGGATTTCTTTATCATTCAGTGCGTCTTCTTTTTGAATTGTTGCACATGTTTCCCGTAGAAGGGTCGTTAGTTATACTAAATTACAATTGAAGACCTCGACGCAAAAAGGGGATAACTCACGTTTTGCAAATACGACATCGAACGTAGACCGGTAGTTAATACGTATGTAAAGTTCGTGTCCAGTGCGATATAGGGATATCTATGGTAAGTGTCACTTTCTCCCACGAAAGTGGTAATGAGGTACGATTCTAAAGCTTATATTAAGGGAAAAAGTGAAGTTATCACCGTTTTGCAGAGGTCTTGAAGGAATAATTACTGTGCAGGTGTGTACTAATGATTATATTTTAGTATGTTTGTAGGTGAAACTGTTTTTTCATATTGTGTAGTAACAAAACTAGTCCCCTTGATATTAATCACTTACAGAACCCCCCCCCCCCTCCCCCTGCTAAGTGTTGGCCCGCAGCTCGTGGTCGTGCGGTAGCGTTCTCGCTTTCCACGCCCGGGTTCCCGGGTTCGATTCCCGGCGGGGTCAGGGATTTTCTCTGCCTCGTGATGGCTGGGTGTTGTGTTATGTCCTTAGGTTAGTTAGGTTTAAGTAGTTCTAAGTTCTAGGGGACTGATGACCATAGATGTTAAGTCCATTAGTACTCAGAGCCATTTTGCTAAGTGTTGAGCCAGATTTACGACACATATTACAAGTAGAGCGAAACTGAAGTGCATCAATCAATTTAACAACAGTTGCGTGGTATAATAAGTAACTGGCTGCAACTCTTCAATTTATACTAGATTCAAGGACCACAGGTTTCGTTTGTACTCTGGCTAGTATAAAGAAGTGAACATTCCTTAGGAAAGCAAACAGTAATCAAAACAGTGAATAAAACACTCAATTGAATACTGCCCCATCATTAGTTATCCTCTGTAAGCTGTGAGGATCAACTTTCTTACAATATTATACAGATAGTAAGTAGTATTGAGATCTGGTTGTTGTCAAATCGTTTAATACTTCTTTAGCGTAGTTCATCCCAAACCACTGGTAAATTGATTGCTAAAGAGTAAAGCTGTCTCGTCTCTTATAAACAAAACAGAAGTACTTTATCAAGTAAATACCAATAGTTAACTATCTCTACAAACAGCGCAAGTGCTTGGTGCAACTTTGCCTAATTAGGCTGGTGACCGTATCCTTTTATGAAATTACGGGCTATATTATTACTAATAAAACCTTAGTTCGATTTCCGCTTGTTCTGCTGCTGCTGCCTCCCTACAGTAATGTTTTCTGGAACAAAAATTGTCCTTCACCTTTCCATTTCACATTGTCACGGTCAAATCTAATTCCTTGCATTGGAGCGACATTTCTATTTCTAATTTAGTAAGATCCTATAGCGGTATACATTCTTCCTTACAGCTGATTTCACGTTATAGATTCTCTTCATATCATTGACAGTTTTAATTCTTAAAATATAAACACCACGAAAAACCTCAGAGGATAGCCGTTTAACTCACACTCTTATAATATTTCACCTGATTTTTTATTGTTTCGCATGCACATTTCGCCTTACCCATGTTTTGAGATGTCTCACGTACAGTGTAGCAGCAAATATTGCATTTTCTTACAAGCTGATCCAGAAGTTACTGTCAGCGGTATCGATAGGGCAAAATCTAGGATTGTTGCTCTGTCCCTCATTATAATAAATCATTTATGTACGTTCAAAATAATAACGCCATGCAGCGTTTCCTTGATAAGTCCCTATTCACTTTTGTTTCTATTGAAAATTTCGCTGCTTGCCTTGTAACAAAATACTCTGCAAGAAATACGCCCCTTCTTCGCATAATTTTCTTTGAGAAGACTTTTGTTACGTCTTCCATATTAAATTCGCTTTCCAAGAAAGATTGATGCTTTCTATGGTTGTGCTCTGTAACGAAGTTTACAGTCTGCAGAACAAAGAGATCGCCTGTAGACGTGAAGGTAGGGCAGCATGCCAGCATCGAGCTTCGTTGGGAGTCCCAGCGGCTTTATGCACCTTTCGCAGCAGACTCGGAACGTAACCAATGTTGTATCAACACTGTCAGGCTACTTGTTGCCTTAGGTTATTCGGATTCGCATAAATGCGCTGCCAGTTCATTACCCACTGAGAAAATCGCATGACGCATTTATGAGATGGTTGCTCTATTATCATAAATTAAATATCAGTTGGATACATTCATAGCTGGTCATTGGTCGTATCTCTTTAGTTCCGACGATCATATAATGGAAACAATACAACTATTGTTATTAACAGAAATTAATTGGAATAGGTTTATTTCAACTCCTGAGGTCTAGAACATCCAACACTTTATTTAACCGGACTAATGCTATACGCATGTAGAATGTATTTAGTAATTGATAACACTTATAGAATGCATATAAAATTAATTTCACTAACTATAATATTAGGAGAATAATTTTGACACTAATAATGGCGGTGAAAAAATTATTTGAACTGGATTTAGATAAAACTAGGAGAAAAAATCCTAGATTTTGGTTGGTTGGTTGTTTGGGGAAGGAGACCAGACAGCGAGGTCATCGGTCTCATCGGATTAGGGAAGGACGAGGAAGGAAGTGCCCTTTCAAAGGAACCATCCCGGCATTTGCCTGGAGCGATTTAGGGAAATCACGGAAAACCTAAATCAGAATGGCCGGACGCGGGATTGAATCGTCGTCCTCCCAACTCTAGAAATACTAGATGTGGTGGAGTACTTAATGCCATTTAGATTAAAAGTAATATCACTATTATCGAGGCCAGTTGTAATGATAATCACTATGTATAATAAACTTAAGCATGGTTTGTCTGTCCACGCCGCTAAACGACTGCTACGCACCACCCGCAGATCCATGAGAGTTATGTCGTGTGGTAGTCCTTCATCCCCTCCACGAACAAGGTTCCGGTTTGGATCTGCAGGCATTGGATTGGATGATGCAGGTGTTAAAAGAAGGCATCGTAACCGATGGACTTCCTTTAGCACCTAGATACTGAACGCTGAAGTGGATGGGCTGGCCAGAATGTTCCTTCTAGAATGTTCTAGAACGTCGAATAATGTTTCAGAATATTTCATAACGTTAGAGAATAATCCTCATGGTTTGAGAGTGTTCTATATCCAGAAGGCTCTATGATTTTACATTATCTTCGAGAATGTTCTGAAATGTTTGAGAACGTTATCGAATAATCCATTGATTAGACTGCATCAAAGGAAAGTGAATGTGGTACAAAGTGAAATAAATTTTAATAAATTATTTGAGGTACTAGATCATTAATGGAATTTTAACTTCGAGGGTAATATTAATATTGAATACCATGCTGAAATTTAAAATATGAGACCTTGTCACTGATTAACTGAAAAGAAAGAAACAGAACGAACAATTAAGAGAATGAGAAGCACGTTTGGGTTAACAAAGGACGGGAAAGAATTGAGAGAAAACAGATGAACAATGACATCAAATTGGAGAGGAGGGTCGACTAATACACTCAGCAAGCAGACATGAAGGGACTGCTGAAGAAACAAGATCACGAAACAAACTGAGTAGAGTTACAATGAGTGAAATTTATGAAGGATAATTATCGTAAGCCTAGGAACAAACCAGTAATATACGAGAAATGCAAAGCAGAAGAAGATTACTGTTTAGCAGCTGCAGGGTTCCGTTATGACTCTACTAAAGAGTACGATAAAGTACAATAAACACAAGCACGTTGTCAATGGCAAAATGGATCAAGTGTGTTAGTTCTGGCGTGCCAAGAAATTGAGTAGAGAAATGCCAGGAATGTGCTGCAGAGTGGGAAAATTCGATTAGCATTACTGGAACTGTTGCCAGCAAAATTAGTTCATTAGATGGCTGGAGAAACTACGCGATCGTAACATTTCAAAAAAATATGAGAGTGTGTAATGCATGTTTTGAAACTGCATCATCCGGTGCTGCTTCCATGGGTAGTGAAGAACATGTATTCGTTCCTGTGTTTTCTATTAAGCGATAAGTCTATCATACACTAACATCACTGTTGCCAACGAACCTTATAAATTTTTGTAAGTGTATTTGATTAACGACGGACAAAAATAGTCCGTTAACGTTACGAAAATACAAGTGGATTGAGACGAAAAGTCTTTGAAGAACCGTACAGAGGGCTTTCCATAACTCCAATCAACTGACTGGCGTTTTGGAAACATCATGGAATGAAATGGTATACGACAAGTATAAAGTAGCGAATATGTACACAAAATATGTACTAACACAGAATCAAACAAAACCGCATACAGAAGCGTACATTCATTAGATAGACAGCAAAGTTGAAGAGATCAGGCGACTGGTCATTTGACCATCAGTTTACGTAGAAAGCCCACGAAACATACATAAAGATGCACATGAAGTCTTGATTAATACATTCACTAGCAGTTCATCATGGCCGCAGGTCAAAGAAAACATTATTTGAAGTTAAGATATTGTTGAGTATTTGAATGGATTGAAGACTGCTGAAGAGTATTTTTGAGCATTAGAGAGTAATTTTGACTGTGAAATGCTGATATATTTGATTGTTTTTGGATTGTTTATTTTTACAATGTTCTTCATTGTTCTCGAGTGATCTGGAATGTGTAGTATCTATAATTCTTTATTGACAATAACAACAACAACAACACGCAATTGTACACAACTGCGATGAGCCGAGCACCGGAACTACACAAGCATGAGGGAACGCTGACTGAAGACCACGAGTGCAGTTAGAGACTGGTCACATGCTATTTTGTCGTATAACAATACGTAATTTCCCCAGTCTATGAGCTTGAACTTCACCTAATCTTCGCTGGGAACACAACTCCGGCGGTAACGCTGCCACCATGTGAAGCACGCGCCTCCATATTGCCTACTCGCGGGCGGGCCGAATACAGACTTTGCGGTCGTAGTGGTGGCGTATATGGGCACGCCGCCACAGAATGAAAATTAAGATAAAGCGAAGAGGATCTTTTCCAGATAGTCATAATAATAATAATAATAGTAATAATAATAATAAGAGTGTACCGAACAGTCGTGTATACGTCAGCAAGCAGACGAAAATTGTGTATTAAGGAGTAAAAATTATCATGAAATAAGGAAGAGGCGTTCAATAAGTAAGCAATACATTTTTTCTCTGCCAATTTCGGCTGAAAAAATTCGAGTTTTGTTGTGGAAGATTGTGGAATATTCCAATTTCACACTCTACAGTTTCATGAAGTTCCGAGAGTTGGCGGCCCTATACGTAACCTTCAAAGTGGTGTAGGTAACGGAGGTGCGATCTGCGGACTGAACTGTCACTGAATTGCATTTGGCGGAAAAGCAGAGCATCACAGTAATTCACAGAATGTCTACGAAGACCTGCAGGGCACGAAACTACTTTGGGTTGTTGGGTGAGGCGCCTGTCATGATCGCAGCAAGGTCGCTCAACCTGCCCTGCTCCCGCGTACCATCCGGGCGCGCTCAGCTGGGATTCCTACAATGCTGGAACGTGCTACACTCTCATTCGAGGTGATGAATGGACCACAATCAGACACCTCGCTGCTCCACCGGACGCCTGTGTTGCTGACACACTCGTCCAACATTTGGGGTAGTCAAAGGTGTTTTACCGTTGAGTTCCTTATCGCCTAACACAAGACCAAAAGGAACAACAAAGGGCCATCTGCGCCAAATTGCTTGCGTTCTACGAGACTGATCGTAACAATTTTTTTGTCGAACATCGTCATAGGAGGTGAAACAATGGTGCATCACTGCAAACCGGAAACAGAACGGCAATCAATCAAGTGATGCCGCATCATACTAACTCTCCTCCGAAGAAAAAGCCTTCTGCGGTTCTGAAGGGGCTATTCTGTTGACATCTTTCCTCTAGGTTCCAACGATCAGCTCTGAAGTGTACCCGCGCTACCGTCAGCAAATTGAAGAAACAACTTCAGCGAGTTCGTCGCCACAAAAATGCAAACGAATTTCTTCTCCATGATAACACAAAACCTCGCACAAATCTGCGCACCTTAGAGCAACTCATGAAACTTCATTGGGCTGTTCTGGTCTGTTCTACCTCATCTGTCCTACAGCCCGCATCTTGCATCTTCCGAATTCCATCTGTTTGGTCTAATGAAGAATGGCCTCTGCAGGAAGCATTATGTGGTTGATGAGAAGGTTAATGATGCAGCAGGACATTGACTCCGATGTCGAACAGTAGAGTGGCAACATTCGGGCTTACTGGCCCTCCCAATAAGATGGTGGTTATGTTGAAAAATTGGTTTTTTAGCCAAAAGAATGGGGAATACTATGCTGCATTGGGAAGCTGAGTAAACAACTTGTTTTCAGAAAAAAATACGTTGCTTCACTTACTGAACGCCCTTCGCAAATACTGATAAATAGCCCCACATATTCTCACGTACGAAACTGCTGTTGGAAAGAATCCGTGCGTTCGAAATCAAGAGCACATCTTGTAGATTTTTTAGGAGGTATATCAGTAGCTATCTATTTAATCTGTATACGGTGATCGTTAATAAAATCGACAAACTGCAGGAACGATTCCTGATTGGAAATGTGGCAGGAAATGCAGCGTTGCCACGGTAGATAGCGCAGGCGAATGAAAGTTCCTCTGACCACGTGCTGTGTGTTCCTTGTGTGTTGCATGTACTGTAAACTATAAACAGCAGAATGGCCCGCTGTTCACGCCTGGAACAAAGTCAGATGGTGTTCGTGTGCGGGAAAGCAAATGGAAACTGTCGAGAGGCACACCCCGGTTCTCCGGATCTGCTGTACGCACAATCCTTCCCCGTTAGTCTGTGTGAATGGACCCACGATCGCAAAAATGCCCCAAAAAACTTGAAATATCCTGGGGTCTGTTTGGTGTCTGTGAGGCTACTTGTTTTAGTATGATCTTCAAGCTCTCGACCGTTTCCATCTGCTTGACCGTACACAAACACCATCTCGGCTTTTTCCCGATATGAATACCGGACCATTCTGATGCTTACAGTTCACTGCATCAGTCACACAACATGCAACAGACAAGGGACACACAGCAAGCGGTTAGAGGAACTTAGAATTTTCAGCACCAACTACTGTGGTAACGCTGCATTTTCGGTCATACCTTCATAATACCTGTTTTCCTCCATTTCCCGCCAGGAAACCGTCCTTACAGTTTACTGGTTTTATTAACGTTCACCCTGTATATGTGAATCAGTTTTCTGAGAGTGTGGGAGAGCTCATTCCAGATTCGTGTCCCTCTATAGAAAAGCAGTTAGAGAAAGCATCCGAGTGATACAGGGAGACAGTATTTCCTCTGTATTCATGGAAAAGAGGAAGAAGAAGTTATTTAGGTTTATCGGACAATAAAGCAGGAGGAGTGATTCGAAATCTCTTCACTTGTCGGCACCTTGCTTGGGAAACTCTCCACAAGTTGGTAAAGTATGAGCAAGAGAACATTAATCACCGGAATATAGTACTAACTGTATACCCTTGTGAGCTTTCCCAAGAATGTTCTTGCTGCTATGGGGACCAAACAGTTAGGTCATCGGACACATCGGATTAGGAAAGGACGGGGAAGGAAATCGGCCGTGCCCTTTCAATGGAACCATCCCGGCATTTGCCTCAAGAGATTTTGGGAAATCACGGGAATCCTAAATCAGGATGGCCGGACGCGCGTTTGAACCGTCTTCCTTCCGAAATCGAGTCCGGTGTGCTAACCACTGCATAACTTCGATGTTGACGACAAATGAAAGTATAAGCGATTCCATAAGTTCATTTTCTAGCACCATGAGCAATTTGAGGTTTGTGAGCTCTGCAGTTTCTATGATTCTAATAAAGCAAGTATATTTTACAGTATTTAAGTAGTTTTCAGTATTTAAGTAAAACTAATTCTTTTCCGGTATCTTATCATGTGCCTCAGATGAATATTCGTCGTGAATTAGTAACGCATCACATTCTGAAAAAATTTGTGATGTATGGTACTTTACATCCTCAGGAGACATATAAAATATTGTAACATGATCCCACTATCATTACTTACTACACTCTCTCTCTCTCTCTTTCTCTCTCTCTCTCTCTCTCACACACACACACACACACACACACACACACACACACACACATACACATACACATCCACACCGAGAGACAGAAGGAGGGGAAAAGCGGGGGAACAGGGAAACAGACCTCACAAAAATAACATGTATCAAATTTCAGATCAAAACTGCTCCTACATGGCAATTTTGCCTATCGCGAGCAAATGCTCTACCGACTGAGCTATCCACGCACGACTCTGGACGAGTCATCACAGCCTTACTTCTGCCTCTAAGTCACTTCCCGCCTTCCAAATTTGACAGAAGTGCTAAACCAGCAAGTTTCACAGGACTTCTGTGAAACTTTGAAAGTGGAAGAGGAGGTACTGGCGGAAGCAAAGCTATGAGGAGAGGTCTTGAGTCGTACTTGGGTAGCTCTGTCGCTAGAGCATTTACGCACACTAGACAAAAGCCCACAGTTAGAGTCTTGGTCTACCACACACTTTTAATCTATATTAACAATAGTCGAATAAATCCTCAGTCTTCTTTTACCTTGTTATACACATTATTATGCTGAGTGATTTGGCTGTACGAGCTGTCAAGTTGATTGCAGGATAGTAATGAAACTGTCTGGTGTTTCCAGCTGGCTGGTGGTGTTGAGATACCTGGACATTTCGACGACTGCCGCACTCATCACCATCATCTAGCGAAAATATCGCCGGAAGAAAATAAGAACTACACTCGCCAAATTGTCACTAAAACTCAACACTACTACCGCAGAGATTTCGTCAGTAATTCACTGATTACACGATAATTCTCATTTTAATTTTTCCTTGCAGTATCGTATCACGCCATCAGTCATATTTCACATTTTCCGTGGATGTACACTGAGTCTCTTTAACTCGATGGTTTCCATTAATGTCTGGTTCCTCTTTGCTTCCCTGAACTTCCGAGAGGTCCTCTGCTCTGTTTAAATTAAGTAACTTGAACGCTGTCCATACCAGGTGTCCTTCGGCGCCTTGGGTTGTTTATTTATATTGAAATTAACTGGTCACTCTCATCGATAATAACATCACAGCACTGTGTGACTAAATACGTAAGGGTGTCCTGCCGCAAAGTGCGTCACCGGATGACTTCATCGACGTGGGCCAATGTATCAAATTTGTGATCTTGAACATTTACCCTGACAACAAATACAGCACCTGGTAATTCGATGGTTATTTAATTGTGCTCTTTCTCTGTCTAGACTCATTCTGCCCAACCCCCTCCCACCCCACTTGCAATTGCTTTTTAGTCAACGGCGCTTGAGTACTATGCGACCTGGGTAAGGCATAGAGCGTAGTGCTTTTCGGCATCTGACACCTCCTCATGGACGTCTGTTCCTGCTATCATTTCTGCGAGCAGTAGCAGGGGTAGGTGTCCACCAGCTTTGGCAGCAGCAGCAGCAGCGGCAGCATCAGCACCCGAAGAGTAAGTAATGGCCCATTCTTATTAATAAAGTAGCCACATGGTATTATCTTGAAACATATGGCCATTTATAATTATGTGTGTACCTTACATATTTGATTATAAACAAACTGATTAATAAGCAGTCGAGAGTTGTTGATATTGCTCTCTGCTATAGGATCCCCAGAAATCTACTCCGCATCCTACGAACGAATACTTAACCAGCACTGCAGCGCATTATTCTAACAATGGCCTATACACAATGTAAGCGTATTGTCATATCGCTGGCTTAGTTGTGGAGTATCTTTGCGGGCAGCCGCGTCTGGAGAGAGTCGAGCACGGGACACGAAACTGTTATGTTATGTTGTGTAGTGTGTATCTATGCATGTAGAAAAAAAATGGCTCTGAGCACTATGGGACTCAACATCTTAGGTCATAAGTCCCCTAGAACTTAGAACTACTTAAACCTAACTAACCTAAGGACATCACACACACCCATGCCCGAGGCAGGATTCGAACCTGCGACCGTAGCAGTCCCGCGGTATGCATGTAGAAGCATTGTTAGTATTCAGGTTGACGTGTTGCTACAAGTGCTATTACAGTAAAGTGATGACATATAGAAATTGTTCAGAGGAAAGTGCGTCAAGAAGTAAATGAAAATGAGCAGTGGCGTTAATAACGTATTTATGTATCCTCTCGTTACGTCGCATAGCATCGATCATACGCGCCGTGTTCGGTCTCCAAGAATGAACAAATGTGAATCAGTAATACTATTTACCACAAAAGAGAGCAATCAAGTGCCAGTGATTTGTAGCGAGCGTGAGAACGTGCGTTGGATCATCGCGTTCCGCATCATCAACAATCAGCCGCGCCGCAACGGTTACGCGCACGTTCGTAGAAATGAGAACTGAGAACTGAAAAATTAACTCTACGAACAGTTTTATATCATTACTAGTGACAAGGAGGACTATTACCAGATATCTGTATGTGTGACGAGCGTAAGAACTTTCGTTCAATCATTCGGCTTCCGCATCATCAACAATCACCCGCGTCGTGTCGGTTACGCGTACGCTCGTCCCAATTATCTTTTTTGGACTGTTAATCATCAAGATTGTTGATTGGGATAAGCATTTACGATTTAGAGTGTAAACAGTGCAACCTGTGGTTTCCATATCGTCTCAGAATATACATGTTCATACCAGACATAGGACAGTGTTGCTTTTAACGTTGAGCGGCTTCCCCAAACCCGCTTGCATATTTCGATAGATAATTTCAGGCAAGCCAACAGCAGTGTGGAGCAGAACAGTACGAACGCCGCGGGATTATCAGGTACATGGTGTGGACAGGGCGCACGGTCAAGAAAAGCAACGGTCATCAAACGACAAACAGTTTAAAGTACCCCACCCATTTGTACTTCCGGGCGTGTTACAACAGGAAGCACAGCCTCATAAGTCAACAAAAAAGTAATGCATGAAATACGCACTTGCTACGTTATACCTGGATTATTAGTGTGTATCGTCATGATAGCGAGTCCCAGAAACATCACCCGCAGCGATCTACAAGGTTACTGTCTCTCTGCCTCGTCGCGTCTGCTCTGCCCAGTGCCACATCGCCACATCGTAGCGGTACTCCTGTTTCTCCATCACTGTCTCTCCACGCCGTAGTATAAGGTAGGGAATGGGGGCGAAAAAGGTGTGTGTGCGTGTGTGTGTAAATTCCTAAGGGACCAAACTGCTGAGGTCATCGGTCCCTAGACTTATACACTACTTAAACTAACTTATGCGAAGAACAACACACACACCCATGCCCGAGGGAGGACTCCAACCTCTGGCGGGAGGGGCCACACGATCCGTGGCATGGTGCCTCTAACCGCACCGCAAAATGGGGGCTAAATGCATTTTATTAAAATAAAATTTATATGTATAGCAGTCCCTGGCGTCCACACGCGACCAGTAAGCAAGGTAGCTGGCGAAAAACAGCCACGAAACAGCCACAGTCTCCGCCCAGGATCGCCGCTGCGCCTCCCACCCGTTCACCAGACACCGGCACCCACATTTGCGCGCTGGCAAAAAGAACGAGAAGGCAAGGGTGCGTATCCGACAGAAGAAGCAACTATCAGCAAAGGCTAATGCGAGCTATATTAAACACTGTTTATTTATTATTACAAACAGCCCGTAATTCTCGAGAATATTCCCACAAAATGAAACGGTAATAACACATCAACACCGAAAGCATAAACTTCCCATGCAGAAAAGTACATGCAAATCAAAGCCATCTTCCTCACTGTATCACAGCATATCCAACTCTATCTTCAATCGTCGTCGTTTATAAATATGATTTGCGTATCGCAGCAAGAGCGTCTCTCTCTGACCAGCACAATGAATGGTGATTTATAATCATAGATTACAGAAGTTTCTTGTTATTACTGAGCATCCAGAGATTGTTTCAGGGATAAAGAACACCTCTTTCATTAATCCACAAGGGTCTCAGGGTGAAGAGTCAATACTCATAAAAATGATTACTCTAATTGGTGTTTTTTAAGCCACTTCCCTCCTGCATCATAGAGCGCGTTCGTGCAGGTGGATCTGAATCCAGAATATGCTTTACACATCCTACATTAGGCCATTCCAGAAGTTTACACCTAGGTAGTTTCCACCACACTCAAATCCCTCGTATGACTGCTACGCCGTAAATACGATGGTGGCGGAATTATGGGATCAAAGACCAAAATAAACGTAATTTTTGAGAGTGTTAGAATGTCTTTCGTCAGAAATACGTCGTGTTTTTTTTTGTCACCTATTCCTGCGTTAGTATGACGCCTATATTACATAATTCATAAGAAGAGCAAAAGCTACAGCAGAAGTTCAATGATTTTTTTTATGATTGTGAGTCTGTGTCACTTCATACACCCAACAAATGCATAGGATACACGGAGTCGACGTCACGATCACCTCACCCAGTACAACTGTCAACTACGTTACCTAGATACATTTAGCCACTCTTTGTCATTGTTTGATATACGCAGACAGCCTTCCAATATGCTTTGGTATCATCAGTTTATAATAATCACGTCGTTCATTTTCCTCACGGGCTAATACAGTGTGCAATGATTTAAGTGCATACGTGCGAACTCAATTCCTGCTTAATTATTAGTAGTGCGATCTGCATTTTGCTTACAGTATTCAATCAAAAATAATTACGACACTTCCACAACACTGCGATGGCTACAGATGCTGTAAAACGGCCAGAAGCGCTCTCGCCAACAGGTCCGCAAAGTAATAAACATGTCACACAATACTCACTCCAGATAACGCCTATCCCTGTACATAGGTCGAATATCAGTGCGTTAGGAATGACACATTAATCTGCCAACATCCTGACGAGCTGTGCCGTTGAGGTCCTTCCGTCAATCTTCACAATAATTGGAACAGAAGGGTAAGAAATGAAAATGGTTACTTCCCTTGCAAACTGTCTTGACATTGTGCATTATTTCCCATACATTTGCATCCTTTGCGGTTCGCCACACCCTACCAGCGCTGCTATAAGCAGTTCTTCAATGACCATATGAGTATTACGGCAATTTTTCGTGAACTGAAATGGGAATCCCTGGAAGGAAGGAGACGTTATTTTCATGAAGTGTTATTGTAAAAAGTTAGAGATGAGACATTCGCTGCTGACTGCAAATGTGATTCAGCAGTGCCTCCATGCTAACGACCGCTTCTCCAGTCACAAGAAGCTAAGACTAACATTGTGGCACGTGGCAAGAGTGCAAAACAGCCGGTGAGAGCTGCATGAATAACGATGCACTAAAAGAGTTTTTATTACATGTCTGTGAGCTGCTGGATTTTCCCACGCATTCTTCTTAATAAAATGCATTATTTGGTAGCAAGGACACACGCTACTTGACGTGGTTATAATAATACCATCATTATAATATTGTAATCTGGTGTAAGGTGTTTGAAGTCGTACGTTTGGAGTACATCGTTGCATGGCAGTGAGATACGTACTGCAGGAATACAGGAACAGAAGAGAACAGAAGCATTGGAGATGTAGTGCGATAGAAGAATGTGGAGATTATGAACTGGAGTGATAAGGTCGTGCTTCGCAGTATCGGCAAGGCGACGAATATGTGGAAAACACTGACAAGGCAAGAGACAGAAGTTGTGGAGGGTAAGGCTGGGGATTGAGATAGCGATTGGGATATATCTAGCAAATAATTCTGGGTGACTCAATCAAAATAAAGTGTTGAATGTTAAGATTTTTCCACGAATCTATCTCTCCGCCCCCCCCCCTCCCCCTAGCACCGCACCCATATACCTTAAAGCTCTCATGACCCTTCGTCTACAACATGGTCATTGATGATGAAGCATACATCATACTAGTATCACGGCGAAGTTCAGCCGGATGCTGCCGAGTGCAGATGCCTGTGGATAGGATATTACTGAATCTTTTTATCGTTGGCTTCACAGGTGATAAATGCGACATCTAGTTTGGAAATAAGACCGTTATCTTTGTGAGTATGTGATACTTTCTTCTTATAGGACTCTACTTGGGGTAATATCTTCACGGACTACATGTAGGAAATAGGATGCATGATCATTATTCTCCACATATATTAAGCCAGGCAGATGAGCAAATCCCATACTGTGCTTTTGCAGCTTGCTCAGCACACTTCGTAGCAGTGAATCTTTCGTTCCTGTAACACACACCTTATTACGTAGAAAACATTTTCCAAAAAACTAACTTAATGTTGACTTGATACAGTAGGATCAATCAACAAGCATGAAACACAAGAACTCAAATCGGAGAATGCTCTATTCACGAAAACCCTATTGAGAAATGATGCTCATATCATGCATACAAGTCGCTTAAGATAAAAGGTATCAAGGATGGATAGACGTGTTCCTCTCTAGCACTGTTTCTGCAAGTGGTACAAGGTGTGTGTGTGTGTGTGTGTGTGTGTGTGTGTGTGTGTGTGTGTGTGTGTATTTTTGTGCGTGTATGTGTTTGCCTTAGGAAGAGAAAAGTCATGTTGATGTGATCCTCGTATAATCAGAAGGCTACCAATAGTTCGGAAAAGCGTTTGGAAAAACAACATAAATTTATGTCTAATATTTGTTTGGGAATATACGTACGCAACCACTACACTGCCGGTTAATTAGGCTTCTATGGAAGTAGTTCTTACAATGATTATAACTCATATCGTTTACCCCAGCTTGGTAAGTGTCTCAGGCTGTTCATAAGATCCCGTATTTTGTCATAACACACGACGAAAATCCTAAACTTCATATGTATATGATAAGTAAAGACAGATTCGAGGGCTAGCCATTGGTATTTACTTATAACATTATACTGAAATTAGCTCTCCACGATGGAACTGCAACACCTGAAAAATATATGTTTGTACCAGCTATATCTCTGTGTGCGTAATAAAGTATGTTTCGAAGTCTAGGTTCTGTAGGAAGTATTGGAGAGAACGAAATGATTTCAGTCATCCGGCGGCGTATTTTAGGATTCCGTCATTAGAATGGCTACGAAAGAGTTCCCAGTATCGCTATCTTTTTGTGTAATCAGTTTCCACGTTGAAATTATAGGTGAACAGAGCATGGTTTTATAAAATATTATGGGTTACTTTTTTTAAGTACAATATTGATGTATTGAATCCAGCCATTACCCAATAATCCATAAAATCTACGGTCTTCCACAACATCCCGGTAAAAGTATAACACGTATTGTAATTTTAGCAGTCATAGACAGAAAATATGCTATGATCAACATCATCTAAGGTAATATTCATCATTTAGATTTACGGCTCCTTGTGTTGAACATGTTTCCAGTTAAAGTTGTAGGATGTGAGGTCCGCCAGTTATGCAAAACACCGTTTTTCCCAAGTATTTGGAGAATACGGTGTTTTGCATAAGTGGTAGACCTCACATCCTACAATTTTAAGCTAGTATATTTCCCCAGCATACAAATTGCAGAAAGATCTCAAGACTAAATACAAAAAACCTTAAATAGGTAATGCTCGACGCTCATTGACTCCTTTACCTGTCAGGGAACTATAATTTGTTCTACACCTCTACTAGAAAGACATTCAGACACTCTAGAGGGGCATATTTGTTCCTTGCATCCTCATATTTGTCACTGGGTTATTTCTCAAAAGAACAACAAAAATCTCTTTGGAGGGTTCAGTTTTTTTAGCCATAGTAACTAAAAATAATAAATAAATCTCCGAAACTAGTAATGTGGCTAACGAAACGACTGGATGAATACACAGCCATATCCTCCCTTCATTAGCGTGTCATTCATTATATGTTCTGATCGTCTTTTTTTAAGTAAAGTATCTAGGTATGATATTGCATCCTGCCTTTAACAAATAAACTGTTAAAGCTCAAGTGTATTGCAACACGTTTACATCCAACTAAAAATATGAGCCCTACGTGTTCTAATTTTAGGAGTCATAACCAGAGAGATTTCATGATCAACAATATGTATACTCGTATCACATCCTAGTAGACACTTTCACTACATGTATGATTGTCATATTAGATAACGGTCTACGTCTACTCTATAATCAATGCGTTCTTCATGTATCCGGCAGGAATAATTTGTTCTGTACCGTTACCAGCAAGACAGCCTGGACTCACATTTACATTTATAAAAAAAATCGTCTAGGAAATTAATATATTCCATACTGGTTTGCAAATGATTAAAAGCAGTCATCTAAACTAGAGATGGTCCGCAGTAGAATGAGCCTTGAGCAGCCGCTGGTGAAGTATCAGTGCAGCAGCAGTGCAGTAGGGAGTCACATATTTAGCTTTCATATTTGTTTTATAGTTTGATTCTTAATTTCTTTTCGAGTGTTTGTGCGCTTGCATATTTAATTACATAAAATCCTTGCGTATTATCGCATTTGAGAGGAGTTATATTGCTTATTGATATCTGTATAGTATAAATTCGCGGAGTCGTTTGTCAGTTGTTTGTTTTGGACAGCCAGTGCTTTCTATTTATTTCGTAGAGTCAGTTAGCAGCAGACAGAGTCCAGTGCAGTTTCATCTGTGCTTGCAGAGTGACGTGTGCGAGTAGCAGAAACTAGTCGTATATTCAGTTTTTCGTGTTAGTTCCGCAGGTTTAATTCAAATTGCTTTGTGTGTTCGTGTGCTTGCGTGGTGAAATTTTTCGGATCTTTGCATATTTTCGAATTAGAAAGGGGTAGTATAAAATTTTAAAAACGGTATAGTATAACATCGCGTAGGCGGTTGTCATTTGTACTAAGACAGGGGTAGGATCGCATTGTTATATCAGTATAGTGGCGTAGTCGTGGTCATTTGATTGCTTAGTTCGTAAGTAATTGTTAACATATCGCAGCTCAATGAGGCGCTGGTGACGCAACTGTGCAGTCGCATATTGCTGTTTTATTTGTCGCAGCTCTTTAGGTCCAGATATTAGCAGTAGGATGGATAGTGTGTGTGCGTGCTGTGTGCGGGCGCAGGAGGAACTGGCCGCGGTTCGCGAGCAGCTGAGCGTGCTGTTGGCCACGGTCAGCCGCCTTCAGGCTGCTGCCTCGACGTGCAGCGACGGCGGAGGGTCTGGCGCGTCGCTTGAGACACCCCAGGTGTCGCTTGCTGCTCCGCTGGCTCAGCCGCCGAGGCACCTTCTAGTGTACCCGGCGCGTTGGGGCCGCCCTTACCTCAGGGTGAGTGGCGGTCCGCAACGCGTTCGCGTCGCTCGAGGCGGAGGACCAATGTCTGTCTGTGGGCAGGTGGCCGCTCCTTTAGCAGGGCCCGAGCAGGCACACGGGGGCAAAGGCTTGCTGGTTATTGGGAGCTCCAACGTTAGGCGGGTGATGGAGCCCCTTAGGGAAATAGCGTACAGGGCTGGAAAGAATTCCAACGTGCACTCGGTTTGTCTGCTGGGGGCCCTCATCCAAGATGTGGAGGCGGCCTTGCCTGCGGTTATCGAGCGTATGGGGTGCAGTCGTCTGCAAGTAGTTGCTCACGTCGGCACCAATTATGCCTGTCGCTTAGGTTCTGAGGCGATCCTCAGTTCCTATAGGCGGCTGGCGGATTTGGTGAAGACCGCTGGCCTCGCACGCGGCGTGCAAGCAGGGGATCTCTATCTGCAGCATCGTTCCCAGGGTGGATCGGGGTCCTTTGGTTTGGAGCCGAGTCGAGGGTCTCAACCAGGGGCTTCGTCGGCTATGTGACGGTCTTGGCTGCAGATTTCTAGACTTGCGCTATTGGGTGGGGAATTGTAGGACGGCACTAGATAGGTCAGGGGTGCATTACACAAAGGAAGCGGCTACTCGGGTAGCAGAGTACTTGTGGCGTGCACTTGGGGTTTTTTTTAGGCTAGGCAGTAGTGCGAGTTGTCCTGATGAACACTCACCACTCAACGTGCAGGCAGGGAAACCAGGACGCGCTCAGTGTAAAGACACTTCAGCTATCAGGAAATTAGCAGTAAATTTTCAGAGTGTTCGGAATAAAGTTCCTGAATTTACTGCCCTCCAGGAAGCATGTGGCGCGCAAATTATTTTCGGGACTGAGACATGGCTGAACCCTGAGATAGGAAGTTCTGAAATATGTAGTAAGGGTTGGAACGTGTATCGGAAAGACAGATTAGACACCGTAGGAGGTGGTGCCCTTATTGCAGTAGACAAAAATATTGTGTCTACTGAGGTCGAAGTAGAGTGTGATTGTGAAGTTATCTGGACATGTTTAACAGGGCTAGGAGAAATAATTGTTGGGTGGCATTTCCGGCGACCAGGCTCCACCGTGACAGTTCTAGAATCATTCAAAGGGAGTCTACACTATGTATCGCAGAAGTGCCCGGATCATGATATATTAGTCGGAGGCGACTTCAACTTACCTATTATAGACTGGGATGTCTATGGATTCATTACGGGTGGTACAGACAAGCCGTCGTGTGAATTACTTTTGAAGACATTATCCGAAAACTGTCTTGAGCAGCTAAAACAACAGCCAACGCGTAATGGAAACATTTTAGATTCGGTAGCCACGAACAGACAAGACCTCATCGACGGTGTCAGTGTCGAGACAGGGATTAGTGATGATGATGTTGTCATTACGACTATGGTTACGAAAGTTAAAAAGTCGGTCAAGAAGACTTTAAGAGTATTCTTACTAGAAGGAGCAGATAAGCAGTTCTTAAAATCCCACTTAGTAAATGAATCGACTTCATTTACTTCCGGTACGATGAAGGTGGAAGGATTATGGGCAAATTTTAAACACATTGTAAATCACGCATTGGAGAAGTATGTTAAGAAAAAGTGGGTTACGGACGGAAAAGACCGACCGTGGTTTAACAGCACAATTCGGAGAATGCTCAGGAAGCAAAGACAGCTGCACTCGCAGTACAAGAAAGATCTGGAGAATGAGGACAGGCAAAAGTTAGTAGAGATTCGTGCTGCTGTAAAAAGAGTGATGCGCGAAGCATACAACCACTAACACCGTCATACCTTAGCAAAAGATCTTGCTGAAAACCCAAGGACATTGTGGTCTTACGTAAATCAGTAAGCGGGTCGAAGGCTTCCATCCTGTCACTCACTGATCAGTCTGGCCTGGCAACAGAAGACAGCAAAACGAAAGCTGAAACTTTAAATTTAGCATTTGAGAAATCTTTCTCGCAGGAGGATCGTACAAACATACTGTCGTTTGAGTCTCGTACAGATTCCCGTATGTAGGACATAGTGATAAGACTTCCCTGGGGTTGTGAAGCAGCTGAATGGGTTGAAACTAAATAAATCGCCAGGTCCTGATGGGATTCCAATTCGGTTTTACAGAGAGGACTCTACTGCATTGGCTCCTTACTTAGCTTGAATTTATCGTGAATCTCTTGCCCAACGTAAAGTCCCGAGCGACAAGAAAAAAGCGCAGGTGACGCCTGTATATAAGAGGGGAAGAAGGACAGATCCTCAAAATTACAGACCAATATCCTTAACATCGGTTTGTTGTAGGATTCTCGAACATATTCTCAGTTCGTATATAATGAATTTCCTTGAGACAGAGAAGTTGCTGTCCATGCATCAGCACGGCTTTAGAAAGCATCGCTCCTGCGAAACGCTAGTCGCCCTTTTTTCACATGATATCTTGCGAACCATGGATGAAGGGTATCAGATGGATGCCATATTCCTTGTCTTCCGGAAAGCGTTTGACTCGGTGCCCCACTGCAGACTCCTAACTAAGGTATGAGCAGATGGGATTGGTTCCCAAATATTTGAGTGGCTCGAAGACTTCTTAAGTAATAGAACCCTCGATGGTGGGTGTTCATCGGAGGTGAGGGTATCATCTGGAGTGCCCCAGGGAAGTGTGGTAGGTCCACTTTTGTTTTCTATCTACATAAATGATCTTTTGGATAGGGTGGATAGCAATGTGCGGCTGTTTCCTAATGATGCTGTGGTGTACGGGAAGGTGACGCCGTTGAGTGACTGCAGGAGGATACAAGATGACTTGGACAGGATTTGTGATTGGTGTAAGGAATGGCAGCTAACTCTAAATATAGATAAATGTAAATTAATGCAGATGAATAGGAAAAAGAATCCCGTAATGTTTGAATACTCCATTAGTAGTGTAGCGCTTGACACAGTCACGTCGATTAAATATTTGGGCGTAACACTTTAGAGCGATATGAAGTTGCACAAGCATGTAATGGCAGTTGTGGGGGAGGCGGATAGTCGTCTTCGGTTCATTGGTAGAATTTTGGGAAGATGTGGTTCATCTGTAAAGGAGACCGCTTATAAAACACTAATACGACCTATTCTTGAGGACTGCTCCCTATCAGGTCGGATTGAGGGAGGACATAGAAGTAATTCAGAGGCGGACTGATAGATTTGTTACTGGTAGGTTTGATCATCACGCGAG
The DNA here is from genome assembly GCF_021461385.2 of Schistocerca piceifrons. Lineage (NCBI taxonomy): Eukaryota > Metazoa > Arthropoda > Insecta > Orthoptera > Acrididae > Schistocerca > Schistocerca piceifrons. The sequence continues at coordinate 254,156 of NW_025729155.1, read as the reverse complement.
GGTTACGGAAATGCTTCAGGATCTCGGGTGGGAGTCTCTGGAAGAAAGGAGGCGTTCTTTTCGTGAATCGCTACTGAGGAAATTTAGAGAACCAGCATCTGAGGCTGACTGCAGTACATTTTTACTGCCGCCAACTTATATTTTGCGGAAAGACCACAAAGATAAGAGAGATTAGGGCTCGCACAGAGACATATAGGCAGTCATTTTTCCCTCGTTCTGTTTGGGAGTGGAACAGGGAGAGAAGATGCTAGTTGTGGTACGAGGTGTCCTCCGCCACGCACCGTATGGTAGATTGCGGAGTATATATGTAGATGTAGATGCAGATGTAGAGCTGTCAGAATCGCTGTTCGGTAGCTCATATAATAGATTTCCTGGTTAAGTAATTAAAACTGTAGACATACAAAGCAACACATTATAAACAATTGTCAGACATGAGCACAGCCACACACAGATAAATAGTGTTTAATTCTCTGGAAGATTCCGGTTTAGACGCCACGTCTGTCTTAGTATTCATAAAAGTGTAGGATAGTCACTGGAATGTGTCTTAGCAAGGCAATATGCCCAACACGAAATACTTACCACTAATGAATATAAACTCTAGTAGCAAAAAACCATCGGCTGAGGTTCATGATAACACTACCACTCACGTGATCTTCAGCTCTGATTCTTTAAACATGACTAGACTTGTATTAAATTTCCACTATTTGGTGCGTGTTGCCACACGGATATCTCAGGATACTGAAATGAGGCTGTCCTGAAATGACAAGCAGCATGCACTCGAAATGGCGGCACTTCGCATTACATCCGCTAAGTGTGGAAGTAATTACATTCTTTTTATGCGAATTCTGCCACAAAATAATCCCAAAGGCCAAGAGGTAGTGTGGATTTGATTTTTTTATGTATGCCTGACGTTAACCCAAAACGCTTGCAAATGGGAAAAGCTCGCTTGAAAGACACCCAGGCAACTCTATAGTAAAAGAATAATTAACTTATATTTACTTAAATTTTTGTTTTTGCTTATGTTTATAAGCATTTAAATAATAACGTATTACCGTGAAATGTTAAAAAGAAAAAGGCCGCAGGATAACAGATGGAACTATTGAGGCGAGCCCGGCGATTCATCTCGGAGTAACCTACCAGAACGGGCCTGGCGATGAGATATGAAACGGTATCTACACCGACTGTAAATTCTACCAACCACCACCAACGGGAATTCACTCTGCTCCAAAACATATATCCGAAACAGTAAATTGATACCACCGGAGAGAATAATCGAAAACAAATTTAAATATTCGACAACAGTTTTTAAAAATCATAGTAACGCCAAGGGGTCTAGGGTCTAGTCGAATTTATAGTTGAGAATTACTATACCCATGTTTTCAACACAGCCCCTTTTTATCCTTTATGAATAACCTTCTCGTGAAATCGTCTATAGAAACGTCAATATGCAATCAACGTGTTTCGCTTCTTTCATTTCTACACTCATACCACTTTGCACAGTGTGTAAATATTTTTACGGTTCCAGATACATATGACATACATCTCTCATGTATTGGGGATGGAGAATTATCACAGAAATCAGAATAAAATAACATTACCAGTTGCTCACCCACACACTGAGAGCTTGAGAGTCAGATGTCAATGTTGTCTTGTCACCATGCCTGTCTCTAGAATGCACTATTGTTCCTCTATTAAAGGATATGTAAGGTCAGTCCTTGTGTTATACCAACTCGTTACAGCCAGTCTCTACAGATTGCCCCATCTGTATAATAGATTTGTTTCATTTCTAAGAATGTGTAACGCCATGTCTCTCCCGCCCACTGTATACAGGTTGTTACAAAAAGGTACGGCCAAACTTTTAGGAAACATTGCTCACACACAAATAAAGAAAAGATGTCATGTGGACATGTGTCCGGAAACGCTTATTTTCCATGTTAGAGCTCATTTTAGTTTCGTCAGTATGTACTCCAACGTGATCAAATTGTAATTTTTCACAATCAACATGTGTGGGCTGACGAGAATCCGCACGCAATTGTGCAATCACGTCATCAACACAGATTTTCTGCGAACTTTTGGGAAGTCATTGTTGGTGATGTCTTGATTGGGCCCCATGTTCTTCCACCTACGCTCAATGGAGCACGTTATCACGATTTCATACAGGATACTCTACCTGTGCTGCGAGAACATGTGCATTTACAAGTACGACACAACATGTGGTTCATGCACGATGGAGCTCCTGCAAATGTCAGTCGAAGAGTTCGTACGCTTCTCAACAACAGATTCCGTGACCGATGGATTGGTAGAGGCGGACCAATTCCATGGCCTCCACGCTCTCCTGACCTCAACCCTCTTGACTTTCATTTATGGGGGCATTTGAAAGCTCTTGTCTACGCAACCCCGGTACCAAATGTAGAGACTCTTCGTGCTCGTATTGTGGACGGCTGTGATACAATACGCCATTCTCCAGGGCTGCATCAGCGCATCAGGGATTCCATGCGACGGAGGGTGGATGCATGATCCTCGTTAACGGAGGACATTTTGAACAATTCCTGTAACAAAGTGTTTGAAGTCACGCTGGTACGTTCTGTTGCTGTGTGTTTCCATTCCATGATTAATGTGATTTGAAGAGAAGTAATAAAATGAGCTCTAACATGGAAAGTAAGCGTTTCCGGACACATGTCCACATAACATATTTTCTTTCTTTGCGTGTGACGAATGTTTCCTGAAGGTTTGGGCGTACCTTTTTGTAACACCCTGTAGATCACAAAGCCTGTATATATTACTTTCCAAGAAGTCTACGAGTTCTCTCTCCCAACCTTTAGCACAGGTCTCTGTCAACTTAAAGTAAGATGTTTCTAATAATTCGCTCGACCTTGTAGCTTGTAAAGAAATTATCCAAGAGAAATCTCCAGACACTTCGATTTAATGCTTATGTCTCAATAGCCCAAATATAAATGGAGATAACGTGTTTGACCATGTCGTATCCGAAGTTTACTGAATTTTTAATATTTTCTATATTTTCCAGAATTTATCTATTTTATATATCTAAGTATGCAACTATACATATATGCTTTTTTTGCCTACATAACCAAATGTGCTTGATATTTTTTATACCATCCTACCAAACCAGGATATCTACTTATTACTCCAAATGTCAAAACTAAGTGCCAAACCCAACGCTGAAACACTCTTCTGCGTGTACATATATCTTATTCATTTACTGAGAGTTAATAATAAATTGGAAAGATTAGGAGAGACATTCGGCTCTAACACTTCTTAAGCAGTTCCAAATGACAGTATCGCTTCCCTGAAACAGTTGAGAAACAAACAGATATTATTTTGAATTGCGGAGAAATGTGTCTTCTAAACGAAGCTCTCCTCAATCGAGAAACAGTATCTTGAGTAGTGGCCTATACTATCGCTGCCCTAGAACAGACTTATGTGACGACCCACAACGAACTCCATCTCATTGAAACTTAACAAAACCATTTCACTGGGACTAGGAAATCAGGAACCGTGAGGTTGTCTGCGAAAGTACATCTATACACAGGTCCAATAAACCTAGTGCAGTGTGAGTAAGAAAATTCAGAAGAGTCAAGCTACCATTGTGAGCAGAGACAAAGGGCGCATACTTGTAATTTCATATCAAGTCGAATATCTACAGAAAGAACAAAAATCTTCTCTCCGCTACCTAGTTCACAACTGTCCATTCATTTCCATAGTTTTTCCTTGCAGATATCGAGAAGGACCTCAAAGAAACCCATATCTTGTTCTCTACGATTTTAAATGAGCTGTGTTACCAATGAACGTGAGAACTTCCACTTTCAGCGACTTGTGAAGCTACGCAAGCCACACGCTCCTTTAAGGCTGGTTCCTCGCCAAGAAACGACGAAGTTTTCCCCAGTCAACATTATCGTCCGATACAGATTACGCTATCAATAATATGGACGATTTAATTACATATCCCAATCAGGTAAACGTAACTGACGATAAAAATGTAACACGTCTCGATATCACAAGTATGTACAAGAAATACCCCACTAAAGACTTGATTCCTGTCATAGAGACGAACTTACAGCAGCACTCTCACCTAGCATAACAAACATTAACGAATTTCTCATTTTGCTCAGATTCGTTCTGGATCATAATTACCTTGTCTCCATAAACAATGTATACGGACAAATTGACAGGTTAGCCATGGGATGTACCGTCGCCAGCATAACAGCTAATATTTACATCAACCACATCGAACATCAGTTCTCCTCGATCCATCCTCAACACCATCAAAGAAATCTCTGTTAGAGAAAATACGTCGAGGAAATTTTACTACTTTACCCTGTGACCAACACTCAATTACATCCTTTTAACAAGATTTCAACATAAAATACACCACGTTAGAAAACCATTCTGGCTTCACACTCCCAGTTTTGGATGTGGAAATAAATTTACCAGATACTAAAGTTCATTTTAATATATTCAACAATCAAGCAAGTAGTTCTGCTATTGATTATTCTTCAGGGACCCAAAGCAGCATAAAATGGTTACTCTCCGTGCAATGCTTCAATTTGTTAATCGAGTTCTGTCCTCTGAACAAGATTACCACCGTGAGCTGGATACAGTTAAATTCATAGCACATGCTAATGGCTGTCTGTCAAACGTTACTGGCGTACCTGTTTAGCAAATGCAATCGAAAGCCTCACATAACAAGCATTACCAAATTACCCTATCACCCACTAACAAAGACAACTTCGAAAAAGTTTATTACAGGATCCCGTACGTAGGTATTACATCTGATATGATTGGTAAATGGCTTAGGAAAGCGGAAATTGAACCCGACTTCTATGCCTCCAATACGGTCAGACACCATCTGCACACCACGAAACTAGAGAATACAATCGCTACGCTCAGTTTAAGTATCTACATAGGCCGAAATGCCTCTCCTTTAATATACGTTTCAGAGAACACGAAGATCTCAGAAAATCAAATTCATGCCTGAATAATCATTTGAAAAATAATACTCAATCTATCTCGGATACAAACATGGATTACAGTAATTTACATCTTGAGCCCAAGCGCTGTGTTTTAAATGTCGTAGAGGACACAGAAATTCTCTGCAGCCTTAACCATGATCTGTTGTACACGTAGAATCAACAAACCTCGCCTAAGCCCAGAACCCTATTGAATAATTTTACTTCCTCCTGCTTTCTAGTTGTTGATTTTATACGTTGAATATGTATACTCTAAAAAATTTCATTAATTTCTTTTTATGCCATATTACTGGAACTTAAATGAATTTATAACCACTAAGCGGCACATAACTATCACTAAAGGCAAAAATTGTACTGTTCATTTAATTTTTATGCTACAAAGGAACCTTCGAACTACTAACTTCTTTATTTAATGCTTTTTATTACCTATTCGTTTTGCCATCTCTTTTCAGTGTGTTCATTAATCCGTTAGATTTGTCTTATTATACTTTTCTAAGTACCTTTATGCCGTTTAAATCAGTTCACAATATTTTCTCTCCAATTCTACATGCGGTATTGTCAACTTAAATGTGAACTGCTGGGGTATTTGGTCTCACGTCATTCAATTCTTGTCGTCCTAACTGGCGGCCATAATACCCTCACACCAAAGTTTACCAATTTATCTCCCTCCTGCGCGTCCGTCACTACGTGCTCTGTTTTCTGGAAATGGTCTCCACCAACCCATTCGCGCGGCATGTGCGGTCACAGAACACGATGAAAATTTTCTGGCTTTTATCTCATACCACATCACTTCACCTGGGTGGTTTCTTTGTTTTGTTATAAGTTGTCGCCCCGGTATTGCAATTTATTCCTCATTCACATTTTGCCGTGCCTCTCACAGCCCCCATTAGAATTTTATATATGATAATTCTCATTAGTTTTCATTATTTTATGAATAGAAGCGTGTTTAGAAAATCATTTCCTAGCACACTCCCCTTGTTTATTTCCAATAATTGTATCTAGTAATCAGCATTCGTTAGCCCAAAGCTGGTTGACATGTAAAAAATAAAAGCCTTGCAACTGAATGGCCATTTTCATATCTCTTAAATGTTCAGTTGCACATGTTCCCGAAAAGGATTGTTTTCCAGAAACTGTACTAATAAAAAGACAATCACGACCTAGAATGTTTTTCTAATGACGGAGAACATAATTGTCTATTCGTCAAATCGTTTCGTCAGCCAAGTTATTGGTATTAGAAACATGATATTTAATTCCGTCTGCTATGGCTGCTAAATGCACAACACTCCTCAGCGTTTTTGTTAGGACGTTAATAATATGGAAGAAATCTAGTGACCATAATTACACTAATGGCCATTAAAATTGTTAGGCCAAGAAGAAATGCAGATGATAAACGGGTATTCATTGGACAAATATATTATACTAGAACTGACCTGTGATTACATTTTCACGCAATGTGGGTGCATAGATCCTGAGAAATCAGTACCCAGAACAACCACCTCTGGCCGCAATAACGGCCTTGATACGCCTGGTCATTGAGTTAAACAGAGCTTGGATGGTGTGTACAGGTACAGCTGCCCATGCAGCTTCAACACGGTACCACAGTTCATCAAGAGTAGTGACTGGCGTATTGCAACGAGCCAGTTGCTCGGCCACCAATGACCAGACGTTATCAATTGGTGAGAAATCTGGAGAATGTGCTGGCCAGGTCAGCAGTCGAACATTTTCTGTATCCAGAAAGGCCCGTACATAACCTGCAACATGTGGTTGTGCATTATCCTACTGAAATTTAGGGTTTGGCAGGGATCGAATGAACGGTAGAGCCACGGGTCGTAACACATCTGAAATGTAACGTCCACGGTTCAAAGTGCCGCCAATGCGAACAAGAGATGACCGAGACGTGTAATCAATGGCACCCTATACCATCACGCGGGGTGACACGCCAGTATGGCCATGACGAATACACGCTTCCAATGTGCGTTCACCGCGATGTCGCCAAACACGGATGCGACCATCATGATGCTGTAAACAGAACCTGGATTCATCCGAAAAAATGACGTTTTTGCCATTCGTGCACCCAGATTCGTCGTTGAGTACACCATCGCAGGCGCTCCTGTCTGTGATGCAGCGTCAACGGTAACCGCCGCCATGGTCTCCGAGCTGATAGTCCATGCTGCTGCAAACGTCGTCGAACTGTTCGTGCAGATGGTTGTTGTATTACAGACGTCCCCATTTGTTGACTCAGGGATCGAGACGTGGCTTCACGATCCGTTACAGCCATGTGGGTAAGATACCTGTCATCCCGACTGCTAATGATACGAGGCCGTTGGGATCCAGCACGACGTTCCGTATTACCCTCCTGAAGGTACCGATTCCATATTCTGCTGACAGTCATTGGATCTCGACCAACGCGAGCAGCAATGTCGCAACACGATAAACCGCAATCGCGATAGGCTACAATCCAACCTTTATCAAAGACGGAAACGTGATGGCACGCATTTCTCCTCCTTACACGAGGCATCACAACAACGTTTCACCAGGCAACGCCGGTCAACTGCTGTTTTTGTATGAGAAATCGGTTGGAAACATTCCTCATGTCAGCACGTTGTAAGTGTCGCCACCGGCGCCAACCTTGTGTGAATGCTCTGAAAAGCTAATCATTTGCATATCACAACATCTCCATCCTGTCGGTTAAATTTCGCGTCTGTAGCACGTCATCTTCGCGGTGTAGCAATTTTAATGGCCAGTAGTGTATATAAGAAATGTTTAGACCTGGAAAAGTCTCTAGAACCGTGGAGTTTCATTTGCTTTAGTGTCAACTTTAACTCGTAAAAGAGGACAGAGACAGTACCACCAGTAACAGCTGTAGCAGGTAAAAACACAATGTATATACAGGTGGGTCCCCGAAGAGCTGTCGCGCGCATTTTCTTTTGTCTTTCGGGAGGGAAATGTAATTTAGTTTTAGTAATGTGTAGATGGAGTCAGTCAAAATAAATACTTCTCATCACCTTTTTATATGACACCCAGTGCCGACGGAAAACGTCGTTCATTTCCAGTCAAAAACAAAATTATTTTCAAAAGCAAAATTTTACGGAACCAGTCGATTGAGTGGTTCCAAATTAGTCCATTGTGAGATTCGTTCCATCGATAAGTGTTACCAGGGACACTAAAACACGAAGAGTAACCGGTACTCAAATAGCGAATGAACGGCGTTGCTGCATGGTGGTAACAATCAGTATTGGCCACGACCATGTATTTAAAGAATCTCAAAGAGAATAAAAGAATTCTTTTGAAGATTAATGAACGATATTCTGTGGGCATCACTCAAGTATAAGGACCAACGTCATCACTATCTCATGAGAAACATTCCTCATGTCAGCACGTTGTAAGTGTCGGCACCGGCGCCAACCTTGTGTGAATGCTCTGAAAAGCTAATCATTTGCATATCACAGCATCTTCATCCTGTCGGTTAAATTTCGCGACTGTAGCACGTCATCTTCCTGGTGTAGCAATTTTAATGGCCAGTAGTGTATTATAATGCAAAGAGGAACAATGCATCTCTAAATGGTCTAAAGGGTCTGACTGTCTTTCTAGCAGAGGTATAGAACAAATTATACCTCTCTGATACGTAAAGGAGAGAATGTGCCTCGAGCAGACTGAGATCATTGCCTGTTAGATGTTTGGTATAAGCAATCGTGAGATCGTTCCCCAATTTCTCTACTGGGAAAGTAGTGCTAGCTTAGATGTTGTTGATTATGACATCTTTTGTGGTTATGACATGTAAAATTAGAATACATAAGTGCTGTGTTCAAAAATGGTTCAAATGGCTCTAAGCACTATGGGACTCAACATCTGAGGTCATCAGTCCCCTAGGCTTAGAAACTACTTAAACTTAACTAACCTAAGGACATCACACACATCCATGCCCGAGGCAGGATTCGAACCTGCGACCGTAGCAGTCGCGCGGTTCCGGACTGAAGCGCCTAGAACCGTCGGCCACCGCGGCCGCCTAAATGCTGTGTTTTAGCTGGTTATGTACATGTTGCGGAAGGCTGTAGTTTTAATGGATTTTTCGATAACGGCAGAATACGACACCACAATAACTAATTTAAAGAAAATGACAAAAAAATGGTTCAAATGGCTCTGAGCACTATGGGACTTAACATCTATGGTCATCAGTCCCCTAGAACTTAGAACTACTTAAACCTAACTAACCTAAGGACAGCACACAACACCCAGCCATCACGAGGCAGAGAAAATCCCTGACCCCGCCGGGAATCGAACCCGGGAACCCGGACGCGGGAAGCGAGAACGCTACCGCACGACCACGCGATGCGGGCAGAAAATGACAGTCAGGACCTATAATGATTTGTTTATCGTGCGCTGCGTACTTACTGTTTTAAAGAGGAAATCGATTACACAAAAAGCGTTATACTGTAAGTTGTATTTAGCTAATCTAGTGGTTGAATTCAAAGGTATTCCGCTGGATGACTGAAATGATTTCGTCTGCTCCGTTACTCACTATAGGAGTCAAGACTGCTAAACATGGTTTTTTATGCACTTGCAGCTATGGCTGGTAGACACATAGATTTTTCCAGTGTGTTATAGCTCAGCTACGCTGTGATAGTGTCAGTATGGCGTTTTAACAAATACCTATGGTTAAAGTTCGAACATATCATTGTTTATCACACGCATAACATCGTTAGGAATTTCGTGGTGAGTTAGGATAAAGCACAGGACTTGATCGACAGTCAGGAACACGTACCAGGTTGAATTAAAGGATGTACGCTATAATTCTCGCAAGAACTACATCATAGAAGCCTGTTTTATTGACAGTCCCGTGCTTACATACGTATATTTTCCAACAAATATTAGACAGATTCATTGTGATTTTTAAAAACTTGCAAAAGTCTACGTTTCTTATTGCTTATGAGAGGATCACGCAAACATAACGTCTCTATTCCTAAAACACACAATACACATAACACACACACACACACACACACACACACACACACACAAGCATACTTGGTGTGGTACTTTGTGCGGCTAACGCAAACGGTGCTACAGAGGAACACCTCTATCGATCTAAGAATATCACTTCTCGATAGCGTTTTGCAAAAAAGTGTGTTGTCCGTTTTGATTTAACGTAATACTAGGACGATTACAGAAACTACTGGTACGATGTCCAGCATTACGTTATTAGTTTTACGGGAAAAGTCTTCTACATAGCGGGGTTGTTTTACAGCAACAAAAACGTCACTGCTACAGAGTGCTGCTAGTAAGCTTATAAAACACATTATAAGGTTGGCACACCTGTCTGATGCCCGTATCAACTTGAGAAAATAGATGTGGAATACAATCATCGTACACCTTGTCATAAGATTATGATTCTGAAACACATTATCCCCTTCAGAGTCATATGAAAATATCACATGTAAGTATCATGGGCATATTTACAAATGAGAAGTCTTATTTACACCTTAGAGGAGAACGATAAAAAGACGTAGCAATATCCTACGGACAGGCTTCTCCACTTACCAGCATCAGGTTCTGCACTTCAATCCGCTATTAGCCGATTTATGCGTCATCAATGATGATGTGGTAGACGGGGTGTCGTTGGATTTCGAGCGATATATGGATGCTAGGAGGGACGTGAATACGCAAAAGAATTTTAAGCATTTACAATGTTATTGATACTAGTTCAAGTAGGGTGTGTCTTTGCTGCTAAATAATGCACTTTTGTTAATGAAACTGTGTGGGTAAATCCAGCAGCACATTGACCTATAATAAAAAATATTTTCGTGCATTTTATTCATAGAGCTCCCACTGGCTGCTATGCCCTCTTACCAGATGCCACGAATTTAGTCTTATCAAAGAGCCCCTTCAATATTTTGAACACGGTTGCAGTACATCAATGGTTACAGAGCAGCAAAAATAAACGACAAACAAACAGTTGTAAAAAATTGTGTTTTTCAAATAATCTTTCGAAATATTTAAACCTGTGTACTTCAGAAGGGCAAACAACGTTAGCAATTCACTAAGTAAAATCAGTCACGACGCGACATTTATCGGCAACGGTCTGTATGTCGATATTTAAAAATTAAGGCCCCTAGAATCAAGGGCTTGTCACAACAGTAAAAACAATCACTTATAATAACAGACCACGTTCATAGCTACATGCCGACTCATAAACGACCATAAATGTAATGCTAAGTGGATAGATAATATGACGTTGTCTGCCCTTTTGAAGAAAATCAGTCGAAACAGTGGTCAAAATTATTTGAAAAGAATCATTTATTGCAGCTGGTTGCCTGTCATTTATCCCTGAAAAATATATTCTTCTTACTGGAGATGCCATCGCTAGCATGTGGGTCCTGGTCAGATCGAATTTGCAGCCAGCCACAAATACCTGTCTTAATTTTTGTCAGTAATGCTTCATGTAAAGAACATCCTCTTCAGTTCACGAAAGATTGCCGTAACACTTAAATGTTGATGAGACCAACGGTAATAGATGCTGCTTTTCACTTTAATATATCATCTCTGCTGTAATGATAAAAAACACTACAGTATGTGTTGTAGTTCCCACTACAATTTAGGTATTAAACTACTGTAGAGTACCTATGAATACCCACACGGACAGACCTAAACTGGAATTACTTATCGTCTGCACGACTAAATTCTGGAAATGATTCCGATTTCCAAGTGTGTTTTTATGCAGGACATACATGCTCACAGACTGCGGACCACAACAATTGAAGCATTGGACGTAGCAGTACATACAGCTTTACTAGGCAATGATGTGAGACAGCTATCATTTTAAAATGTATATATGCTCTTTGATTTAACCCTATGTAGGATTTTTGGGATGCAGGATAATGGTATACGTACAAAAAGACACTCATGCTGCTTGTTAACAGTGCTGGTAGGATGTACAGAATTGCAGAGGATCGATGATTAGTATAGGACTGAGGAGTTGACAAAGGATGTAATGTATGTGACATAATGTAGAACGTCAGGACACTTTGTATGTAATGGAAACGACAATTTCAATTTCTCACTTTCTGTCCGAATTGTTGCGGATCTCACTTGGGACAGTATGTCAGGAAGTTAGTGTCAATAAAAATTTATCATTCCGGACTCGCTGATATTCGTCTTATGTACAGGAATAGGCGTTATCTAGAGTTCTGTATTGTGTGAAACCTCTCTTCTTTTAGGGTTCCTTTGACGAGAGCGCTGCTGGTTACTCTACAGCATTTGTTGCCATCACAACGGTATACAAGCGTCCTGGTTAATTTTGATTAGATACTGCATCCATAATGCCGATCACACTATTAGTAACTAAGCGGGAATCGAGTTTGCACTTGCGTATTAAGGACATCGCACGCTACAATAGCCTGTGGTGAAAATTAACAATGTGCTTATCATAAACATCGTTCTTGAGCATCTTGTAAGTCTGTCTACGAATAATAAACGAAAACAAGCAGTGGCTAATGCAACTTGGTAACTTAGCCGACAGTTTACGGGGACATTGTGATAGTAAAGTGCCCAATGCATTTGGTGGGGCATTACGTGACAGAGTCTCATTATCTTCATAAAACCGTTGTATGGAACTTTTGCTATAGGTATCGCTTTATTGCACAAGGATCTAGTATAGGTGTCGTATCAAGCACTAACATGTAACGGAGAAAAGACAACGCATTTCTCATTAAGTATTATTGAGATAAAATACATTCACCGTGGACTGTAATTCCATTGTGGTGCCACCACTGTATATCCGGTGTCTAAGCGTCTGGGGCGACCTGATTAGAATGCATAAAGCATATTCTGGATTTAGAATTACTTGCAGGACTGTATTTCCTTCAGCAGGAGAGAAGTACTTCACAAAACACTAATTAGACTAATTTTTTTTATTATACGTGTAGTAACCTGTTAGCCAGCTGCTCTCGTGAATTAACGAAACAAGTGTGCTTTGTGCATCATAGTATTGTGGGATGGTCAACAACAAGAGGACTGATGTTAGAAATACACTTGCGGTGTTAGGTATCGATAGACAGCTTCGATTTTCAAGTTCTTTCCTATATGCGAAGATCATCGGTAATATTACCGTCCCATTTTGTAGAAACACCCAGGAGACTTAAGAACTTTTGCGGTAGGAAATTAATTTTGTTTAAACGGCTTGCATTAGCCCCTCCTCCTCGTTCCCTCTTCGCTCCGCTGCCACTGCTCCGAGTGTGGTTGGCCGGGCTCTGGTGTGTGGGGCGGAGGGAGGAGCCCGTCCAGAGACTGCGGGTGTGGTGTGGCAGTCTTTCTCCAGCTACCTTGCCAACCGGCCATATGTGAACGCCGGGGACTGCGACACACACATGTCTCTGACAAAAGCCCATTTCCCTTATAGTTTCCTACCCTACTCTGTTGGGGAAAGAAAGCTACAGCAGGGCACTGCAGCCGTGCTATGATGTGGCACTGGGCACAGCAGAAGCGAATGGTTGTGGTGACTAGGCAAGAGGAGGCGGCCTTGTGGATCGTGACGGGTGATGTTTCTGCGACTCGCTATCATCCAGGAAGAACACAGCAAGTACATATTTGGTAAGATGCTTATTTCGTTTTGTTGACATATGACGCTTTGTTTCTTGTTTATCGTTGCATTTTGTTTGAATAATGCGCTGCAGTAATGGTTAAAAGTTCTCTCTTGGAATGTTGGTGTAGGCATTTGGGGATCTTAGAGCAGAGATCAATTTCAGTCACTGCAGACTTCTTACTGATTCATGTCATAATAATGAAATGTATGAGACGGACAACTGATTGTAACAGACTACGTGTTTCTAAGCAATTATATAGCAACAAGATTATTAATAATAATGTAAAACTGCTTACTTTTGTGATACAATTGCAGTTGCAGCTACTGACAATGGTGGCAGACAAGTGTGACTGACAGTGCTCGCATAATTGATAGTATGAACAGACACTGCTCATGGAGGCTTCAGCCACTAAGGTAGTGGTTGCCAACCTGGGGTAATTACCACCTGAGGGGTAACAAACCAAAAAGGTGTGACTCTGTTTCAGTCGTGAAACTAAATTAGTTTTAAAACATCATTAGTATTGTCACTGTTTCCTCAATTACTAGCATTAACGCATAAGACCATGAGGTGGAGAAAACGGGCACCTCACGTAGGCCACCGATTGCACGCGTACTTTGAACTGCACATCTATGAAACTAAAAACTAAGACATACATAACAAACGCTAAATCTCTTATGTAAACGTCTTCTGCTAGTTGTATATATATCCTGCAATAGACCAGAAATTAATTCATTATTTACTTCGAAATAGATATAACTGGCAGCACAACAATTAAGTACTGTACCCAGGATTACAATCATTATTGGAATTATTACAGTTGTTAGACACAAAGCCTGAAGCGTTGTAATGTGTGCTTGTTCAGAAGAAAGTTGTCCAGCAGTCAAGCGATTTACAGATAGTAAGTATAGGGCACACATTTTAACTGGGCGGATTTTAAATGGGGATGCATGGTGTGGGCGAAGCAAATGCAGCAAGGAAGAAGAGAAGTGCAGAGAAAGCACGTTTTGTAACAAGTGTCTATCTTCATTGTGGATAGTTAGCTCTCGTGATTGAGATGTTGGTAGCTCACGCTCCTCGAACATTGATTCACCATTGATTATAGTACACATGCACACATGCACACACACACACACACACACACACACACACACAAAACTAAATATGACTGATCTTTCATCATTAAAAAGAAACAAAGGTTTTCAATGAAAATTCTTTTTCATTCTGAAGCTGATGATGACGGGGAAGGCAGTTGAGGGGTGTGAGAGGGTGGCAGCGGTGTAGATGGGGGAGGGGGATATAACGTTGTATCTGATTGTACTCAGTGATAGTGATCTAAGAAAGGTTGGAAACCACTACACTAAGCTTCACGCCACTGTCCAAGAAGAACAATCCTCAAGCGCCATTGGCCAACAAGGACTTGCAGGGAAGATGGGGAGAGAGGAGGAGAATCGAGACCGAGAAGGGTCTCAATTACATAAGACCCTAATTACTCGATGCTGTTATCAGGGGTCAAGGTTCAAGATTGTAATTTAGGTAATCACCACTCATCAGTGACACAATCTGCTCGACAACACACCTAACAGTCCTGTCTGCTTATATGTTGTATTGGTGCAGCCTAAGGCTGCTAATTTTCGCGAAAATTAATTTTAAGTGGAACTGCTACACAGTGACGGAGAGATATTTGCTGGTATAATGTCGATATTTTGGGGTCCAATTTTGCTATGGAATATTTACTAGAGATAATTTGAATCGTAAAAGATTTCTCTGGTAAACTTTACGGTAAATAGGTCACAATATATCATCGTAACACTTTGCAAAATATGTGGACTTCTTTCGAGTTAATTAATGAATTTTAATGAGCGTTAAGGTATGAAAAAAATATTTGAATGTAATTCAATTAATTGCCACTGATCAGAAGTGTTCAACACTAAATCTTAGTGTCACTGCGTGTACTTGAAATAAGGTTTGGCATTTGCTGTAGTAAAAGCTGGCCATGTTACTAGATATTCTCAGAGCAGCTTCATCAATTTACATTGATTCTGCCCAGCAGACAGGCGTATATTTGCAAGATGGGGGGGGGGGGCATCTTTTCGCACAGTTAGCACACGTCGGGATTTGGTAAGTGCGAAATATTTCGAATAGCATCATTTGTTTTAAAATCTGACCACTGTATTACATTTCAGCAATGTAAGAAAAGCTTCGGTTCTGAAAAGCGACCAAAACCGATATTCCAATCCTAATTACGACAGTTAGTGCGACATTATGGTCGTTCAGAATGTAAATTGATGTAATATATTACCCGAAGGCTAGCGGATGTGTCCCCCTGTCAACGGTATTATCACGTCTTGAGGCACAGCTCTCAATAGCTGAGAAGCTTTAAACGACTGCCTCGTTCCTAACGGCAAATGGTCGCTCGGTTCTCGACCACACCTTGCGAAGAGGAAACCACAGCAAATACAAAAGGGCGTGGTAGCTCCGCAGATGCTTTTAGCACAGGGCGAGTCGCCCGTTCCACTCTACAACCGCTACCCCGAAACTCTTCCGGTCGACGTCACGCGAAGTGCCGCGTGCAGCTGTAGGTTTCCGTGAAAACGGCAGGTGAAACAGATGTCGGACATAGTCCTCTGTTACCAGCACTGTACCAGTCTGTGTGTATTCCCTGAAACGATACTTTATATTTACCGACAAAAAATTCCAATTCTACGATTTTAAAATTTTCTATTTTTGACAGTCATTACATGAACTGCTGTGGTGGTTCATTTATTCGTTTAGATTATGACTTCAGTAGTGCAGGAGAGACTGACGTAAAGTAGCACATAGGAGTACTGAAAACTCTTATTTGGCAATAGAAAGTGTATTGTGCCATCTCTTTCCCGCTTATTTTACCACGTAAAACGTAATGTCGTACTCTTATGAGTATTGTTCTTAGACCAAGTTTTATTCTATCGCATGAACGTCTTTTCTCTCATGCACTCCTACATCAGAGCATATTAATTTAGCCCTTAAAGACTTGAGGGAATTGTTTTTGTCGGAGCAATGAACTTATTATGTCGCAGATCATATGACTATAGATGATCTGGTTTCTCGGATCTTTTCGAACAATTATTCTTTTCCGTTTAGTACTTTCTGTAGGAAAATACTGATGTGGGAATTTGTAGCCAGACCGTTATAAGCTTTTCACTGTGTGAGTAGAGGCCATTCGATGAAGAAATAAGCTTTTAGATTGATTTTCTCCATACGTACTCACATTTAATTCTATAAAATATGGAACATATGATACCCATGAAATAATTTTAATAAAATAATTTTCAGCACTAGGCTGCGTCAAATTCAAAATACTGAAGCGACTATACTGTCCAGAAGAGCACCGCAGCAAATCTGTCGAAACATCAACGTCTTTGTTGCTTCACTGTTTTACAGTCATGCGACCTAATACCCAGAATCATTTGATTCAAAATGTCACTTGCCGTTTAAGCCGAAGAACTTATAGCCGGCCGAAGTGGTCGTGCGGTTAAAGGCGCTGCAGTCTGGAACCGCAAGACCGCTACGGTCGCAGGTTCGAATCCTGCCTCGGGAATGGATGTTTGTGATGTCCTTAGGTTAGTTAGGTTTAACTAGTTCTAAGTTCTAGGGGACTAATGACCTCAGCAGTTGAGTCCCATAGTGCTCAGAGCTATTTGAACCATTTGAAGAACTTATAGCTATGAGCTATAACGAAACAGGATCACGCTGCGTGTGACTGTAAGCTGGAAATAGATAATATTTTTATAATCGCAGAGTCGGTCACAAACTTAAAAGTACTGCCCTCTCTGTCCCATTTTGCATTACAAACTGGTTAATAAATAACAAGTGAAGTCAGTGGCTCAAATGGCTGTGAGCACTGTGGGACTTAACATCAGAGGTCATCAGTCCCCTAGAACTTAGAACTACTTAAACCTAAGGACATCACACACATCCATGCCCGAGGCAGGATTCGAACCTGTGACCGTAGCGGCCGCGCGGTTCCAGACTGAAGCGCCTAGAACCGCCTGGCCACACCGACCGGATGAAGTTATTTGAGACGTTCTGTGCAAAGCGCGTAGAGTTTATGTAAAAATATGGAAAACATGTTTAAATCCAAGGGGTAGTCGATGAAAACGAGAGATGGAAGAAAATAAGAAAAATGTTTGTTATTTCAAAACTGCCCTCTTACGACGCTTGACCTATACTACTACATAATGGCAATGGAGGCCCAAATCGGGATTGGTTTTAAGTAGAGGACAATGAAAGAAGCAAATAATTCTATTAACTGTAAGTGAAGAATCCAATGATTTCCCTGACATGACCTACGCACAAGTGCAGCCATGTAAATGTTAAGACACTGGAAATATTTATTTAGAAACACGTCAAGTCAAGCGAATATTATAAACAATGTACCGAAAGTACTGCCGCAGTGTGAAGGTTTTGGATTTTTATGTAGGGTTATTGAAAAGGTTTGGTGTAATCCAGCTCTGCTGATGGCGTCGATGGACTCTGGAAAAACACTGTGGGTGGTTTTCAGTGCATTGTATTCTACTGTATTATATAGAACTGAGGACCTAGAAACAAAGGAGAGGCTCCGCCCCCGCAGTACCCCGCAGTGGTACGGAATCCCACAACAGGCTACAGCAGTCCACTCACCCCTCCGCCGCCCCACACCCAACCCAGGGTTACTGTGCGGTTCGGCCCCCAGTGGACCCACTTCAGTGACGTCTCGAATGAGACGAGTGCAACCCCAATGTTTGCGTGTTAGAGTAATTCTGGTGTACGCGTACGTGGAGAAAGTATTTGTGCAGTAATCGCCGACATAAGTGGATTAAGGGGAACCAGCCCGCATTCCCCGAGGCAGATGGAAAACCGCCTTAGAAACCGTCCACAGACTGGCCGGCACACCGGACCTCGACACAGTCCGCATGGCGGATTCGTGCCGGTGACAGGTACGCCTTCCCGCCCGGAAAGCAATGCGTTAGACCGCACGGGTAACCGGACGGCTTTCAATGCAAACAGAACTCGCCTGGGATTTTTTAACGACTACCTGCAACGATGAGGGGACGTGGTGAAACCTGCCATCACGTGAACAAAGGCCGTGCGGAACCCTTTTAATATATTTAACCTGAAGTACATATCTGTAGTCTGGGTGCCAGCAGGACTGACCGAGCGATTCTAGGCGCTACAGTCTGGAACCGCGCGACCGCTGCGGTCGCAGGTTCGAATCTTGCCTCCGGCATGTATGTGTGTGATGTCCTTAGATTAGTTAGGTTTAAGCAGTTCTAAGTTCTAGGGGACTGAAGACCTCAGATGTTAAGTCCCTTAGTGCTCAGAGCCATTTGAACCATTTTTGAAGCCCACCTAAGTCTGCACACATCTGACAACAAATGGCAGATCTCCTCAGTACAGCTGCTTCCATACAACTGGCTGTTTACAACTGCCATATTGCAACTGTCTTCCTTCGAATACACGCTCTCACGTGGTATCGTCGTGCCCTATGCGTCATTGGCGGAGATATTTACTCAAAAGGTCGCCAGTGAACCGTAAATAATCCCCATGTAGCAAAGGTATGTTGAAACCGAACAGCGAGAGGTTGGGAAGTATACCAAAGAACTCTCCCGTAATCGATATTCAAAAATATGTAATCGAAATCAAGGGTGGCAGAATCGATGGACATCTTTCAGTGTCCTGTTGAACCGCCCCCCACATCCCACTCCTATTACCAGTAAAGCAGAACATTAAAATGTAAGACTTTGTCGAGAGTGAGCTGTATATTTCTATTAATTTAACACTGAACTTCCAGGAACCAAACTAGAGCCAGAGACCAACCATAGGCACAAGAGGAACGAGGAATTAACGTCCAAACACGGGAGTGGTAGGAACATAAACCAGAGGTAACAGAATTTTGTATCCACACATTTTATTACAAACTTTTACATTGATTAAACAGCCACAACTCAAAAACGTTATCAGTTACGTGGCAGTTACGGTCACAACACTCCACCAGGCCCCATATTACACCAAGACCGACCGCCTGCCGTATCATGACGATCTGCTTACAGTTTGGTACA
This sequence comes from Schistocerca piceifrons, assembly GCF_021461385.2. Taxonomy (NCBI): domain Eukaryota; kingdom Metazoa; phylum Arthropoda; class Insecta; order Orthoptera; family Acrididae; genus Schistocerca; species Schistocerca piceifrons. Next base: position 234,512 of record NW_025729155.1, on the reverse strand, counting down.
GGTATCTCTCAAGACGAGAAACGAACATAAGTACAACAACAACCCCAAAAACCAGTCGCGGGATCGAGAATTGTAATAAAAAATTATAGTGGTTATTATTAAAGAACATTTTTACATGTTGGAAGAGACATTACTTTTCTTTAACATAAACCTCAAATAAAAAATGCTCGGCCTTCAATATATGATTTGCTTGTAAGAAATGCAACTCTATGAGCAGTCGTACAGTAGCAAAACAGTCCACGAATGTTTCTCACCGTAAGCTAAAGGGCCAATGACTGCAAATTAGAATAATTGACTAAAAATCTCTTTCAATAAGTTCAGCACAGCTGAATATAGCTTAGTAAAATCTAAATAACTATAAGACTACTTTAAAACAAATTTCAAAGTACATATAACTATAAAATCCCTGTCTTTCAAGTGCAGTTATCCCATCGGCTGATAATGATAACATATAAAATTCACGTAAACTTATAAAAGTTAGTGCTGCTGGAGGCAGGGCTAGAGCCTCTAAGACAAAAGAGTGTCAACGAACGAAGTTTTATAGATTTGCAGATGCTCGTCCTAATCATGATGAAGTTGAGTTCACCTTTATTGAGCCTCACAGGAATAACTTTCCACAAGCCAAAACGCCTTCCAATATGAAACCAACCAATGGCGCTTAGCATCCACCGTCCACCAGCTTTTGCGAGCGACACTGTTTCACAGCCCAGTGCGGTCACAACGACCGACACATCTCGCGGCTATGCCGTATCTGCACTGCAGCCTGTACATGACGCGTTAACGACAGTTCACGCCATCGCTCAATCTCCGCTGCTGTCGACCGCAACAATTCAAGTACACCTCGGCATCACACCACCTAGTGACTCCCATAAACTGAAAGAGCAGAGCGTTGCAAGCATGTGTGTGCCAGGCTGCAATATTTATGGCTTTACAGCCATCTTATTCAGCTACAAGAAACTCTTCTTAGAGCAGTTGAGAAGGCAGCAGTGAGAAGAGGACGTAATGTGGAGTGAGGTACCGACGACAAATGGTTTATTCGATACGTTTATCGTGATAAAGACCGCTTAAATTGTGGTCCTCCTTCGGGGTCCGCTGCTGTATTTGGAAGTGTCGCACCTAAATGCTATACCTCTTCTATTAATATTAGAAAAACTAAACAGTTAATGTACTTGGCTTTCATATAAAAGAATCTCTCAGTAGCAAGCTATCATTCCATTACTTCAAAAGTGTCTTGCCTTTCTAAAGAGATGTCGCTCCGAACATACACTCACACTTCAAAAGTGTTCATTACCAGCAGAATAATAAACAGTTGGTCAACGAAAACGCAGACGAAACACTTCGGAGATCTTCAAGTCGCGCCTAACTTGTATGGCGGGCGAATTGGTTCGGCTGTATGATCAGATCTCGATCGGCAGCTTATGAGGACAGACATTTTCTCTGCTGCTGTCTTTATCAGTTAAGACTTAATTAGCAATCTCAGTTCTTATCGACATGTACTTGAGAACTAGTTCGGTAGTAGTTACGCCAAAACTTATTTCATTGTTTTGTTTATTCTCTGTGAGAGTGTGAAAAAATAAATTACTTGTGGATCATAAAGAGGACTATAATTATGGAGTTTCTCGTATTCTGCTAATACAAAGCGAGACGCATTTCGTCCCGCATAAAAAGCGAGTTGCATCCTATTCGAACAACCCAATGAAAAATTCTATTGTTTATACAATATCAGTTTCTTGCTAACAGTTTATTACAGCCTCAAGACAGCGGATTCACGGCCTATGTGCTGTTAACCGCGCAGGGTACAGCACCTACAGAAACCTGCAAGTTGTTGAACGTTATTCAGAACTTAGGTAGAAGCAGTCGTACATACTGCAGTCTTAGTACAAATGGGACCAGTGACGCATCATCTGCACTAACACAGGGAAGGTATGAAGGAAGGAAATTTGTGAGGGAAGTGATTTATCATACACGCATAAATTCCTCTCCTCGTATCTTCCTCTCTCTCTCTCTCTCTCTCTCTCTCTCTCTCTCTCTGCATGGTCCTACCTGACTTTTGATGTCACCCACTGTATATTAACGATTCGATGCTTGCCAGTAATAAAGGTGAATGAACATTCAGACAATGCGGTGAATAATTTCTGTAATATATACTAGGGTCCCCCCCCCTCCCCCCCCCATGATCCATGGACGTTGCCGTTGTTGGGAGGCTTGCGAGCCTCAACGATACAGATAGCCGTACCGTAGGTGCAACCACAACGGAGGGGTATCTGTTGAGAGGCCAGACAAACGTGTTCTTCCTGAAGAAGGGCAGCAGCCTTTTCAGTAGTTGCAGGGGCAACAGTCTGGAAGATTGACTGATGTGGCCCTGTAACACTAACCAAAACGGCCTTGCTGTTTTGGTACTGCGAACGGCTGAAAGCAAGGGGAAACTACAGCCGTAATTTTTCCCGAGGGCATGCAGATTTACTGTATCATTAAATGATAATGGCGACCTCTTGCGTAAAATATTCCGAAGGTAAAATAGTCCCCCATTCGGATCTCCGGGTGGGGACTAATCCGGAGGACATCGTTATCAGGTGAAAGAAAACTGGCGTTCTACGGATCGAAGCGTGGAATGTCAGATCCCTTAATCGGGCAGGTAGGTTAGAAAATTTAAGAAGGGAAATGGATAGGATAAAGTTAGATATAGTGGGAATTAGCGACGTTCGGTGGCAGGAGGAACAAGACTTTTGGTCAGGTGAATACAGGGTTATAAATAAAAAATCAGATAGGAGTAATGCAGGAGTAGGTTCAACAATGAAGAAAAAAAACACAGGAGTGCGGGAAACCTACTACAAACAACATAGTGAACGCATTATTATGGCCAAGATAGACACGAAGCCCACGCCTACCACAGTAGTACAAGTTTAGATGCCAACTAGCTCTGCAGATGACGAGAAATTATTCAGGTAGTGAAGGGAGATGAAACTTTAATAGTCATGGGCGACTGGAATTTGACAGTAGGAAAAGAAAGAGAAGGAAACGTAGTAGGTGAATATGGATTGGGGCTAAGAAATGAAAGAGGAAGCCGCCTGGTAGAGTTTTGCACAGAGCATAATTTAATCATAGCTAACACTTGGTTCAAGACTCATGAAAGAAGGTTGTATACATGGAAGAACCCTGGAGATAATAAACGGTTTCAGATCGATTATATAATGGTAAGACAGCGATTTAGGAACCAGGTTTTAAATTGTAAGACATTTCCAGGGGCAGATGTGGACTCTGACCACATTCTATTGGTTATTAACTGTAGATTAAAACTGAAGAAACTGCAAAAAGGTGGGAATTAAGGAGATGCGGCCTGGATAAACTGACTAAAGCAGAGGTTGTACAGAGTTTCAAGGAGAGCATAAGGGAACAACTGACAGGAATAGGTGACAGAAATACAGTAGAAGAAGAATGGGTAGCTTTGAGGAATGAAATAGTGAAGGCAGCAGAGGATCAAGTAGGTAAAAAGACGAGGGCTTGTAGAAATCCTTGGGTAACAGAAGAGATACTGAATTTAATTGATGAAAAGAGAATATACAAAAATGCTGCAAGTGAAGCAGGCAAAATGGAATACAAACGTCTCAAACATGAGATCGACAGGTAGTGCAAAATGGCTAACCAGGGATGGCTAGATGACAAATGTAAGGATGTAGAGGCTTATCTCATGAGGGGTAAGATAGATACTGCCTACAGGAAAATTAAAGAGACATTTGGAGAAAAATAACCACTTCCATGAATATAAAGAGCTTTGATGGAAACCCAGTTCTACGCAAAGAAAGTAAAGCAGATAGTGGAAGGAGTATATAGAGGGTCTATACAGGGGCGATGTTCTTGAGGACAATATTATGGACATGGAAGAGGAGGTAGATGAAGATGAAATGGGAGATACGATACTGTGTGAAGAGTTTGACAGAGCACTGAAAGACCTGAGTCGAAACAAGGCCGCCAGAGTAGACAACATTCCGTTAGAGCTACTGACAGCCTTGGGAGACCCAGTCCTGACAAAACTCTACCATCTGGTTGGTTCAAATGGCTCTGAGCACTATGGGACTTAACTTCTGTGGTCATCAGTCCCCTAGAACTTAGTACTACTTAAACCTAACTAACCTAAGGACATCACACACATCCATGCCCGAGGCAGGATTCGAACCTGCGACCGTAGCGGTCGCGTGGTTCCAGACTGTAGCGCCTAGAAGCGCTCGGCCACTCTGGCCGGCTACCATCTGGTGAGCAAGATGTATGAGACTGGCGAAATTCCCTCAGACTTCAAGAAGAATATAATAATTCCAATCCCAAAGAAAGCAGGTGTTGACAGATGTGAAAATTACCGAACTATCAGATTAATAAGTTACAGCTGCAAAATACTAACGCGATTTCCTTACAGGCGAATGGGAAAACTGGTAGAAGCCGACCTTGGGGAAGATCAGTTTGGATTCCGTAGAAATGCTGGAACATGTGAGGCAATACTGACCCTACGACTTACCTTAGAAGAAAGATTAAGGAAAGGCAAACCTACGTTTCTAGCATTTCTAGGTTTAGAGAAAGCTTTTGACAATGCTGACTGGAATATTCTCTTTCAAATTCTGAAGGTGGCAGGAGTAAAATACAGTGAGAGAAAAGCTTTTTACAATTTTTACAGAAAGCAGATGGCATAAGAGTCGAGGGACATGAGAGGGAAGCAGTGGTTGGGAAGGGGGTGAGACAGGGTTGTAGACTCTCCCCGATATTATTCAATCTGTATATTGAGCAAACAGTAAAGGGAACAAAAGGAAAGTTCGGAGTAGGTATTAAAACTGATGGAGAAGAAATAAAAACTTTGAGGTTCGCCGATGACATTGTAATTCTGTCAGAGACAGCAAAGGACTTGGAAGAGCAGTTGAATGGAATGGACAGTGTCTTGAAAGGAGGATATAAGATGAACATCGATAAAGCAAGACAAGGATAATGGAATGTAGTCGAATTAAATCGGGTGATGCTGCGGGAATTAGATTAGGAAATGAGACACTTGAAGTAGTAAAGGAGTTTTGCTATTTGGGGAGCAAAATAACTACTGATGGTCGAAGTAGAGAGGATATAAAATGTAGACTGGTAATGGCAAGGAAAGCGTTTCTAAAGAAGAGAACTTTGTTAACATCGAGTATAGATTTAAGTGTCAGGAAGTCGTTTCTGAAAGTATTTGTATGGAGTGTGGCCATGTATGGAATTGAATCATGGACGATAAAAAGTTTAGACAAGAAGATAATAGAAGCTTTCGAAATGTGGTGCTATAGAAGAACGTTGAAGATTAAATGGGTAGATCACATAACTAATGATGTGGTATTGAATAGAATTGGGGAGAAGAGGAGTTCGTGGCACGACTTGACTAGAAGAAGGGATCGGTCGGTAGGACATGTTCTGAGGCAACAAGGAATCACCAATTTAGTACTGGAGGGCAGCATGGAGGGTAAAAATCGTGAAGGGAGACCAAGAGATGAATACAGTAAGCAGATTCTGAAGGATGTAGGCTGGAGTAGGTACTGGGAGATAAAGAGGCTGGAACAGGATAGAGTAGCATGGAGAGCTGCATCAAACCAGTCTCAGGACTGAAGACCACAACAACAACATACGAGGGTAATCCCAAAAGTAAGGTCTCCAAATTTTTTGTGAGTACATAGACCTATTTATTGCTACAAGCTGAATCGCTGGGACCACAATTAATGCTGACAGGTACTGTGAGACTCTGAAAAAACTCAAAAGGGCAATTCAGAATCGGAGAAGAGGAATGTTGAGCAAAGGCGTACACTTTCTCCATGACAACGCTCGCCCACACATCGCTCGGCAAACCGTTGCTCTCCTGCAACAGTTTCAGTGGAACACAATCACCCATCTAGCCTATAGTCCTGACTTGGCGCTCAGTGACTATCATCTGTTCCCTAGGTTAAAAGAACATTTGGCCAGAAAGGAATTCAGCTCCGACGACGAAGTGAAAGAAGAGGTTCATAACTTTCTGAACGGCATGGCGGCGAGCTCTTATGACATGGGCATACAAAAACTGCCACAGTGTCTACAAAATTGCATCGACAGAAATTGTGATTACGTCGAAAAGTAGCTAAATATTCAAACTGTAAACTGATGTAAACAATTGTAGAAATAAACAGGTCTATGTACTTATAAAAATGTAGGAGACCTTACTTTTGGGATTACTCGCGTAGTTACGAGGGGCGTTCAATAAGTAGTGCCTCACATTCGTTCTGAAACTGGGTTGGTTTCATTCAAGATTCCAATACATCTTATTGTTCTCCACTGCTTTTGCTACAAAATCCTATTTTCCAACATGATTAGTATCACGGCTTTATGCCGCTTTACTGGGAGGGCCTGTATGCCCACATGGTACCATTTTATGGGTCGAACTTGGGTGCATCCATGCCCGGCATCCCCATACTGCTTCTCATGGAATGCATCCTTCATTGGGCCAAACAAAGTCAGAAGGTGCGAGATCCGGGCTGCAGGGTGGATGAGAAAGAACAGCCCAATGAAGTTTTCTGAGCTCTTCTCGAGTGCACAGATCTGTGGGAGGCCTTTTGTTGTCATGGAGAAGGAGAAGTTCGTTTGCATTTTTGTGGCGACGAACACGCTGAAGTCTTTCTTCAATTACCTATGCGCTTCTTTGAGTATCCCAGCTGGTGGACGAGTGTGTCAGCACTACGAAAGAGACAATCAGTTGTGCAGCGAGGTATGTGATCGTGATACGACAATCGCCTCGAATGAAACTGTCCGGATGTTAAAAATTTGCGGGAGTCGCAGGTGTATGCGGCCGGCACGGGGAGAACCACTCTGTTGCTGTGATGACAGATGCTTCACCCAACGACTCAGCCTGTTTTTCCTCCCATAGGTCTCAATAGCCATTCTGCAAGCGCCTATGAATATGTGCGATGCTGTGGTTCTCTGCCAAAAGAATCTCAATTACAGGACTCTGCTTGGAATGCACCTTATTTACGGATGCCATTTTCAAGACTACATACAGCGCCGACAACTATCGGAACTTCATGAAACTATAGGAGCTGAAGCGAGAATATTCCACCATGTCCCACAGCAATTTCCTCATTTTTTCAACAGAAACTGGCACAGAAAAAACAAGCGTTACTTACTGAACACCCGTCGTGTTATTGTTTGCTGCAGAGATTGCAATCTGCAGCTACCTTTCTCAGCTCATGCATTGCTCGCTCCTCCATTCACTCCGTTACTCGGGAAAGATCGTTTAGACGAATTACGTATTTGCTGTGTATGTAAACTGTTGATGTAACTGGAGACTGTGCGCTACCGAAGTGCTCAATAGTCCAGAGTCCACACTTTAGAGCGTCTGTCCGGGGGATACCGGATAGGTTACAGGGAAGCTGCTGGCTGCAAAAGCGCCGCGTACTTTGCAGTCGACCTGTGGAGCCGCCAGATTTGCATGTAAACGGTCCGGCCCGGTGTTGCGCGGTGCGGTGAGGCGGCGTCGCGGGTTAAGCGGCGTCAGCTGCGCGCCGACCCGGACGAGCAGTTAATTACGACCAGCACCTAATTGAGCCTCTGGCCTGGCCTAGCATGGCTCCTCCCTCATCACATTAACCACCGCGGCGCGAACGAGCCACCAGACTTATGGAGAACGAGTACTCCTGCAGCTACCGCCCGCCGTCTGGCGCGCCGACGGTGAGGTTTGGCCGTCAGCGGTCACGCCTGCCTACGTAAGTAGAGTCGTCCGTATAAAAGAAAAAACATTTAATAAGCAGCGTGACTTCATTTAGAACTATTACGAGGGATATCGAGAAAGTAAGTTCCGATCGATCGCGAAATGGAAACCACAATGGAAATCTGGTGAAGCTTTCCACAGGTGTGTTGGGCACTGTCGCTAGTATTCCGGTCGATCTCGCTGTTGCTCTTTGCAGATCCGAGAGCACAGAGAGTATTTAAATATGCTTTGAAAATAGCGTCCACCTCGAAGTGTGGGTGCCTGCCGAAAGATTTCGCCTGGTTTCATGGAAATCTACATAAGGTACCTGTCATGCATTTCCTTCATCATAACATTTCTCGACCTCAACTTGCAGGGCAATTAAGACGCTGCTGCAGTACTCCATTTGGAAGCATTTTATCACCCACAATACAGCCCGCACCTGCTTGCCTGTGATTTTCATCTTTGCCCATACGAACAGCTGGATATGAAGACAATGTATAGACACAGACAACGAGCTGCAGACGAAAGTAGAGTAGTGATGGAGAGCACATGCGCCTGCCTTCTATGACGAACGAGGTGGAAAGTTGGTGCAACGTTACTACAAATGTCTGTATCGGAGCGTCGACTACTTAGAGAAGTAGCTGGTTGGCTTAGCTATCTGTTGGAAATAAAACATTTCTGATTTATACTATGCTTCCCCCCCCTCCCCCCACACACACCCCATGAACAATGGACCTTACCGTTGGTGGGGAGGCTTGCGTGCCTCAGCGATACAGATAGGCGCACCGTAGGTGCAACCACAACGGAGGGGCATCTGTTGAGAGGCCAGACAAACGTGTGGTTCCTGAAGAGGGGCACCAGCCTTTCCAGTAGTTGCAGGGGCAACAGTCTGGATGACTGACTGATCTGCCCTTGTAACACTAACCAAAACGGCCTTGCTGTGCCGGTACTGCGAACGGCTGAAAGCAAGGTGAAACTACAGCCTTAATTTTTCCCCGAGGGCATGCAGCTGTACTGTGTGGTTAAATGACGATGGCGTCCTTTTGGGTAAAATATTCCGGAGGTAAAATAGTCCCCCATTCGGATCTCCGGGCGGGGACTACTCAAGCGGATGTCATTATCAGGACAAAGAGAACTGGCGTTCTACGGATCGGAGCGTGGAATGTCAGATCCCTCAATCGAGCAGGTAGGTTAGAAAATTTAAAAAGGGAAATGGATAGGTTAAATTAGATATAGTGGGAATTAGTAAAGTTCAGTGGCAGGAGGAACAAGACTTCTGGTCAGGTGACTACAGGGTAATAAACACAAATCAAATACGAGTAATGCAGGAGTAGGTTCAATAATGAATAGGAAAATAGGAATGCGGGTAAGCTACTACAAACAACATAGTGAACACATTATTGTGGCCTAGATAGATACGAAGCCCACGCCTACCACAGTAGTACAAGTTTATATGCCAACTACCTCTGCATATGACGAAGAAATTCATGAAATGTATGATGAAATCAAAGAAATTATTCAGATAGTGAAGGGAGACGAAAATTTAATAGCCATTGGTGACTGGAATTCGTCAGTAGGAGAAGGGAGAGAAGGAAACGTAGTAGGTGAATATAGATTAGGGCTAAGAAATGAAAGAGGAAGCCGTCTGGTAGAATTTTGCACAGAGCATGACTTAATCATAGCTAACATTTGGTTCAAGAATCATAAAAGAAGGTTGAACACATGGAAGAAGCCTGGAAATACTAAAAGGTATCAGATGGATTATATAATGGTAAGACAGCGATTTAGAAACCAGGTTTTAAATTGTAAGACATTTCCAGGGGCAGATGTGGACTCTGACCACAATCTATTGGTTATGAACTGTAGATTAAAACTGAAGAAACTGCAAAAAGGTGGGAATTTAAGGAGATGCGACCTGGATAAACTGACTAAACCAGAGGTTGTACAGAGTTTCAGTGAGAGCATAAGGGATCAATTGACAAGGAGGGGGAAAAGAAATACAGTAGAAGAAGAATGGATAGCTTTGAGGGATGAAGTAGTGAAGGCAGCAGAGGATCAAGTAGGTAGAAAGACGAGGGCTAGTAGAAATTCTTGGGTGGCAGAAGAAATATTGAATTTCATTGATGAAAGGAGAAAAATATAAAAATGCTGTAAAAGATGCAGGCAAAAAACGAATACAAACGTCTCAAAAATGAGATCAACAGGAATTGCAGAAAGGGTAAGCAGTGATGGCTAGAGGACAAATGTAAGGATGTAGAGGCTTATCTCATGAGGGGTAAGATAGATACTGCCTACAGGAAAATTAAAGAGACCTTGGAGAAAAAAAATCACTTGTATTAATATCAAGAGCTTTGATGGAAACCCAGTTATACGCAATGAAGGGAAAGCAGAAAGGTGGAAGGAGTATATAGAGGGTCTATACAAGGGCGATGTACTTGAGGACAATATTATGGAAATGGGAGAGGTTGTAGATGAAGATGAATTGGGAGATATGATGCTGCGTGAAGAGTTTGACAGAGCACTGAAAGATCTGAGTCGAAACAAGGCCACGGGAGTATACAACATTCCATTAGAACTACTGGCAGCCGTGGGAGAGCCAGTCCTGACAAAACTGTACCATCTGGTGAGCAAGAAGTATGAGACTGGCGAAATACCCTCAGACTTCAAGAAGAATATAATAATTCCAATCCCAAAGAAAGCAGATGTTGACAGACGTGAAAATTACCGAACTATCAGTTTAATAAGTCACGGCTGCTAAATACTAACGCGAATTCTTTAAAGACGAATGAAAAAACTAGTAGAAGCCGACCTTGGGGAAGATCAGTTTGGATTCCGTAGAAATGCTGGAACATGTGAGGCAATACTGACCCTACGACTTACCTTAGAAGAAAGATTAAGGAAAGGCAAACCTACGTTTCTAGCATTTCTAGGTTTAGAGAAAGCTTTTGACAATGCTGACTGGAATATTCTCTTTCAAATTCTGAAGGTGGCAGGAGTAAAATACAGTGAGAGAAAAGCTTTTTACAATTTTTACAGAAAGCAGATGGCATAAGAGTCGAGGGACATGAGAGGGAAGCAGTGGTTGGGAAGGGGGTGAGACAGGGTTGTAGACTCTCCCCGATATTATTCAATCTGTATATTGAGCAAACAGTAAAGGAAACAAAAGGAAAGTTCGGAGTAGGTATTAAAATCGATGGAGAAGAAATAAAAACTTTGAGGTTCGCCGATGACATTGTAATTCTGTCAGAGACAGCAAAGGACTTGGAAGAGCAGTTGAATGGAATGGACAGTGTCTTGAAAGGAGGATATAAGATGAACATCGATAAAGCAAGACAAGGATAATGGAATGTAGTCGAATTAAATCGGGTGATGCTGCGGGAATTAGATTAGGAAATGAGACACTTGAAGTAGTAAAGGAGTTTTGCTATTTGGGGAGCAAAATAACTGATGATGGTCGAAGTAGAGAGGATATAAAATGTAGACTGGTAATGGCAAGGAAAGCGTTTCTAAAGAAGAGAACTTTGTTAACATCGAGTATAGATTTAAGTGTCAGGAAGTCGTTTCTGAAAGTATTTGTATGGAGTGTGGCCATGTATGGAATTGAATCATGGACGATAAAAAGTTTAGACAAGAAGATAATAGAAGCTTTCGAAATGTGGTGCTATAGAAGAACGTTGAAGATTAAATGGGTAGATCACATAACTAATGATGTGGTATTGAATAGAATTGGGGAGAAGAGGAGTTCGTGGCACGACTTGACTAGAAGAAGGGATCGGTCGGTAGGACATGTTCTGAGGCAACAAGGAATCACCAATTTAGTACTGGAGGGCAGCATGGAGGGTAAAAATCGTGAAGGGAGACCAAGAGATGAATACAGTAAGCAGATTCTGAAGGATGTAGGCTGGAGTAGGTACTGGGAGATAAAGAGGCTGGAACAGGATAGAGTAGCATGGAGAGCTGCATCAAACCAGTCTCAGGACTGAAGACCACAACAACAACATACGAGGGTAATCCCAAAAGTAAGGTCTCCAAATTTTTTGTGAGTACATAGACCTATTTATTGCTACAAGCTGAATCGCTGGGACCACAATTAATGCTGACAGGTACTGTGAGACTCTGAAAAAACTCAAAAGGGCAATTCAGAATCGGAGAAGAGGAATGTTGAGCAAAGGCGTACACTTTCTCCATGACAACGCTCGCCCACACATCGCTCGGCAAACCGTTGCTCTCCTGCAACAGTTTCAGTGGAACACAATCACCCATCTAGCCTATAGTCCTGACTTGGCGCTCAGTGACTATCATCTGTTCCCTAGGTTAAAAGAACATTTGGCCAGAAAGGAATTCAGCTCCGACGACGAAGTGAAAGAAGAGGTTCATAACTTTCTGAACGGCATGGCGGCGAGCTCTTATGACATGGGCATACAAAAACTGCCACAGTGTCTACAAAATTGCATCGACAGAAATTGTGATTACGTCGAAAAGTAGCTAAATATTCAAACTGTAAACTGATGTAAACAATTGTAGAAATAAACAGGTCTATGTACTTATAAAAATGTAGGAGACCTTACTTTTGGGATTACTCGCGTAGTTACGAGGGGCGTTCAATAAGTAGTGCCTCACATTCGTTCTGAAACTGGGTTGGTTTCATTCAAGATTCCAATACATCTTATTGTTCTCCACTGCTTTTGCTACAAAATCCTATTTTCCAACATGATTAGTATCACGGCTTTATGCCGCTTTACTGGGAGGGCCTGTATGCCCACATGGTACCATTTTATGGGTCGAACTTGGGTGCATCCATGCCCGGCATCCCCATACTGCTTCTCATGGAATGCATCCTTCATTGGGCCAAACAAAGTCAGAAGGTGCGAGATCCGGGCTGCAGGGTGGATGAGAAAGAACAGCCCAATGAAGTTTTCTGAGCTCTTCTCGAGTGCACAGATCTGTGGGAGGCCTTTTGTTGTCATGGAGAAGGAGAAGTTCGTTTGCATTTTTGTGGCGACGAACACGCTGAAGTCTTTCTTCAATTACCTATGCGCTTCTTTGAGTATCCCAGCTGGTGGACGAGTGTGTCAGCACTACGAAAGAGACAATCAGTTGTGCAGCGAGGTATGTGATCGTGATACGACAATCGCCTCGAATGAAACTGTCCGGATGTTAAAAATTTGCGGGAGTCGCAGGTGTATGCGGCCGGCACGGGGAGAACCACTCTGTTGCTGTGATGACAGATGCTTCACCCAACGACTCAGCCTGTTTTTCCTCCCATAGGTCTCAATAGCCATTCTGCAAGCGCCTATGAATATGTGCGATGCTGTGGTTCTCTGCCAAAAGAATCTCAATTACAGGACTCTGCTTGGAATGCACCTTATTTACGGATGCCATTTTCAAGACTACATACAGCGCCGACAACTATCGGAACTTCATGAAACTATAGGAGCTGAAGCGAGAATATTCCACCATGTCCCACAGCAATTTCCTCATTTTTTCAACAGAAACTGGCACAGAAAAAACAAGCGTTACTTACTGAACACCCGTCGTGTTATTGTTTGCTGCAGAGATTGCAATCTGCAGCTACCTTTCTCAGCTCATGCATTGCTCGCTCCTCCATTCACTCCGTTACTCGGGAAAGATCGTTTAGACGAATTACGTATTTGCTGTGTATGTAAACTGTTGATGTAACTGGAGACTGTGCGCTACCGAAGTGCTCAATAGTCCAGAGTCCACACTTTAGAGCGTCTGTCCGGGGGATACCGGATAGGTTACAGGGAAGCTGCTGGCTGCAAAAGCGCCGCGTACTTTGCAGTCGACCTGTGGAGCCGCCAGATTTGCATGTAAACGGTCCGGCCCGGTGTTGCGCGGTGCGGTGAGGCGGCGTCGCGGGTTAAGCGGCGTCAGCTGCGCGCCGACCCGGACGAGCAGTTAATTACGACCAGCACCTAATTGAGCCTCTGGCCTGGCCTAGCATGGCTCCTCCCTCATCACATTAACCACCGCGGCGCGAACGAGCCACCAGACTTATGGAGAACGAGTACTCCTGCAGCTACCGCCCGCCGTCTGGCGCGCCGACGGTGAGGTTTGGCCGTCAGCGGTCACGCCTGCCTACGTAAGTAGAGTCGTCCGTATAAAAGAAAAAACATTTAATAAGCAGCGTGACTTCATTTAGAACTATTACGAGGGATATCGAGAAAGTAAGTTCCGATCGATCGCGAAATGGAAACCACAATGGAAATCTGGTGAAGCTTTCCACAGGTGTGTTGGGCACTGTCGCTAGTATTCCGGTCGATCTCGCCGTTGCTCTTTGCAGATCCGAGAGCACAGAGAGTATTTAAATATGCTTTGAAAATAGCGTCCACCTCGAAGTGTGGGTGCCTGCCGAAAGATTTCGCCTGGTTTCATGGAAATCTACATAAGGTACCTGTCATGCATTTCCTTCATCATAACATTTCTCGACCTCAACTTGCAGGGCAATTAAGACGCTGCTGCAGTACTCCATTTGGAAGCATTTTATCACCCACAATACAGCCCGCACCTGCTTGCCTGTGATTTTCATCTTTGCCCATACGAACAGCTGGATATGAAGACAATGTATAGACACAGACAACGAGCTGCAGACGAAAGTAGAGTAGTGATGGAGAGCACATGCGCCTGCCTTCTATGACGAACGAGGTGGAAAGTTGGTGCAACGTTACTACAAATGTCTGTATCGGAGCGTCGACTACTTAGAGAAGTAGCTGGTTGGCTTAGCTATCTGTTGGAAATAAAACATTTCTGATTTATACTATGCTTCCCCCCCCTCCCCCCACACACACCCCATGAACAATGGACCTTACCGTTGGTGGGGAGGCTTGCGTGCCTCAGCGATACAGATAGGCGCACCGTAGGTGCAACCACAACGGAGGGGCATCTGTTGAGAGGCCAGACAAACGTGTGGTTCCTGAAGAGGGGCACCAGCCTTTCCAGTAGTTGCAGGGGCAACAGTCTGGATGACTGACTGATCTGCCCTTGTAACACTAACCAAAACGGCCTTGCTGTGCCGGTACTGCGAACGGCTGAAAGCAAGGTGAAACTACAGCCTTAATTTTTCCCCGAGGGCATGCAGCTGTACTGTGTGGTTAAATGACGATGGCGTCCTTTTGGGTAAAATATTCCGGAGGTAAAATAGTCCCCCATTCGGATCTCCGGGCGGGGACTACTCAAGCGGATGTCATTATCAGGACAAAGAGAACTGGCGTTCTACGGATCGGAGCGTGGAATGTCAGATCCCTCAATCGAGCAGGTAGGTTAGAAAATTTAAAAAGGGAAATGGATAGGTTAAATTAGATATAGTGGGAATTAGTAAAGTTCAGTGGCAGGAGGAACAAGACTTCTGGTCAGGTGACTACAGGGTAATAAACACAAATCAAATACGAGTAATGCAGGAGTAGGTTCAATAATGAATAGGAAAATAGGAATGCGGGTAAGCTACTACAAACAACATAGTGAACACATTATTGTGGCCTAGATAGATACGAAGCCCACGCCTACCACAGTAGTACAAGTTTATATGCCAACTACCTCTGCATATGACGAAGAAATTCATGAAATGTATGATGAAATCAAAGAAATTATTCAGATAGTGAAGGGAGACGAAAATTTAATAGCCATTGGTGACTGGAATTCGTCAGTAGGAGAAGGGAGAGAAGGAAACGTAGTAGGTGAATATAGATTAGGGCTAAGAAATGAAAGAGGAAGCCGTCTGGTAGAATTTTGCACAGAGCATGACTTAATCATAGCTAACACTTGGTTCAAGAATCATAAAAGAAGGTTGAACACATGGAAGAAGCCTGGAAATACTAAAAGGTATCAGATGGATTATATAATGGTAAGACAGCGATTTAGAAACCAGGTTTTAAATTGTAAGACATTTCCAGGGGCAGATGTGGACTCTGACCACAATCTATTGGTTATGAACTGTAGATTAAAACTGAAGAAACTGCAAAAAGGTGGGAATTTAAGGAGATGCGACCTGGATAAACTGACTAAACCAGAGGTTGTACAGAGTTTCAGTGAGAGCATAAGGGATCAATTGACAAGGAGGGGGAAAAGAAATACAGTAGAAGAAGAATGGATAGCTTTGAGGGATGAAGTAGTGAAGGCAGCAGAGGATCAAGTAGGTAGAAAGACGAGGGCTAGTAGAAATTCTTGGGTGGCAGAAGAAATATTGAATTTCATTGATGAAAGGAGAAAAATATAAAAATGCTGTAAAAGATGCAGGCAAAAAACGAATACAAACGTCTCAAAAATGAGATCAACAGGAATTGCAGAAAGGGTAAGCAGTGATGGCTAGAGGACAAATGTAAGGATGTAGAGGCTTATCTCATGAGGGGTAAGATAGATACTGCCTACAGGAAAATTAAAGAGACCTTGGAGAAAAAAAATCACTTGTATTAATATCAAGAGCTTTGATGGAAACCCAGTTATACGCAATGAAGGGAAAGCAGAAAGGTGGAAGGAGTATATAGAGGGTCTATACAAGGGCGATGTA
Organism: Schistocerca piceifrons; assembly: GCF_021461385.2. Classification (NCBI taxonomy): domain Eukaryota; kingdom Metazoa; phylum Arthropoda; class Insecta; order Orthoptera; family Acrididae; genus Schistocerca; species Schistocerca piceifrons. The sequence goes on along the minus strand of NW_025729155.1, from coordinate 218,271 downwards.
CTTGAGGACAATATTATGGAAATGGGAGAGGTTGTAGATGAAGATGAATTGGGAGATATGATGCTGCGTGAAGAGTTTGACAGAGCACTGAAAGATCTGAGTCGAAACAAGGCCACGGGAGTATACAACATTCCATTAGAACTACTGGCAGCCGTGGGAGAGCCAGTCCTGACAAAACTGTACCATCTGGTGAGCAAGAAGTATGAGACAGGCGAAATACCCTCAGACTTCAAGAAGAATATAATAATTCCAATCCCAAAGAATGCAGATGTTGACAGACGTGAAAATTACCGAACTATCAGTTTAATAAGTCACGGCTGCTAAATACTAACGCGAATTCTTTACAGACGAATGAAAAAACTAGTAGAAGCCGACCTCGGGGAAGATCAGTTTGGATTCCGTAGAAACGATGGAACAGTTTGGATTCCGTAGAAATGATGGAACACTTGAGGCAATACTGACCCTACGACGTGTCTTAGAAGCTAGGTTAAGGAAAGGCAAATCTACGTTTCTAGTATTTGTAGACTTAGAGAAAGCTTTTGACAATGTTGACTGGAATACTCTCTTTCAAATTCTGAAGGTGGCAGGGGTAAAATACAGGGAGCGAAAAGCTATTTACAATTTGTACAGAAAGCAGATGGCAGTTATAAGAGTCGATGGACATGAAAGGGAAGCAGTGGTTGGGAAGGGAGTGAGACTGGGTTGTAGACTCTCCCCGATGTTATTCAATTTCTATATTGAGCAAGCAATGAAGGAAACAAAAGAATAATTCGGAGTAGGTATTAAAATCGATGGAGAGGAAATAAAATCTTTGAGGTTCGCCGATGACATTGTAATTCTGTCAGAGACAGCAAAGGAATTGGAAGAGTAGTTGAACGGAATGGATAGTGTCTTGAAAGGAGGATATAAGATGAACATCAACAAAAGTAAAACAAGGATAATGGAATGTAGTCGAATAAGGTAGGGTGCTGCTGAAGGAATTAGATTAGGAAATGAGACGCTTAAAGTAGTAAATGAGTTGTGCTATTTAGGGAGCAAAATAACTGATCATGGTCGAAGTAGAGAGGATATAAAATGTAGACGGGCAATGGCAAGGTATCTCTTCTTTCGGACATATCCGAAAGAACGGATACCGTCTTAGTATATATATAGTTATGACTCACCGGCCACTTGACCATCTTCCTCTTCTGTGCGAATGCACAAAGAGTGCCCGAACTCTTACGGGAATCGGCAACGCGCCGCGAGTAATGAGTATAATGGGCGGGGGCACTACGAATGTAGTGCGGGACAATACGTTGAAAATCTGGGTTTCGCGGGAGGCGTGCCACAGTTAAATCCCTGCAGTCGCAATATCCACTGTGTCCTCGGTGGCCCAGAATGGATTGCCGGCACGGTAGCTCAGCGTGTTCGGTCAGAGGGTTAGCTGGCCTCTGTAATAAAAAAACTGAGTGAATGTCTCAACGAACAACCTGAACGGGTGTCATGGGACGTCCGCCCCGAACATACACAACGAACAATATAGAACAAAATGAGATGAAGGAGGGGAAAAAAAGATGGATAGAGCGTCTGTCTGGTAAGCAGGAGATCCCGGGTTCGAGCCCTGGTCGGGGCACACATTTTCATCTGTCCCCGTTGACGTATGTCAACGCCTGTAAGCAGCTAAGGGTGTTCATTTCATTGTAAATATATTATACTAGAACTGACATGTGATTACATTTTCACGCAATGTGGGTGCATAGATGCTGAGAAATCAGTACCCAGATCATCCACCTCTGGCCGTAATAACGGTCTTCATACGCCTGGGCATTGAGTCGAACACAGCTTGGATGGCGTGTACAGGCACAGCTGCCCATGCAGCTTCAACACGATACCACAGTTCATCAAGAGTAGTGGCTGCCGCATTGTGACGAGCCAGTTGCTCGGCCACCATTCACCAGACGTTTTCAATTGGTGAGAGATCTGGAGAATGTGCTGGCCAGGGCAGACGTAGAACTTTTTCTGTATCCAGAAAGGCCCGTACAGGAGCCACGGGTCGTAACACATCTGAAATGTAACGTCCACTGTTCAAAGTGCCGTCGATGCGAACAAGAGGTGACGGAGACCTGTAAGCAATGGCACCCCATACCATCATGCCGGGTGATACGCCAGTATGGCGATGACGAACACACGCTTCCAATGTGCGTTCACCGCGATGTCGCCAAACACGGATTCGACCATCATGATGCTGTAAACAGAACCTGGATTCATCCGAAAAAATGACTTTTTCCATTTGTGCACCCAGGTTCGTCGTTGAGTACACCATTGCAGGCGCTCCTGCCTGTGATGCAGCGTCAAGGTAACCGCTGACATGGTCTCCGAGATGATAGTCCATGCTGCTGCAAACGTCGTCGCACTGTTCGTGCTGATGGTTGTTGTCTTGCAAACGTCCCCATCTGTTGACTGAGGGATCGAGACGTGGCTGCACGATCCGTTACAGCCTTGCGGATAAGATGCCTGTCATCTCGACTGCTAGTGACACGAGGCCGTTGGGATCCAGCACGACGTTCCGTACTACCCTCCTGAAACCACCGATTCCATATTCTGCTAACAGTCATTGGATCTCGACCAACGCGAGCAGCAATGTCGCGATACGATAAACCGCAATCGCGATAGGCTACAATCCGACCTTTTATGATGTTTTCGGCAACAGCATTAGTCAATGGATAAATGGAAACTTTAAGTCCATGGCTAAATTCCTTGCAGTACATCGTAAGAAAATGGATGCATGAAGCCATAGTGATTTTGTTTTCAAAAAGGAGAATCTTGGACGGTGCAACCTAACCAGTTATTTTACAGGAAGAGTTTCCCTTTCGGTCATTGCTAATTCTTTTGGAATGAATGTTGCATGTAAAATCTGGTATCCCTGTCCCTTCTACTCTTCCCATTGTGGGCCGCGTAGAAGACCGACTACAAATGTGGACGTCGGGGACATGCAAGATCCGGGGGAGGTTCAGCACCGCAAGATATTGTCCTGGGAACAAGATTGTAAAAAAAAAAAAAAAAAAAAAAAAAAACTAGAGTTATTTATTGTAATTTTTTTTTGCTAGAGGCACAAATCACTCTTCTCCACATCGCTATATAAATCGATACGTATCTTTCCTTTAGAGATCAATTTCATAATTAATTTTTCTCTTCTGTAGGCTTTCCTATCTTCTATGCACCGTAGGCTGGGGGTCTAGGCTTAAGAGGTTTTCCAACGTTTCCCTGCTTAAGAAAGTTCCCGAATTGGTAGACGCTGATAACAGTTTGATGAAAGATCATCTTCCTTGGTTGTGCACAGCAAACATAACACCTTGATGCACGTAAAAGCAATACAGCCGCGGTACCTGTCTCTTCATTTCTTCTGTTTTCAATGTTTCTTTTCTTCATCTGTCTTAAACATAATTATTTTTTTTCAGTCGGAGGACTGACACTCATCACTTCCGGGTATTCCACACTAATAGATAGCTCGCGAAGTGTGTTCGGTAAATCAAAGTTAGGCTCACAAACTTCGCTCGCTGCGAGGGGCATTGTAATGTCCCCACAGAAAATACCCTCTACCACGCACCAATTAATCATTGTCAATCAAACCATCCACATTCATTCACTTTGGAAAAGTATCTGATCTGATTTTCTCGTAACATATGCGGCGACAGCTCGACGACGCCAAAGTATTTTCTAGTGCGTGTATTCTTTGAAATAACAGAGATGCGTAGATGCATTCTCCATGGTTGTTAGAGTGGTAACTAGGACAGCTTCTGGAGTATCGGTTGAGGGATTCACGAGTTTCTAAGAGATACATATTCTGCTTTTCTTCTCGCTAAAGCGAGCCAATTAACATTTGTGCCGCTAGCGGTTTGTTTGAAGAGAAAGAGACTGTAAACGGAAAATAATTAAGACGTGGAATCACCGGAGATCTGGACATGTAATGGAGATGGATTTAATACACAATTTCCTTCATAAATAACGTTTGTGACTTTTTTTGTTCTGGAGTGGATGAACGAATGAGTTTTTTCTGAATCATTTGATGATCACGTTGGCCCTGTAATTAGTGGGAAAGTTTCAGCTGTGTCGAAGAGAGCCTGCAATCACTGAGTCTGTGTTAAATCGTCCAAAAAGGCTTCGTACACATCTGGAATTCGCAATCTTTCGTAAAAGGAACAAATTGTCCACACGATTAATTCTCCCAACTGAATACAGTGTTTAACAGTAATAATAAATGTTAAAATGGCCAATCCGTGACAGGACACGTTTTTGGACATTTCTAAAATAATTTTGTTCTCTGTTTCATGTCAACTACGACGAGCTAACCCAACTGACGCTTCGAAAAGAGAGGAAAGACTCGCAGGTGATGTAATTGGATCTACAAATTAAGCCGAAAGACAGCACGCTGGGCGCAGCGAAAAGGCCAGATCCACAGGAGTTCAAATGCGACCTCCCACTCCCTTATCCGCCATGATGAATCTCGAGCTGTGACGTCACCTTGTAGCTACTGCAGTTTGTTTACAACGGTGTCGCTCAGAGTTTCTATCGAAGGCGTGCATGTGAGTTCGTGTTACACGTTAGTTTGTGTGTAATTCTTGTCCTGCCGAGTGTTCAGTTGGAAAGGAATTGTTCCGTGGGTCTTGTAGCTTCGTTCTTGGAATTATGTCTACAAATACGTCGTATTGTGTAGTTGCTGAATGTAGTGATAGTGGACGTAACACTGAAGGCGTATATTATCATCGTTTTCCAAAAAATGTTGAACTACAGCGTAAGTGGATTGCTCGTTGTAAACGAGAGGACAAAATTAATGTTAATAATGCAAGAGTTTGTTCTGAACATTTTTGTGAAAGCGATTACAAACGAGACTTGCATAGTGAATTGTTAGGTCTACCTACACGGAAACTGCTACAGGATAATGCTGTTCCGTCTCTAAAAGTACCAAACTGGCACAGAAATGTATTCGAAGTTCCAGGTCCCAGCACCGCGAATGTTACCGGTAGTGTTCTAACAGAGAGAGAAAGTCGCTGTGACACTAGAACAGTAAAAAAAAGAGCTCTCTCAACGTTGACAACTTTATCTCCCAAGAAAAGTAGGCTGGACAAATCCAGCAACACAGACGTTTTTACTGATCCGCTAATTTCACTTAAAGACCAGGAAGTTCAAGCACTGAAGAAAGAATTGGTTAGTTTGAAGGTTAAAAATGTTCGACTGGCACAAAGAATTAAGTCTATGAAAGAAGTTATAAAGCAAGCTACATCTATAAAACGTAATGTGTCTCATTCTAAGAAGCACAAATGTGTATGCTCGGATGTGTCAAGTACACTTTCTCAGTGTTTCACACCAGGAAAAATTCTTTTTCTGTTAAAGAAGAGGAAGCAAGTAAAGTGATGCTCAGAGGACATTGCAAATGCTCTCACATTGAGAGCTTTGTCTCCTAAAGCATATGGCTACCTGAGGAGGAAGAATTATCCTTTTCCCTGCAGGTCAACACTACAGACATGGACGAAACAGTTCAAGTGCCGACCAGGTATTTCGAAACCTGTTTTGGAATTAATCAAAAGTAGGTCAGAAATGTTCACATCATTAGAGGCGATTGGTGTCCTAAGCTTCGACGAGATGATCATTGACGGTCGTGTGACTTACGATTCGTCCGACGATGTAGTACTCGGACCACACAACAATGTCCAAGTCGTCATGGTTCGCAGCTTGTCTTCAAAATGGAAGCAGCCAGTGTATTATGACTTTGATGTTGCAATGTCTAGTGATTTGTTGCAGAATGTCATAAAAGAAGTTGAAACAGCAGGAATCCGTATCGTAGCTGTTACGTGTGATATGTGACCAAAAAATATGAATGTGTGGAAGAAACTTGGTGTGTCTACATCCAAGACATTCTTCTCAAACCCTGTTGATCAGAGCAGAAAAGTTTGGGTTATTTTTGATGTTCCACATTTGCTTAAGTTATTAAGAAATCATTTTCTTGATGACGGAATCACTTTGCCTGATGGTACTGTGATTACAAAAATGGTTATAGAAGATCTTCTTCGACATCAGAAAGGCGATCTTTCGATCAATCACCTCATGTCGGAGGTTCATCTTAACGTTAGTGGACGTGATCGTCAGAATGTCCGAAAGGCTGCACAGATATTTTCACGTCGCACTGCCCAATATGTTCTGCATAAAGATCGCGAAGGAAGCTTCATTGAGCTCGTGAACGATGTTTTCGATGTGCTGAATTCGAGATACCCTCAAGATGAGAAAGCTTCCCTTAGAAGTGGTTACGGGTTTCATATCAGAAGTCAGGAAAACACTCTAAAAAGATTCCTTGAAATGTGCTCTAATATGCGAGTAGGAAAAAGAAACAGCCTTCTCCCATTTCAGAAGGGATTCATTATATCAATAAATTCACTTTTTGGACTTTACAATGATATGAAAAATTCCGGAACTAATTATATATTCACAGCCAGACTTAATCAAGATTGTCTGGAAAATTTCTTTTCCAGAATCCGTGGCCTTGGTGTCTTCTACAACAATCCCACTCCTTTCGAGGTGAAAAACAGAATTCGTTTATTGATACTGACTGGAAGTGCAAGTGAAATACCTTTGTCTTCTGGTGCTTCGACTTCAGAGGACAGAAATGAGAATTCTGCTTCTGAAAACTACCCGACACCAGCTGATGAAACTGAGGAAGATTTTGCACGTTTTCTCTCGAGTGAATTATGTATAAGAGTAACTGATAAATCATTTGACGTCGCTACAGATGACGAAAACTTACTCTTAGATTTCGAGCTCAGTGATTCAGTGTGTACCAGTGAAGACGTGAATGACGATGCTCTAAAATATCTAGCAGGACATATAGCATTCAAGTGCAAAAACGTTGACAGTTCTTTGGGAAATACAGCAGGGCAGTGTGTTGTTGATACAGAATTAAGTCTGAAGCAAGACTGGATTACCATTATTTCAAAAGGGGGCCTCATTTCTCCCTCTACTGACTGGTTTGCTAAAATACGTGAATTAGAAATTATATTTGCTGCTTTTCATGGATCAAATATTTCTCATTGTAATAGAGTGATGGCAACCTTAGCAGATCATATAAGTGCGAAATTTCCCGAACTTAATAGCAAAATAGTTCAGTTATATGTCAGAACAAGATCTTTTATACGGATGAGACATTTAAACAAAAGAGCCAAAATTGATGCAATGAAACGGAATTCGGCAAGGAAGAATCGGCTCTGGTCAGCGTCGCCTTCAGCATCTTCGACGTAGCTTCTGCATCAGCTTTGTAAGGTAAGTTCGAAGATTACTATCTTTTTATTTACAAAAACATGTGTAAAATAGGCAGTACCCAACTGTAAAACATTTACCGTAGTCAGATGCCTAAAACACGAGCATGAATGCGGATGCGAACATCGGCCACTAGTTTTGCGTGGCGATATATCACCATTACTACTAATATTTAACGCATTTCTTTCGGAAACCTTGTATATAATATTAACGTGAAGTGTGTTCAACCCTGTGAGCGCGAAACTTTACGTTATATGAGAAGAGAAGAGACGTGAAAACAGTTATTTTGCAATCTCTCATATTCTACAAACGGAGACTGCTGCCGTCTGGCTGCCGGGTGACGTAACAAGTCGCTTACCAACGAGGGCGAACTAAGCCAATCTGGCATACCTATTTTATTCTATGTTCCTTGGCCAGATCTATATTTTTATTATATTAAAGCTTGCTAGTATAGTTGAAGTATACGCTTTTCTGTTTAGTGTCATTTGACATTTGAACATTGATTAATTGTGTTCATGTTAGATGTGTTTTGATTGACGTGTCCCAGTTGCATTTATCTGTATATGTACATTAAGAAAGTAGCCACAGAAGTACTCTTGTGTGAACGGAGTTACATATAGTGACAGTAGAAGGGAGTTATATATAGTGACAGTAGAACATTCATATGGTTTTAACTAGGGCAATGTGTAGGATGAGTCATGCAGAGCAAAGCAGCACGCAACAGCCTTCAGCTGTTAGCACTGATAATAATGATGCAGTAAGAAGTGTTGTAAGACCGATGCCTACAGATAGCGCAATAGAACGCCCTGTAGACACGGCTGGAGGTGTAACAGCAAGTACGCAGCAGGGATTAGATCCATTGGTAATTATCATGAGACAGATGCAGATGATAACTGAGAGCATGGATACTTTGAAAACCGACATTAACGCGAAATTAGCCTCAGTTACTGAAGGGCAAAATGATTTGAACGCGAAATTAGCCTCAGTTACTGAAGGGCAGGAAAATCTGAAAACAGAAATTAAAGCACAATTAGTGACAGTCACTCAAACTCAATAAGAAATGAAAAAAATCATTGTCAATCAAACCATCCACATTCATTCACTTTGGAAAAGTATCTGATCTGATTTTCTCGTAACATATGCGGCGACAGCTCGACGACGCCAAAGTATTTTCTAGTGCGTTTATTCTTTGAAATAACAGAGATGCATAGATGCATTCTCCATGATTGTTAGAGTGGTAACTAGGACAGCTTCTGGAGTATCGGTTGAGGGATTCACGAGTTTCTCAGAGATACATATTCTGCTTTTCTTCTCGCTAAAGCGAGCCAATTAACATTTGTGCCGCTAGCGGTTTGTTTGAAGAGAAAGAGACTGTAAACGGAAAATAATTAAGACGTGGAATCACCGGAGATCTGGACATGTAATGGAGATGGATTTAATACACAATTTCCTTCATAAATAATGCTTGTGATATTTTTTGTTCTGGAGTGAATGAACGAATGGGTTTTTTTCTGAATCATTTGATGATCACTTTGGCCCTGTAATTAGTGGGGAAGTTTCAGCTGTGTCGAAGAGAGCCTGCAATCACTGAGTCTGTGTTAAATCGTCCAAAAAGGCTTCGTACACATCTGGAATTCGCAATCTTTCGTAAAAGGAACAAATTGTCCACACGATTGATTCTCCCGACTGAACGCAGTGTTTAACAGTAATAATAAATGTTAAACTTTATCAAAGTCGGAAACGTAATGGTACGCATTTGTAGGTGTCGCCACCGGTGCCAACCTTGTTTGAATGCTCTGAAACGCTAATCATTTGCATATCAGAACATCTTCTTCCCGTCTGTTAATTTTTCACGTCTGTAGCACGTCATCTTCGTGGTGTAGCAATTTTAATTTCCAGTAGTGTACTTTTCCTATCGCGTCACGTGCTTGAATCGCAACGTGGCGGTGAGCAGTGTTCATAACATTTCGGTTGATCAGTCTACTTTCTGGATAACCATCGTACTTTAATGTTTTTGATGACCTACTTTAAATAATGTAAATTTGGTGTTTTCTTAACATTACTGCGCAATACGAATCTTGAATGTGTTCTATACATAATACTTCCAACAAAGCCTCGCTGTCATTCTGATTGCCCACTGCAGACGTGCAACAACCTCAGCTCTGCTAACCATCCATCCAGGAAAGTGGCACCTCAGCCACGGTGAATAGCACTTAGCAATTGACAACGATTTTCATGTTAGACTGAAACGGTATCCTTACTTCACTTTTTTGCCTTAGATATCTACAGTCTGATAATTAGTTCTGGTCTCCCATACTCTTGCCACAATTTTGAGAATTTTATATTTGTGTTGGAATACGAATCTGATGTGAGTTTTCTCTGAAACCTGATAAAACACCTTCACAGACCTCATTTTAACAACTTATCAACTTCACGCCAGCTTTCAGCAAATTCCTCGATATAATCCATCTACACCTAGCAACGCACCCGCCCATCCCCCACATCCAATGTCGCTTTCGTCGCAACTATTTCAACGACGACGAAATTATTTATTGATGAGACCTACTACTAGTTCCACCCCTGTGAAAACCTGAGCAGCAATTGCAACCTAATTCCTCAATTACTTGCTGAATGTATCTCAGTCTCTGTCTTCGTCTACTTTTTCACCCTCTACCCACCCCCCACCCCCCACCCTCTAGCACCATGGAAGTAGTTGTTATCTAATCTCTTATTATTTGCTGAACTGTCACTCTCTTCCTTATTATTGTCCGTGTTTTCCATGTATTGCTTTCATCGTCTTATCAGTCCATAAGATTTTCTACGTTCATCTGTGGCATCACGTCTCAGATGCTTCTATTCTCTATTGTTCCGGTTTTCATACGTTTCATGTCACAATGCCGTACAATGATGTGCTCCAGATGTACATTCTCAGAAATTTCTTCCTCAAGTTAAGATCTATGTTTGATACAACTAGTCTTCTCTTAGACAAAATGCTGTTTTTGTCAGTGCTAGTCTCTTTTTATGCCCTCCTTGCTCTGTCCGTTATGGGTTATTTTGCGGCCTAGGTAGCAGAGTCTACTTTGTGATCACCAGTTATGATTGTCAGTTTGTCGCTGTTCTCATTTCTGCTGCTTGTCATTACTTTCATCTTTCTTCGATTTACTCTCAGTCCATGTTCTACACACATTAGATTTTTCGTTCCACTGAATAGCTCGTGTAATTTTTCTACACTTTCACTGAGAATAGCAATGCCATCACCGAATATTAACATCATATCCTTCCAACTAGAATTTTAATCCCACTCTTGAAACTTTCTTTTAAGACTGCTTCTTGTCTTGCACCGCTTTTGATCCGTTTACTTCGTTCTTGGTCCTCCACAATTATTGTTCACTGTTGTTCCTTGGACAAATTGTATATTACCCGTCTTCCCCTAGACCTAACCCCAAGTTTTCACAGGATTTCGAACATCTTGTACCGTTTTAAGAAGTCGAATGCGTTTTACAACTCTACAAATCCTATGGAAGTATCGTGATTTTTCTTTCGTCTTGCTTCCATTACCAACTTCAACTTCAGAACTGCCTCTCTGGTACCTTTATCTTTACTAAAACCAAAATGATCGTCATCGAACGGAAGATGAATTTTCTTTTTCATTCTTCTGTATACTATTCTTGTCACTAACGTCAATGCCTGAGCTATTCAGCTGATTGTGCTATAATTCTCCGTCTTATCGGCTCTGGGAATCTTCGGAATTGTGGAAATTTGTGGTAACTTCCCATGGGGAAAAATTCCTGGGGTCATTGGTCCTTAGGCTTACACACTACTTAGACTAACTTAAACTAAGTTACGCTAAGGACAACACACACACACGCCCGAGGGAGGACTCGAACCTCCGAAGGGAGGAGCCGTGAGAACCGTGGCAACGTGTCCAAAACCACGCGGCTACCCCGCGCTATTTGGAACTCTATAGGCGATGTTTCTACGAAAATCTTGAAGTGTATCGCCAGTCTCAAACCTTCAACACATCAACGTGAACAGTCACTTTGTTGCCACATTTCTTAATGATTTTTAAATTCTGATGGAATGTTATCTATCTTTTCTGCCTAATTTGGTTTTAAGTCTTATAAAACTCTTTTAAATCTGTCACCTGTCGACTCCTGTTTCTTCTTCAATCACGTTATCAGTTAAGTCCTCCCCTTCTAGAGGCCCTCGAAACCCTGTTTCAAACTATCCGCTCTCTGCTCTGCTTTTAAGAATGGAATTCCCAAGGCAATCTTAATGTTGCTATCTTTGCTTTTCATTTCACCGAAGGTTGTTCTGATTTTTCTATACTCTGAGTCAGTCCTGATGACAACCATTGTTTTTCCGATTTCTTCACATTTTTCATGTAGCCATTTCGCCTTAGCTTCCGTGTACTTCCCATTTATTCATTCCTAAGTGACTTGTGGTTCTGTATTCTTGAAATTCCCTGGTCCTTTTTGTGCTTCCTTCTTTCGCAGATTAATTGAAGTATTTTTTCTGTTATCCGTGGTTCCTTCGCATTCACCTTCGACGTCCTCTTCTTTTTCCCTCCAACGTCTCTGACAGCCCGTTTTAGAGACGTTCACTCGTCTTCAACTGAACTGCCTATTTACCCATTCCTTATCCCAGTATCTATGGCCTCAGAGGACTTCAAGCGTATCTCTTCATTTCTTAGTACTTGCGTATCTCACGTCTATGCCCATTGATTCTTAAATTTCTGCCTACTTTTCATCAGATTGTGATCTGCGTTTACATCTTTCCCTCGCTAATCCTTACCACCCAATATCGGATTTCATAATCTCTGCCTGATCATGACGTAATCTAACTGAAATCTTCTTGTACCGCCTTTTCCAAGTATACCTCCTCCTTTTGCCTGGCTTGGACAGAATATTAGCCATTGCCATCTGTGAGTTATTGCAGAATTCAAATACTCTTTCGCCACTCTGTCCTACTACCAATCTTCTCCCGTAATTCTTTCTTCTACTCTTACCCCAATAACCACATTCGTATACTCAATGAGTATTAAATTTTCATCTCCTATAACGTATTGAATTACCTGCACAGTATCTTCATATACTTTTTCTGTCTCTTCATTCACCGTTTGCGACGTTGGCAAGTCTACTTGAACCTTGTTGTCCATGTTGGATCGCTTCTGATTTTCATGAGAACAGCACTATCACTGTTGCTGTTCACAGTAACTTACTCTTTGTCCTGCCTTCATATTCATAGCAAATCCTAGTCCTTTTGTACCATTTTTGGCTGTTTTTGCTGTTGCTCTATACTGGTCTGACCATTCAGATTTTCTAGCTTCCATACTACGTTCTTTTTTTTTTGTTTTTAAAATGTCATCAGTCTTCTGACTTGTTTGTTGCGAACCACCACAAATTCCTCTCCTGTGCTAACCTCTTCATCCCGGAGTAGCACTTCCTCAATTATTTGCTGAACGTATTCCAATCTCTGTCTTCCTCTACAGTTTTTGCCCTCTACCGCTCCCTGTAGTACCATGGAAGTCATTCCCCGATAGGACAGATGTCCTATCACCCTATCCTTTCTCCTTCTCAGTGTTTTCCACTTATTCCTTTCCTCTCCGATTCTGCGCGGAACCTCTTCATTCCTTATAAGTCCGCATAATTTTCAACATTCTTCTGTAGCACCACATGCCAAATGCTTCGATTCTCTTATGTTCCGGCACTCTCATAGTCCGTGTTTTACTACCATACAATGCTATGCTTCAAACGTACATTTATTCCTCAAATTAAGGCTTTTTTTGATACTAGTAGACTTTTCTTGGTCAGAAATGCCGATTTTGCCAGTGCTAGTCTGCCTTTGATATCCTCTTTGTTCCATCCCCTACTGGTTATTTTGCTGCCTAGGTTGGAGAATTTCTTAATTTCATCCACTTTTTGACCACCAGTCCTGATGTTAAGTTCTCGCTGTTAAGCTGCTGACCATTACTTACGTCTTGCTTCGATTTACTCTTCCCATATTCTGTACTCATTTGACTGTTCATTCCATACAGAAGATCGTGTAATTATTCCTCCCTTTCACTTTCACTGATGACAGCAATTATATCAGCGAATCCCAATTTATATCCCTTAACCTAGAATTTTAATTCATCTCCTAACCCTTTCTTGTATTTCCGTAATTGTTTCTTCGGTGTGCAGACTGAATAGGGCAAAAGACTACATCCCTTTTAATCCGAGCACTTCGTTCTAGGTCATCCAATCTCAGTATTCCCTCTTGGCTCTTTTATATATTGTATATTACCCGTCTCTCCCTTCAGTTGATCCCTATTTTTCCCAGAATTTCGAACATCTTGTACCATTTTACAGTGCCGAACGCTTTTTTCAGGTCGACAAATCCTATGAGTTTTCTTTAGTCTCGCTTTCATTATCAGCCGCAATGTCAGAACTGCTTACTCCATTTACCATTTTTAAAGCCAAACTGATCATCATCTAACACATCCTCAACTTTCTTCTCCATTCTCCTGTTTCAGATTCTTAACAGCAACTTAAATGCAAGATCTGCAAAACTGACTGTGCAGTTCTTGCAGTCTACTGAGTTGTGTGTATGATGTCTTTCCGAAAGTCAGACGGTATGTCACCAGACTCATACATTCTACACATCAACTTGAATAGTTATTTGTTGATACTCCCCCACTGATTTATGGAATTCTGATAGAATGTTATCTATCCTTCCTACCTTATTTGATATTAAGTCCTCCAAGCACCTCTTAAATTTTAATACTGGAGACCTTATCTCGTCTAAATCGACTCCTGTTTCTTCTTGTATCACATGAGACAAATCTTCCCCCTCATACATACCTGCTCTCTTCCTTGATTTTAAATGTGAAATTCACGTTGTTGTTTTGACTTTCAGATATGCTGAGTCAGTCCTTCCGACAGTAAATTGTTTTTCGATTTCTTCGCATATTTCAAGCAGCCATTTCGTCTTAGCTTCCGTGCACTTCCTGCTTATTTCATTCCTCAGCGACTTACATATCTCTATTCCTGAGTTTCCCTAAACATTTCTATACTTCCTTCTTTCGTCGATCAAGGGAAGTATTTCTTTTGTTACACATGCTTTTCTCGTAGCTACCTTCTTTGCACCTACGTTTTCCTTTCCAGCTTCTGCGATTGCCTTTTTTAGAGATGTTTATTCCTTTGCCGAGCTATTTCTCATTGCCGTGTCTATAGCCTTAGAGAAATTCAAAGGTGCCTCGCTATTCATTAGTACCTCTATATCCCACTTCTTTGCGTACTGATTCTTCCTGATTAATCTTAAATTTCAGGCTACTCTTCATCACGACTAAATTGTGATCCGAGTCTATATCTGCTCACGGGTACGCCTTACATTCCATCGTTGTGTCTGATCATAATGTATTCTAACTGAAATCTTTCCCCATCACCTGCCCTTTCCCTATTGTGCTTCTTTAACAGAGTATTCGCTATTACGGGAATGACTATTAGATTTTCATCTCCCTTTACATGCTGTATTTGCGCTTTCAGTATCCTCATATACTTCCTCTATCTTCAGCTTTTGACTTCGGCCTAAATATGTGAACTATAGTTGTCGGTGTTGGTTTGCTGTCGATTCTGAAAAGAACATCCCTATCACCGAACTGTTCACTGTAACACTCTCTATGCCATAACTTCCTACACACAACGAATCCTACTCCTGTTACATCATTTTCTGCTCTGCTTGATATTACCCTATACTTATCTGACCAGAAAGCCTTGTCTTCTTTCCATTTTACTTCTCTGACCCCTCCTACATCTAGATTGAGCCTTTGCATTTCCATTTTAAGATTCTTGAGCTTCCCTACCACGTTAAAGCTTCCGACACTCCACTCCTTGAGTCGTAGGACGTTATCCTTTCGTTAGTTTCTGAATCCTTTTCTTATCGTCACCTTCCCCTTGTCAGTGCCTTCCCGGAGATCCGAATGGGGGACTAGTCCGGAATCTTTTGCCAATGGAGAAATCATCAAGAAACTTTTTCAATTACAGGCCACATGTCCTGTGAATCTGTGGATACACGTTATCCGTCTTTAATGAACTATCTTCTGCATCCTCATGCCATTGATCATTGCTGATTCTTCCACCTTTAGGATCAGTTTCCGACCTCAAGGGCAAGAGAGTCAGCTGAATCTCTGTCCGCTCCTCCGCCCTCTTTGACAATCTCTTGGTGGATTTCTTCGGATGCCAATGCTGATTATTAATCCAATTTAAGCGGTGACAGGTTTCGAACCTGGGACTGAGGACGTTTCGGTTACTAATCAAAGACGCTGCCCTCGCCCCCTTTCCTTAATCCCATTTTGTTCGTTATTTGTCGTTGCATTTGTTCTAGTCGGACGTCGCATGACACCCGTTCAAGTTCATTGTTGATCCAGTTACTCTTTTTTTTTTTTATTAGAGAGGGCAGTTAGCCCTCTGATCGAAAAAACTGATCTACCCTGACGGACTCCCAGACCATCCTCGTATATATTGTAAATCGAATATATCGTCTCTCACATATTTCACCCCACTGCTTGTGTGGCTCAAGGATGTGTCCTTTTATCCGTCTTTTACATTTGCACATTGCCGTTGTTCCCAAACCACAACCCCCTTACCTACCTGTGATATGCTGACGACATTGCCTACCTTGCCGGTCGCTACGTCCTTCATCTCTCCCATGCCTCCGTCCAATGTCACTAGAATCTCTTGGTCGAGTTGTGTAATACGAGAACCCTTCAAGTAAATCACAGAAAAGCCAAGTCACCGTTTCTGTCGTGCAGATTTCTATCTCTGCATCTGAAAAACAAGAGGTCCCTCTAACTTACGAGGTAAAGTATTTAGGCCTAACCTGCGACAGAAAAGTAGCGTGGAATGCTCATATCTTTACTACTGGACTTATAGAAACAATCTACTTCGAGAAAATTACATTTATTGGTAATCGATTTCAGTCCAGAGGCGTATCATCTTCAGCGAATATTCCAAATTTGATGCGTGGAGTCGGATCCACAAACCGGAACTGCAGAAGCCTCCATATACCGTCAGCTAGAGTTTACAGCATCTGGGAGCTTCCGCAGATCCTCCTCTGTGGAAGAAATTCCACACATCAATTTTGGAGCATTCACTGAAGATGGTCCGCCTCTGGACTGAAAACGGTCACCAATAAACATGATTTTTGCTCCAATGGCTCTGAGCACTATGGGACCTAAGTTCTGAGGTCATCAGTCCCCTAGAACGTAGAACTACTTAAACCTATCTAACGTAAGGACATCCACACATCCATGCCCGAGTCAGGATTCGAACCTTCGACCGTAGCGGTCACGCGGATACAGACTGTAGCGCCTATAACCGCTCGGCCACTCCGGCTGGCATGACTTTTGCGATCTAGACTATTTTTCTAAGTGCAAATCTGAAAATCGATCTATATTGTTCCTAAATTGTTTTCGAAAACATATCCTTACTCTCCAACACAGGACTTCAAACTGTCTCTTCGTCCTTCTGCCATTATAGTTACCTATATACCTCCCATCTGCCTCATCCTCACCTACACGAACGTAGCCTGGATCTCGCCTCCCTTGCCTCGTCTTCTCCATCTGCCTACCTTCCTCATCTCGCATTGTAAACTCATTCACTTCCCACACCTTTTCTTTCTAAAGCACTTTCATATCCACCTCACTAATCACATAACCGGGTCTCGGCATCCAATAACCCTAGGACATGCCGGCTGGTCTCGATAATGCTTCTTCGCAGTTATCTATGCTAGTCGCTCAGCAACGGGTTCGGGAGCGTCTATCCACTTACGAGGCTTGAAGGCTCTTGCCGTGCTGGTTTGAGACACACTGTTTTCAACCTCAGACTGAACGAGGATGGGTAAAGGCAGCGCAGTCCAACCACCGCATATCGGGCCGCTTCTGAATCATATTAGGAAGCTGACATGCTTACTAGAGGCTATCTGTGTTTAATAACTGGTGATCGTGGCACCATAAGTCTTAAGCAGAGGCTGGAAAGACTGGTGCACTGGTAGTGTAAGAGCGATGGTCCCACTTTGTTTAGTCCTGGCCAGTATAGGAGGCAGAGAATTCGGACAGCGCGTGTCTCTACATTTGCTTCGAACATGTGTGCGTTGTAGTAGCGTGCGTGTGCGAACTTATCTCGGGGAAGTTCGTTTGGTTCCTGATGCAGCAAGTCTACTGTTCTGTCGTATGGTGTTCCCATCCATGTATGATAGTGTTGATCTAAGAACTGGAATTAACTGACCGTGTTTTGTTGCGTAAAGGTTTAGGAGTCCATTTATTTATTTTTAACATTTTTCTGGCTTCACAATTTATTTACTTAATTTTACTTTGTATTGTGGATTATTGCAGTCAAACAGCCTGGCCCTTATCCAAAGCTTTAAATTTATTGTGGCTATCAATTTCTTTTTTATTTTTATTTTTTTTTTTGGGGGGGGGGGGGGGGGAGGGAGGTATCCTTGCTATCTAACTATTCAAAGATTAAGTCTGAATTATTAACATATTTCACTAAGTTGCCAAGGTAATTGGATCCTTAAAAGCAACAAGCACGGTCCAGTCACTCTGTGACCACCACCTATGTCCGACATCAAAGTCCAATCACAGACGGCAGGTGGCAGCTTAGCAGTGGAAGATATATAAACAGTATCGGGCGGGCGCGGAAAACAGTGCACAGGTTATTGCAATGCGGAAATGGGGCGATATATCTAACGATCAGAAGGCATAATCATTATCTTTCGGTAATAGATGGCGACAGGTGGTCTGTTCAGATGACTCATGTTTTATGCTCGATCGGACTGATGACCGAAGGAGTGTATGGCCCTGCAAGACTCGTCAGAAGGGTTCAAACTGGAGGAGGGAACGTTATGATCTAGAAAATTTTAGTGGCATTCCTTGGAAATCTCGTCATTCCGGAAGTCGCAAAGGATCAACTCGAGTATGCATCTTGCGCTCCGTGTCCTCTACTATATGCAGTTTATTTATTCTCGACTGATCACATCTACCAGCAAAAAAATGCAAAGTGTCAAACAGCTCACAGGGTACGTGCATGGTTCGAAGAGCAGCAAGATGAGTTTACCGTATTTCCCTGGCCATCAAACCCCATGGATTAAAACCCAATCGAGAATTTGCAGGACCACCTCGACCGGGTTGTTCGCGCCATCGATCCTCAACCGAGGCCAGGGAACTAGAGTTGGCATGGCTCCACAACGCTGCCTGTAACATCCAGAACTACACTGACTCTCTTCCTCCACGTCAGTGCTGCAAGAGGTAGTCATTCGGGTGATTGGACATGTAGCCACGTTAATATGACTTCACCGTGTGGTCCTCTTTATTTCAACTTTTAGATTATTATTTTAATGACGTGGTTCAACGTTAACTGTTCCCTTTCACTACTATATTTACGATCATATTCCAGAAGTTTACTTATTCTTGTGAACGTTTGGAGCTCAACAATTACTGTTTCTCTTGTAAAATGTTGTAGTGTGGCCAATGCCTGCGTGAATTGAGATGCGCAATCATGTCGGTTGGCACTTCCAGTGGTGGTGGCCGGACCCGACTTTTCATTGTGGGGTGCATACGAAATTCTTGTAAGTGCTTTGGCTGGTCTCTGGGCACATTTGGTTTCAATTGTACGCCTTTTCTCAGCTATTTGTGTTTTAGTTAATGCAGTCCTCGCCTACGTGAAGAAAGAGTTAGTTCTTTTATGTGACTGATGTTTCTCTGCTCACCTGGCACTTTCACTTCCAGCTACTCGCTTACTGTCTTTCAATGATAGCATGATGTACCTCTCAGGATGCTGGCCAAAATAGTAATCGCAGTTGGGGATCATTCTCAAATTAACTTTTCGTGGTTACTACACTACTGGCTATTAAAATTGTTACACCACGAAGATGACGCACTAGAGACGCGAAATTTAACCGACAGGAAGAAGATGTTGTTATATGCAAATGATTAGCTTTTCAGAGCATTCACACAAGGTTGGCGCCGGTGGCGACACCTACAACGTGCAGACATGAGGAAAGTTTCCAACCGAGTTCTCAAACACAAACACCAGTTGACCGGCGTTGTCTGGTGAAACGTTGTTGTGATGTCTCGTGTAAGGAGGCGAAAGGCGTACCATCACGTTTCCGACTTTGATAAAGGTCTGATTGTAGCCTACAGCTTTTGCGGTTTATCGTATCGCGACATTGCTGCTCGCGTTGGTCGAGATCCAATGACTGTTAGCAGAATATGGAATCGGTGGTTTCAGGAGGGTATTACGGAACGCCGTGCTGGATCCCAACGGCCGCGTACCACTAGCAGTCGAGATGACAGGCATCTTATCCACATGGCTGTAACGCATCGGGCAGCCACGTCTCGATCCCTGAGTCAACAGACGGGGACGTTTGCAAGACAACAGCCATCAGCACGAACAGTTCGACGACGTTTGCAGCAGCATGGACTATCAGCTCGGAGACCATGGCTGCGGTTACCCTTGACGCTGCATCACAGACAGGAGTGCCTGCGATGGTGTACTCAAAGACGAACCTGGGTGCACGAATGGCAAAACGTCATTTTTTCGGTTGAATCCAGGTTCTGCTTACAGCTTCATGATGGTCGCATCCGTTTTGGCGACATCGCCGTGAACGCACATTGGAAGCGTGTATTTGTCAATGCCATACTGGCGTATCACCCGGCGTGATGGAATGGGGTGCCTTCGCTTACACGTCTAGGTCACCTCTTGTTCGCATTGACGGCACCTTGAACAGTGGACGTCACATTTCAGATGTGTTACGATCCGTGACTCTACCGTTCATTGGATCTCTGTGAAACCCAACATTTCAGCAGGATAATGCACGACTGCATGTCGCAGGTCCTGTACGGGCCCTCCTGGATACAGAAAATGTTCTACTGCTGCCCTGGCCAGCACATCCTCCAGATCTCTCACCAATTGAATACGTCTGGTAAATGGTGGCCGAGCAACTGGCTCGTCACAGTACGCCAGTCACAACCCTTGATGAACTGTGGTATTGTGTTGAAGCTGCATGGGCAGCTGTACCTGTACACTCCATGCAAGCTCTGTTTGACTCAATGCCCAGGCGTATCAAGGCCGTACTTATTTCTCAGGATCTATGCACCCAAATTGTGTGAAAATGTAATCACATGTCAGTTCTAGTATATTAAATTTGTCCAATGAATACCCGTTTATCATCTGCATTTCTTCTTGGTGTCGCAATTTTAATGGCCAGTAGTGTATTTTAATTTCTTTTGTGCGGAGTGTACCTTCTAATGTACGTGCCTTAGGTACATCGTTATCAGCTATGACACCTAAAGGTGTGCTGAGAGTTTCTTATTTAAAAAAGTAGCAGCTCCAGTACGAGTTGCAAGGGCGTGGTCAGCCAGGAGAAGGCATCGTCGCCGAACTGTGCGCACGGACGCACGAGCCCTTGGGTTGTCTGCTGTGTGTAATGACATACTGTGCTAGCGAGGAAAGTGCTAAGTGTCTGTGCTACCATGCTCTGCCGTTGAAGGAGAATTTTGACGTATTGGAGAGCAGTAATCTTCTCTGGGCTAAGATCTACTGCAGACAGTTTCAAGTCAATTATTGGTGTAAACCAGTGCCAGAAGTCACTTACCACCAATAAGCAACAGGTCGCTGGAATCAACGAATTACAAAGTACCTTTATAGAACTGAAAATCAGATGCTGTGTACTGCACACTATGTTAGAGGATTTAGAGGAAACTTCCGTTGTGAGCTGAAGCACAGGAGCAGTTGATAGTGGGGTCTGTACTGAAGCATATCAACAATTTGCTTACTCAGTCTCTCTTTGCCAATGCTCAAATATATTAGTTATTTGTCTGTTGAGAATGCCGAGGATATAGATTTCGATGGGTCTCTGTTCAGTTGGAACCCCATGCGGGTACACTTAAGATTGCTCATTCTGTGATTCTCGATGTCATATACTCTTCAACCCCGTGTTGCCTGAGTAGGATAGGTTGGAATCATTTTGCATAGCAGAAACACGCTGAAGGATTTATGGAATAATATTGTCCAGGAGAAGTTTTCTAGTTTGGTAAGCATTTCTTTCGTGTGCAAGCACATGATGAGACACGTGTGCAGCACGTGTGCAGTACATCGAGCAGATCAGAAGTGTTACCTGGGTGCTGAGTTTACAGATTACCGAGAGGGTATCGGTGAATAACAGCTTTGAAGGAATTTTATGAAACTAATAAAGTTGTGGTAAGTGTCGGAGCGTGATACCAACTACAAAGTATCCCGCTAGTGCATCAAGTTGTAAAACCAGTTAGATACAGAAAGCAAATGAAAGGGTAATTCCCCCGGTATGAATGTTGGTAGCCAGGGCATTTTGTCTGTGAATGTTCAACCGGACGATAGAAATTCGGGAAGAGCTGATGCCTAGGGAAGACGCGTCAATGTGAATACAGGTTTCCGCCAATGGAATGTAATAATGTTAAGGCGATCACCAAACAGTTCCTTCCGTTCGTGTGCTCGGCTCTTGAGCACTAGCCTGTGGGCGCCTTGTTGGATTCAGGGAACAGTAATTCTGTTTCAGATTATGAGTATTATATAAAGCTCCTCGATATCAGCAAGCTTTTTCGGTTCCAAACAAACAGTCTAAATTGTCATACCGTTAATGGACAGGTACTGTCCTTAACAGGCTGCGTGTGGGGAAGCGTAAAAATTCCAAGGTTGTCATGGCCAGAGAGTTTGATGGTTGCCAGTGATTGTCTACTAAACTTCTCCTAGGTTTTAATTTCACCCAGGGCCCGAAATTGGTTCGTCGTTATTCTACTAGGCAATTTTATTTTAAGATGGGTAAACTTAATCGAATATGTGACTGTAGTTGCACCCATGTGCTAACAGCGTTCGCAGGTATTCCTACGGATTTGAGCAAGGCGAAGACGAGCAGTTATTAACCGACGTTAGGCAGTTTTCTGTGGTATTAACCGATAAGTTAGGAGTCACGGGTAAGGTTCGGTACCAAATACTACGGACAGATTATGTACTGGTTTGCTAGGCCTCTTACCGACATTCCCCCTTGGTTACGGAAGCGCCCACCATACGAGCACCAACAATTTGTCCACGTTAGAATTCACTTAGCGCCATCATGAGGCCCTCAACTACAGCGAATACTGTTCCCACCACGACTGAGATTTGCAACGTTCTGAGGGCTTTTCACAGGGTTCATTTGTGGTCACACACAACAGCCCTGGGTGCAGAATTTACTGGCATATGCATTTACAGTATGTTAAAGTATGCGTCTCGTGGTGCTTCCATAATTTTGTCCGTTTCCTCTACAGTGGAAAAATGCGTATATTGTATCAGAAAAGGCCGATTGCTACCGTTTCTTAAAAGACTCTGACTGAAAAGTGGGGAACCAGCTGCCATATTCTATCCTCCTCAGCAGTTTTAAAAATTTTTCCCAAAATTTGGGCATCCGAACGTATTCGCGCTTTTTTTTAATATGAAAATCACCTCCCATATGCTCCCATAACTATAGCTGGCTCGTGCCCACTAGTTGGTCGCTGTCACTCGTACCATTCACTCCCACATGCCCATTCTCACTCATTCGTTCAGCACAACTCATTGTCATTATCTCTTTGTATCACTCTATCTGTCACTCTGCACTGTCTCACTATTCCAGTTTCCTTCGTTCTGTCTCACTAATGCTATCTCCTCACATTGTCAATGTCTCCCTCTTGTTCTCTCTTGCTGCTGCATGTATCGCTCATTCCTTCTCATCACTGCTGACTCCTCTGTCATTTTCATGAACTTTGTTCCTCATTATCACTTGCTCTCATCCACTTTCTCTGTCTCCTTTTCTATCGTCTCTCACTGGCACTGCTCTGTTCATTCTTTTCCTAGCATTATTCTGTCACTGTCAACTACATTCCACTGCCACTTGTGTCTCTCTCTTTCTCTCGCACTGTCATTGTCTCCTTCGCTCTTTCTATTCCACTATAGCTGCCTACTACTTGCAGCATTACTATTTTCACGTTTATTTCCTACTGCCACTGCCCCCTTCTCTCTCAGCATGAGAATATATATGTGTGGCAAAATGTTTGGGAAAATTATCAAATACGCTGTGGAAGGTACAATGAAGCAGCTACTATCTCACTTAGTCTTTTGATAAACACGAATATATTTGCCTTCTTCCTTCTGGTTCTCTTCTTTTCACTGCTACAGCAGGGTGTGTCACTTATATGAAATAAACTTTATGGGCCAGTAAAGTTTTGATAGCTTCTTTAAGTGAAATTTAAATAACACAAACCTACATAATGTTACGCCCGCGACCACATTTATGATTCATAAATATTTTGGCTGTGCTTCAATACTACAACAACATGCTGTTGGCAGAACCCTTCTAATGATAACGGAGATTCTTAACAGCACATCTCACCTCACACCGGGTTTATGTGATTACATTGCCCTACCAAAAACAAGCTAAGTAAAAAAAGAAAGAACGCCGAAAATTCTTCGAAGACATTTATTATATTTCAGAGGCCCTAATCCGAATATGGTTTTACTTTTCCCGCACTGGCTTTAGTTCTCAAGATATTTATTTTTCTGTATTTCAATTGAATGTTCCCACAGAGGCTCATTTTCCGCTACTGCCGTTGATCTTTATTTTCATCTAACTTCTTACATTCTTTAATATTTCACAAGTAAACACTCTATTAAATTCTTTAAAAGTTATTTTGTATTTTTATTTTATCTGGTCCAGGAAAGTATGAGTTCTTCACGAAGAGGATGCATAAACAACACCACTGTCTTCTGTTATATTTGCGATGAATAATGCCAATAGAAACAAAGGCGGAACATCACAGGCTCCGTAAAGAAGGCATATGTTGCATATTTTTGGATACAGGTTGGACACCAAGCTAGAAGATGGGCTCCCCTCACTGTTTGTAGAAGTTGTATAGAGTGTCTTCGACAGTGGACAAATGGACAATGGGAATATTTAAATCTCGGTGTACCATTGGTCTGGCGAGAACCAAAAAACCACGACGGTGACTGTTACTTTAATGTTGTACATGTCAAAGGTTTCAATCGATTGAAAAGACGTAACTGGGAGTTTCCGAATTAAGACTCAGCCAGGAGACCTTTGCTATTAGACCTTTGGCACATAGCGATGAAGTTCCTATACCTGTGTTTACTGAACTACCTGACCTTGCAATGACAGAACATGAATAAATACAGGATTTGAAGTGCAAAAGCAGCATAAGCAATGGAAGTGAATGTGAAGGAGAAATTTCTATACCTAAATTGTTCACTCAAGAGCAACTAAGTGACCTGCTACGAGGTCTTAATTTGTTAAAGTATGTGGCAGAACTTGTGGCAACCAGAATAAAGAAAACCAACTGTCTCAGTCCAGAAGCGAAAATATCAGTACACCGTACAAGAGATTCAGGTATTCTGCAATACTTCAGCCAAGACGAAGAATTTGTATATTGCAATAACATTCCCAATCTACTCATTCAGATGGGCTCACAGGAATATCAACCAAAAGATTGGTAGCTCTTTATAGACAGCTCCACCAGAATCAAGAAACGTGTCTTGCCTCACAACGGTAACATGTTTGCATCCATTCCCGCTGGCCACTCTACGAAACTGAAAGAGAAGCTCGAAACTATCAAAATTATGTTGCAGAAATTACGCCATCAAGAACAGCAGTGATCTATTTGTTACGAAATGAAGCCGGCTGCTGTGGCCGAGCGGTTCTAGGCGCTTCAGTCCGGAACCCCGCTGCTGCTACGGTCGCAGGTTCGAATCCTGCCTCGGGCATGGACTTGTGTGATGTCCTTAAGTTAGTTAGGTTTAAGGGACTGATGACCTCAGATGTTAAGTCCCATAGTGCTTAGAGCCATTTGAACCTTTTTTTTATGATCTGAAAATGGTAAACATCTTTCTTGGGCAGTAGTGTAGGTACACGAAGTACCCTTGTTTTATCTGCTTATGGGACGGCACAGTAGAACAAGGTCATTGGAGCAATGTGACATGGTCTTTAAGGGAATGACTCACTATAGGTGTAGCCGACATCATTCAGGAGCCATTACTTAAGAGAGAGAAAACAATTCTCGCTCCGCTATATACAAAGCTAGGACTGCTGAAGCAATTTTTTTGGGTCCTACATAAAATTGGCAGTTGCTTCTAATTCATATGTAGATTTCTACCTGCACGGACCAATGAAAAATTGAAATCAGGTATATTTAATGGTACCGCAGATGCGCAGATGATTCCAACGTGAAAAATTTCATGGATGACTCAGAACTGTCGACCTGGCGTAGTTATATCTAACTTGTGAGAAATTTATTAATTAATCTTAAGGCAGACAATTACAAAGAAACTGTGCGGAGCGTGTTCACAACTTTCAAAAAGTTGGTTATTAATATGAGTATCAAGGCACATTTCCTGCAAAGCCGCGTATCCAGATTTCCAGATACCTGAGGCGATTACAGTGAAGAGCAAGGCCAGAGGTTCCACCTAGGAATTCAGATAATGGAAGACAGATATGAAGGCATGTGGCACATACATATGGTGGCCGACTACAATTGGTGCCTCCAGTACTTTTGTCCTGAAGGACAACAGAGAATAAAATCAAACCTACATTGTTAGAAGAAGTATAATTGCTATAGTTTCACTGAATGTAGGCATACTGTTTTGTCTGTTATGAAATAATGCAACATAATTTGTTAATAACAGTATTTAATATGGCATTTTTGTGTTATTTGAGACAGTAATATGTGACTTGTGATCAGGTTACGCCTACTCCGACGTGATATTGTAGTATGTTTATATTCAAAAATAAATCTTAAACTGTCACAAAACGGAATCCAATTTAGCAAATCTGAGGCGATATTAACAATTAGCAACACAAAGTGGTCCCAAAATAGATTAAAAGTTATTGACAAAAACCAGTGTTTAACAGAGAGATTCTGCATGTACGAATAAGGCATTTTGAACCTCCGTACCTCGGAAACGGACAAAGATAAATTTCCAAAATTATTCGAAATCACGATCTTATGAATGAAATGTAAAAGTTACAGCCATCTGCTTTGAATACTCGTCTTGGAATCCGTGGCTCGTGTTCTCAGGTACCATGTTTGTACTAAATGGTGCTTCCATCGGTTCCTTAAAGAGCACCGATTTCATCCATTTGCCTGAGCTGGAGAAAGTCTGAAATATTTGCTCTTTGACCCTGTACTGTAAAATTGTCACAGTAGTACGATACTTCTGTTTTTTATACGAATGATGCCTAGCCTAAGGGCTACGCAAAGCACTTGACCCTCCATTTCTATCACCAATAGAAACCGAGATGTGAACCACGGAAAAGTCCCGTTTACGTGCGTTAGGTAGCGCATGCACGAGTACCGATATTTTCGACAGCAAGCTTCAGTTGTGTGACATCTGATTCAAGCTCTTTTTCGCTAAGGCTCTTTTATAACGCAGTAGTTTCAGTTTATGTCGCGCTGAAATTTCGCAGTAGACACCTGGCGAGAGACGGAATTCCACAGTAGTGAGAAGTCGAAGCTGCATGCCGCGAAGGTTGGCGCAGAGTCCTGCGTCCAGCGGTTTATCGGCCCCGATGGCGGGCGTGCAGAAGGGCCGTGGAATGCGACGAGCCGGTGGGCGCCAGAGGGCGGGTGGTCAGGCGTAATGAGCGGCAGGAACGTCACCAATATTAAGGCGCGCCGGAGCGGAGGGCTGCCTGAACACGGCTTGCGTACAGGTCTTCTGAGCGGTCCAACGCGATCACAAAGTGGCCGTTTAACAGAAGGACAAACGATAAGTGAAACTGAAAGCTCAATTATTGCGCAAGAATGCAAAGAGGACAATTTCATTTCCAGCACTGACAATGTTCATCAAAAATGGAAAAAGCTCAACAGCATAGTACAACACGCGTTAAACAAGTATGTGCAGTTGTTGTTGTGGCTTTCAGTGCAGAGACTAGTTTGTTGCAGCTCTCCATGCTGCTCTATCCTGTGCAAGCCTCTTCATCTCTGAGTAACTACTGCAACGTACATTCTTGTGCATCTGCTTAGTGTATTTATCTCTTTGATTTTTACCCTCCTTCATGCCTCGGGAAGTGTCCCACCAACCGATCCATTCTTCTAGTCAAGTTGTAAATTCCTCTTCCCCCAGATTCTATTCAGTAATTCCTCATTACTTACTTGATCTACCCATCTAATCTTCAGCATTCTTCTGTAGCACCACATTTTGAAAGCTTCTATTCTCTTCTTGTCTATACTGTTTATCGTCCATGTTTCACTTCCATACAAGGCTACATTCCATATAAATACTTTCATAAAATGCTTCCTGATAATTAAACTATACCCGATGTTAACAAATTTCTGCTCTTCATAAATGCTTTCCTTGCCATATCCTCTCTACTTCGACCACAGTCAGTTATTTGGCTCCCCAAATACCAAAATTCTACTACTTTAAGTGTCTCATTTCCTAATCTGATACCCTCAGCATCACCTGATTTAAATCCACTACATTCCATTGTCCTTATTTTGCTTTTTGGATGTTCATCTTATATCCTCCTTTCAAGACACTGTCCATTCCGCTCAACTGCTCTTCCAGGTCCTTTTCTCTCTCTGACAGAATTACAGTGTCGTCAGGAAACCTCAAAGATTTTATTTCTTCTCCATGGATTTTAATTCGTACTCCAAATTTTTCTTTTGTTTCCTTTAGTTCTTGCTCAATATACAGATTGAATAACATCGCGGATAGGCTACAACCGTCTCTCACTCCCATCTCAATCACTGCTTCTCTTTCATGCCCTCGATTTTTATAACTGCCATTTGGTTTCTGTACAAATTGTAAACAGCCTTTCGCTCCCCGTATTTTACACCTGCCACCTTCAAGTATGTAGCGATCAAAATTACCAGCGATGGAAAACACACACCGTGGGTCGACAACCGTATAAGGAAGCTACTACGAAAGCAAAGAGACCTTCAAATATAAACACAGCCCAAGATTCACAGGTAACCAATAACTTAACGAAACACAAGTTTGCCTAAGGATGGTTATAACTAAATATAAAACTCTTGCAGAAAACTTTTAAGAAAATCCTAAGGAGTTCTGGTCTTACGTTAAATCAGTAAACAGATCGAAGGACTCTGTGACCATAATGGCATTGAACCACAAAATGGCACCAAAAAGGCCGAACTGCTAAACAACTTTTTCCCAAAACTCTTTCACAGACGAAGATCACATCGTAGTTCCTCATTCAAATCGTCGCACGTATGACAAAATGACCAATGGATAGAGAAGCAACGGAAATCGCTCAGAAGTAGGGGATGGGATACCAGGTCGATTCTACACAGGGTATTTAAAGAGACTACCACCTAGCAGCTCCAGTGGAGCGAAGCGTTCCTAATGATTGCATAAAAGCACAGGTCATTTCCTCTTTGAAAAAGGGTCGTCGAACAGACGCACCAAGCTGTAGGCCTATACCTCTGACATCGGTCTGTTGTAGAATTTTGGAATATGATTCATGCTCTCGTGTTATGACAATCCTGCAGACCGAAAAATCTCACATGTACATCCAACATGGGTTGGTAAAACAATGACCCTGTGAAGCCTAGTCAGCTCTGTTCGTCTACGAGACCCAGAAAGCAATCGATTCTGGTGTCCAGAGAGATTCTGTGTTTCTTGGCTTAAGAAAGGAAGTTGATACAGATCGGCACTGCTACCTAAAGAACAGAATACGAGCGTACGGAATATCAGGCTGTGATTGGACTGAAGAGTTTCTAGCAAACATTCTGGAGGAAGAGAAGCCTTCAAACGTAAAAGTAACGTCTGGCGTCCCCTGGGGGACTTTTACAGGACCAATACTGTTTACATTATACGTATACATAAATGGTCTAGCAGGTAACGATGGATGCAAAATTAACTCTGTAGAAGAACAGGGTAATAGGAAACTTAAAGGAACTCGTTGCCAATAAACCAGTCACTGTACTGATACAGAATTTGCTCCTACACGACGTATGGTGGTGTATAAAATTAATCTATTGTGTTTATAACACTAATAATTTGAAAACAGAATTGAAGAAAATATTGAGGAATGTAAGTGCAGATTCAGAAAGAGCAAAGGAAAAAGAGAAGCTATACGAGTTGGTGCTGCGAGGATGATCGCAGAAACAATGATAGAAATGAACAAGGAAGCGTACTCGTATATTTGTTGTATCGACTGGGAGAATGCGTTGGACAGAGTCAACTGGAGTATACAGCTGAGGATTTTAAGAGATTTGGGTATAAACTGGAAAGATAGCATGTTGAAAAAAGAGACGTGTTCACAACAAAATGTGACGGAGTAGAGAATGAGAAGACGGAAGAGATGGACACTGGAATGAGTGTAAGGCAAGAATGGTCACTGTCACCGGATCTAAATTTATACAGGAACTGGTAGATAAGTCCAAAGAGGATGCAAGATGCATTGTAACTAGAGGAGGAAGGATAAAGACTATTAAATATACGCATGATCAACATGAGCTGGCGGAACCAGACGAAGAGCTACAGAATAATGAAGAATGTTGAAAGAGTTGCAAAGAGTATGGAATGACGATAAATGTAGCAAGGACATGAGACATGAGAATAATCTTGAAGGAAGCTGCAGTCAACATATTCCTAGGTGGATAAATCAGAAAAACTAAAATCTTTTTTGTAAAAAGGAATATGTCCGCAGCTCGTGGTCTCGCTTCCCGAGCACGGAGTCCCGGGTTCGATTCCCGGCTGGGTCAGGGAGTTTCACCTGCCCCAATATGACTGGGTGTTGTTGTGTCATCATCATTCATCCCCATTACGGTCGGAGGAAGGCAACGGCAAACGACCTCCATTAGGACCTTGCCTAGTAGGGCGGTGCGGGTCTCCCGCATCGTTCCCCTACGTTCTTTCAAGAAGCATGGGACTTCATCGTCGTCTAGGAACTTACTGATGTGGAATAGAAGTTGTACAGAAGAATTAACGATGTCTGTAGGAAAGACAGCGTTGGGAAAGGTGACGCAGTTGGTAACATCTAGTTGAATTTCAATGAATCTGTAGAAAATATTTGGTAAATGTTAATTCTTGAGTGTGTTGTTATACTCCAGTTCATCATGGACAACTGCAGAATGATATTTAAAAATTTCGGAAATGCCGCTATTGAAAATAGTGTTTAAAGTGAAGCTGACTGACAGACTTAAGAGCGAATAATTTTGAAAATAGGGCAAGAAGGAAAGTTGTTGTAAGTGATCAGAAACAGGAAAAAGCTTGCCTGGGACATACACAGAGTAGGAGTTGTCTGATACAGAGAATTATTGAAGGAAACGTGGAAGGAATGAGAGGAAGACGTAGGAAAAGAGCTGCTACGATGAATGACATTATAAGAGAAAGACATGCAAACAGATCAAAGTAGACGAACAGAACACGATACGATGGAGAGCCTCCAGTTTAAACCTCTCACAAGGCATTTTTCTATTTGATATAGACAGCAACCCCCATGAACCATGGACCTTGCCGTTGGTGGGGAGGCTTGCGTCCCTCAGCGATACAGATAGCCGTACCGTAGGTGCAACCACAACGGAGGGGTATCTGTTGAGAGGCCAGACAAACGTGTGGTTCCTGAAGAGGGGCAGCAGCCTTTTCAGTAGTTGCAAGGGCAACAGTCTGGATGATTGACTGATCTGGCCTTGTAACAATAACCAAAACGGCCTTGCTGTGCTGGTACTGCGAACGGCTGAAAGCAAGGGGAAACTACAGCCGTAATTTTTCCCGAGGGCATGCAGCTTTACTGTATGATTACATGATGATGGCGTCCTCTAGGGTAAAATATTCCGGAGGTAAAATAGTCCCCCATTCGGATCTCCGGGCGGGGACTACTCAAGAGGATGTCGTTATCAGGAGAAAGAAAACTGGCGTTCTACGGATCGGAGCGTGGAATGTCAGATCCCTTAATCGGGCAGGTAGGTCAGAAAATTTAAAAAGGGAAATGGATAGGTTGAAGTTAGATATAGTGGGAATTAGTGAAGTTCGGTGGCAGGAGGAACAAGACTTCTGGTCAGGTGACTACAGGGTTATAAACACAAAATCAAATAGGGGTAATGCAGGAGTAGGTTTAATAATGAATAGGAAAATAGGAATGCGGGTAAGCTACTACAAACAGCATAGTGAACGCATTATTGTGGCCAAGATAGACACAAACCCACACCTACTACAGTAGTACAAGTTTATATGCCAACTAGCTCTGCAGATGATGAAGAAATTGAAGAAATGTATGAGGAAATAAAAGAAATTATTCAGATTGTGAAGGGAGACGAAAATTTAATAGTCATGGGTGACTGGAATTCGAGTGTAGGAAAAGGGAGAGAAGGAAACATAGTAGGTGAATATGGATTGGGGGACAGAAATGAAAGAGGAAGCCGCCTTGTAGAATTTTGCACAGAGCACAACATAATCATAACTAACACTTGGTTTAAGAATCATGAAAGAAGGTTGTATACATGGAAGAACCCTGGAGATACTAAAAGGTATCAGATAGATTATATAATGGTAAGACAGAGGTTTAGGAACCAGGTTTTAAATTGTAAGACATTTCCAGGGGCAGATGTGGACTCTGACCACAATCTATTGGTTATGACCTGTAGATTAAAACTGAAGAAACTGCAAAAAGGTGGGAATTTAAGGAGATGGGACCTGGATAAACTAAAAGAACCAGAGGTTGTACAGAGATTCAGGGAGAGCATAAGGGAGCAATTGACAGGAATGGGGGAAATAAATGCAGTAGAAGAAGAATGGGCAGCTTTGAGGGATGAAATAGTGAAGGCAGCAGAGGATCAAGTAGGTAAAAAGACGAGGGCTAGTAGAAATCCTTGGGTAACAGAAGAAATACTGAATTTAATTGATGAAAGGAGAAAATATAAAAATGCAGTAAGTGAAACAGGCAAAAAGGAATACAAACGTCTCAAAAATGAGATCGACAGGAAGTGCAAAATGGCTAAGCAGGGATGGCTAGAGGACAAATGTAAGGATGTAGAGGCCTATCTCACTAGGGGTAAGATAGATACCGCCTACAGGAAAATTAAAGAGACCTTTGGAGATAAGAGAACGACTTGTATGAATATCAAGAGCTCAGATGGTAACCCAGTTCTAAGCAAAGAGGGGAAAGCAGAAAGGTGGAAGGAGTATATAGAGGGTCTATACAAGGGCGATGTACTTGAGGACAATATTATGGAAATGGAAGAGGATGTAGATGAAGATGAAATGGGAGATATGATACTGCGTGAAGAGTTTGACAGAGCACTGAAAGACCTGAGTCGAAACAAGGCCCCCCGGAGTAGACAATATTCCGTTGGAACTACTGACGGCCGTGGGAGAGCCAGTCCTGACAAAACTCTACCATCTGGTGAGCAAGATGTATGAAACAGGCGAAATACCCTCAGACTTCAAGAAGAATATAATAATTCCAATCCCAAAGAAAGCAGGTGTTGACAGATGTGAAAATTACCGAACTATCAGCTTAATAAGTCACAGCTGCAAAATACTAACACGAATTCTTTACAGACGAATGGAAAAACTAGTAGAAGCCAACCTCGGGGAAGATCAGTTTGGATTCCGTAGAAACACTGGAACACGTGAGGCAATACTGACCTTACGACTTATCTTCGAAGAAAGATTAAGGAAAATCAAACCTACGTTTCTAGCATTTGTAGACTTAGAGAAAGCTTTTGACAATGTTGAATGTGGAATACTCTCTTTCAAATTCTAAAGGTGGCAGGGGTAAAATACAGGGAGCGAAAGGCTATTTACAATTTGTACAGAAACCAGATGGCAGTTATAAGAGTCGAGGGACATGAAAGGGAAGCAGTGGTTGGGAAGGGAGTAAGACAGGGTTGTAGCCTCTCCCCGATGTTGTTCAATCTGTATATTGAGCAAGCAGTAAAGGAAACAAAAGAAAAATTCGGGGTAGGTATTAAAATTCATGGAGAAGAAATAAAAACTTTGAGGTTCGCCGATGATATTGTAATTCTGTCAGAGACAGCAAAGGACTTGGAAGAGCAGTTGAATGGAATGGACAGTGTCTTGAAAGGAGGATATAAGATGAACATCAACAAAAGCAAAACAAGGATAATGGAATGTAGTCTAATTAAGTCGGGTGATGCTGAGGGAATTAGATTAGGAAATGAGGCACTTAAAGTAGTAAAGGAGTTTTGCTATTTGTGGAGCAAAATAACTGATGATGGTCGAAGTAGAGAGGATATAAAATGTAGGCTGGCAATGGCAAGGAAAGCGTTTCTGAAGAAGAGAAATTTGTTAACATGGAGTATAGATTTATGTGTCAGGAAGTCGTTTCTGAAAGTATTTGTATGGAGTGTAGCCAGTATGGAAGTGAAACATGGACGATAAATAGTTTGGACAAGAAGAGAATAGAAGCTTTCGAAATGTGGTGCTACAGAAGAATGCTGAAGATTAGATGGGTAGATCACATAACTAATGAGGAAGTATTTAATAGGATTGGGGAGAAAGAAGTTTGTGGCACAACTTGACCAGAAGAAGGGATCGGTTGGTAGGACATGTTCTGAGGCATCAAGGGATCACCAATTTAGTAATGGAGGGCTGCGTGGAGGGTAAAAATCGTAGAGGGAGATCAAGAGATGAATACACTAAGCAGATTCAGAAGGATGTAGGTTGCAGTAGGTACTGGGAGATGAAAAAGCTTGCACAGGATAGAGTAGCATGGAGAGCTGCATCAAACCAGTCTCAGGACTGAAGACAACAACAACAACAACATAGACAGCAACGTATTTGGTTAGTATTTACATGATTCATGTACGTCAGGAAGAAGTGTCGAGCGCTTACGGATGTATTTTGTGGCACGTTTTTATCACGTTGCAGGATTTAGTAGCCAAGTGGTTGGCGGCGGTACACTCGCAAGAAGCTATACCTCGTATCCTGCGGAGATTATGATCTTACAGTGAAATAAATATTCAGTGTTATGTGTGTCTTTCAAAAAGTATTCAGTGTCTTCTTGCCCACTTTAGAATCAAGTTAATTTTATAACACGACATAAAAGCATTTCATTTTGTAGCTTAAGCTGTATATCTCTGGTGAAAATAAACCCACTTAGAATGTTTCGGAAAAAGTGACTTATAACTATTGACTGATGCATACTACCTTAATATACCTACGGAGAATATTATTTCAGTTGTGCCCATTATGAGATATTAATTAACTCGTCCAGTGTACATACTAAAGTTTTTAAATTTTGATAAACATTAAAAGTCTGGATTATATCTTTCGTTTGGCAATGCTTCGACGAAGAGTATCGACAAAAGAATATTTTGTTATTACAAGATTCGGAAAGAGGTTTAAACTGCTTGTCAATTACAGATAAACAGTCCGATTATCCATGACTTAGACCTATCACATATTAATGTTGGAAAATATTAATTTCAAGTATAACTACTAACCCAGAAATCAATAACCCGCCCTTTCGTTGCTGTTTAAACATTATCCTTGGTTGTCTGGGCGACAATAATCCACCGGTTTCGTTGTTGTTTAGACAGTATTCTTGGTTGTTTGGGCAACAGAAAAAGTCAGTAACTGAAGTTCTGAAAGTGGTTATGGAAACGAATAACGCTCTCTTTGCCAGTATAGATTCACATTGTACCATGTATCAGACAAGTTGTTTAACAAACCTTTTCCATTGCTCCATTTAAATTCTAGATGTTACCAACTGCTTCACCTTTACAAATTCTCTCTTGTCTCTTCTCGTTAATTGTTCTGTACAGCTTCCATTCCACGTAACATTAGAAGTTATATTCGATATGAAAGTTTCATTGTCAAAAGGGATCCGTTTCGCTATAATAATCCGTAAAAAGTAAACTTTCAACGACAGAAATGTCACACTTGTCGAATTGGAGGTCTTTATGCTTTAGTTGAGTGAATTTCTGGGAGAACCATCTTTTCCTCTGCACATGTGGAAGACTTCTTTTAGAGGGGTTCTACCTTCTTTGAATATCTATTCATACTACGGTTCTTATCTCGGCAGACTGCAGTAAATATTCCCTTCCGTATGCTTCCACGCAAACGCGTAATGCCACATTTCAAAACTGACGCGCAACTGGTCGTTGTCGGTTGCTGTAGTACACTAAGGCAATCGCTGCACCGTGGAAGACGTACACAAATTCCTCAGTGTCGGAATCGAATATAGTTCAGTTTCAGAACCCCCTCCTTACCACTGAAATTATTATTGTCGAGTTGAATAGTTTCTATTGAATCTTTATGTAGTCTTTCGTAATTACCGCTGGTGGCAGGCAGCACCTGTGTCTTATCAAATCGAATCTGAAGCTCTCCTAGCAGCAAAGCGTATTCCTCAGCAGATTATCAATTTGTGGCTGTGGTCTCATCGTACTGACAGTGTCACTGTTACAGGCTTTGAAACTTACTATGCCTTCTGGAAGTAATTGAATACAGTTGGTGATCGGTATTTCGTCACTGTCAATATGCGAATCCAAAACTCCAATCACATTTCATATGTAGTTGTCAGAAGCTATTTTTGAGGTCGCAGAACTGCACTGATTTATAAAAGAGATGTTTTTGAACACTGTATTAAAATCAGATCCCGGTTATTTTCTCACAACTTTACTTTTCCTTCATATCGTCTGATATAGTTCAAAACACATTGATCTGGACTCAAGAAATAGGTAAGTTTTTATGATGTTATGAAGTTTATTACTCACACTTGAGTTGACGATCATCAGCTTTATGAAATATTATTCCGAATTATTCGCTGAATTCGAATCTCAAGACATCTGCTGCAATGGGTATAGATGTACTATCCAGTCGTGACGGATGAAAATTTGTACCGGATCCGGCCTCATACGAGACGCACGTAAGTCTACGCTATAGGGCAACGGACAGTGATATGTGGAGGTTTGAATCGGGCCAGGGATATGGTGTGTATTGTCAAAATGGTTAACGTGATAACTCGCGACATGTTGGAAATCCAGGATCGTGTCTCGGTTTGGCACAAATTTTCATATGTCACAGTTGGGCAATACATGTAGTCGTACAACCAATGCGGCTGATGTCATTAAACTCACATTAACCGAGTAATTTGGATTAAAATTTACTCGGGTTCTTCGGTCAGCGTTTAATTGACGGTTTTCCTGATGTATCGCCAGTACGAATGGCTAGCGTTGTCAAAAGTTGACCGCTGCTAGTGGTGGGGTGGAGTAGGCTACCTGGGCTTTCCGACGGTGGTGACGCCGAATCGAATCTCTTGTAAGTGCCATAGGGACCGTGGTACTTCCGAGCAAGAGGTTCTGCTCCGTGTGTTTTCCGACCAGAATCTCCCCACGGTTGATTTACTCCAGTTTACCAGAAGCGGGTGCACTGTCACCATCTGTGAGGCACTTCCCTCACCGGCAGCAGTTTTTAGGCCAAAGTTACTTCAGTTTTAAGCACCGTTAGTGTGTAGAAGGAAAGGGAAACTTCGTCTTCTCAGGGATTGTCACCGGTACTGGGTTCCCAGCAAATGTGACGTGTATGCAAACTGTTTGTGCGTGACTTCCGAACTAAGTAAGCGCTGAGGCCGTAATAAACTGGCAAATGACGGATTCATGCGTGAACAGCAACATTCTTACTCACCGACGAAGCAGATTTTTGATTAGGAAACGGGTGGATAGTTGCAGGAAAAGACCCCACGAAAAAAAAGAAGTGTCTGTTTTCCCAATTTTTAAAGAGGAATTTCAAGATAATGAATGAGATTTCACTGCAAGTATGCCAAATTAGGAGAACCCTTAGATTGCATTGTGTAAAGCAAGAAGTGAAGCTATTAGTATAACAGGATGCAGGTACTAGTTTGTAAATTCAAACTGACCGAGCACATTTTGAAATTAATTGAAGGTAACATTCTTTTTGAAATAGAATTTTTTGTAAATGACTGTCTTCTGCTGTTAGAAATTTTGCACAAAGCATGTATGTGGCTTCAGATCTGCACTGTTTTTCTCCTGTGAAGATGATTGTAATAATAGAGACCCGTAGAGAATGAATATACAACTGCACAGCAGATGGCGCAATATGCCTTTTTCAAAATCTTTTTTCTTAAACTGACGTTGTATCTGTTCCTGACAAAAGAATCCTG
Organism: Schistocerca piceifrons; assembly: GCF_021461385.2. NCBI lineage: Eukaryota > Metazoa > Arthropoda > Insecta > Orthoptera > Acrididae > Schistocerca > Schistocerca piceifrons. Next base: position 180,834 of record NW_025729155.1, on the reverse strand, counting down.
GCGTTCGGATGTGAAGAAGTGGAGAACTTTTTTTGTGAAACTGGCGTTGACATCTGAAGCACGGAAGGTATTTCCAGTTTTTTTGCTTTGCTGCCAGACAATAGTCAATATACATATGAAATACTTCTGGATTTAAATGGCTTGGTTCAAATGGCTCTGAGCACTATGGGACTTAACTTCTAAGGTCATCAGTCCCCTAGAACTTACAACTACTTAAACCTAACTCACCTAAGGACATCACACACATCCATGCCCGAGGCAGGATTCGAACCTGCGACCGTATCGGTTGCGCGGTTCCAGACTTTAGCGCCTAGAACCGCTCGGCCACTCCGGTCTGCTTGGATTTAAGATAAGATGCCTCGGTGGTCACCAAAAAGTGCACTGTTAGACTTTGAAGTGGCTACAAATGAAGCTACGAGAACAATGTTACCCTAAATATAAGTTTTCGGTTGCAGTTCTCACTTCAACCAAGTTCTGTGGAAGTAAATACAAGAAATGGGACTGGTGGAGGATTACATGCTGCAGCGGAACATCTTCCATCAAACAGTACTGATGAATCACGGATAGCAATAATGGGGGACATTCCTAGTGGAGAAAGGTCATGAAATTTGCAGACTATCGGGCCAATCAATGCAGCGAAAGTCGTAGTCTATCAACTGAAATGTGGAGTATCTTTATCCTGCGGAACACGAGCAAGATTGCTGTCGAAGGCTGACGTAGGAAACTAAATTCTTCAATAAATCAAAACGGGGATTTTGCGATAAATAAGCAATAAATCCTTAATTGCAATTGAAAACAATTCTATTGACCTGCCTCTTCAAAAGGTAAGCAAGAATATACACTGTCCAGTCGCATTAATCTGAGCACTATCTACGTTCAATATCAATGTGCAGTAACCTTTCACAGACGGCAGGAGTTTGTGTGTGTGTGTGTGTGTGTGTGTGTGTGTGTGTGTGTGTTTGTGAATTCCAAAGGGACCAAACTGCTGAGGTCATCGGTGCCTAGACTTACACACTACTTGAACTAAATTATGCTAAGAACAACACACACACCCATTCCCGAGCGCGGACTCGAACCTCCGGCGGGAGGGGCCGCGCAGTCTGTGACATGGCGCCTCTAACCGCGTTGCCACACCACGCGGATCACAGACGGCAGGTGACAGCAATAGTGGTGGAGGTCATATGAAGCGTGTCAGAGGGGCGCGGAAAAGAGTGCGGTCATTGTCTTAATGGGGATTCGTAGCGATTCATCTAGAGTCCAAAAGGACATTATCATTGGCTTTCGGGCCAAGGGCGGAAGTGTTTTGTAAACGGCTAAGTTTGTAAATTGTTTACATGTGTCTGTGGTTAACATACATCGAGCATGGCGAAATGGCGCTACACAAAAGCGGCACCGTCGAAACTGTTGCAGGGCAGGTCATAGAAAACAGGGGTGAACTACAGCTCCGGAGAGGAGTAGAGACAAACGGAAGTCCTACTGTTGAGCGACTGACGGTCCATATGAGTCAAGGGGCTGTCAGCAGTGTCTCCTCAAAGACCCCTCATCGAATATGCTCCGTATTGGCCTCAGTAGAAGGTGCCTGGTTCATGCACCCATGCTGACGGATGTTCATCGGCAACGTAGGCTGGAATTTGCACGCCATTACCGAAACTTTACGTCCACTGAGTGGCTAAAGGTGACCTTTTTAGAGATATCACTATTTATGCTCCAACGGACAAATATCCATTGGTGTGAACGGTTTGATAACAAACACCCGGAGAAGGAAGTTTTATGGTTCAAAAATGGTTCAAATGGCTCTGAGCACTATGGGACTTAACATCTGAGGTCCTCAGGCCCCTAGAACTACTTAAACCTAACTAACCTAAGGACATCACACACATCCATGCCCGAGGCAGGATTCGAACCAGCGACCGTAGCGGTAGCGCGGTTCCTGACTGAAGCGCTACAACAGCTCGGCCACACCGGCCGGCAAGCTTTATGGTCTGGGCAATGTTTTGTGGCACACCTAGGGTGATCCTGTTATTCTGGAATACACAGTCGATCAAAAAAATGGTTCAAATGGTTCTGAGCACTATGGGACTTAACATCTGTGGTCATCAGTCCCGTAGAACTTAGAACTACTTAAACCTAACTAACCTAAGGACATCACACACATCCATGCCCGAGGCAGGATTCGAACCTGGGACCATAGCAGTCGCACGGTTACAGTCGATGAATACAACTAAGCAGCTATGCTTGTGGTCCATGTCACCCCTACATGTGATTTGTTTTTCCTCGACACAGTGGCATATACCAGCAGCGTCATACAGCTCGAAGTGTACTTGAGCGGTTGGAAAAGCACCAGGACGACTTTACCATGTTCCCCTGGACGCCAAACTACCTGGATGTAATCTCAGTCGAGAATACGTTGGGCCACTTTGATTGGGCTGTTCATACTATGGATTCTCGCCAGAGAAATCTAGCGCAGATGTATAGAGCGCTAATGTCGGTAGCTTCCATCGTCTCGTTGACTGTCTTCCAACACGTCTCGCAGTGATACGCACTGCAAAAGCTGGTTATTCAGTTTTTTTGACAGATGGTCACATTAACGTGACTGGACAGCGTATAACGACTCGGGTGACTTAGGTAAGAGCTTATTATCTCTAGCTTTTCTACTAAAACAGTGAAGGAGAAATTAAAGTTCACAAAAGAAGACAAGATGTTTAATTATTTTCTCTTAGTTGTTGAAATAAAAAAAAACAACGAAAAAATTAAAAATAATAAAAATGGGAAAATTAAAGGAAAAATATTTAAATGTACTAAGCGCATAGGCAGTGCTAAGCTCAGATAAAATTTGATGGGATTTTCTTAGATGGTCTGGAAACACACAAAACCTACGGGTAAAGTATTTGTTGTCGTAAACACCACACTGACGTCACGGGTCACATGGCTCGAGGTCGGGAAGGCTTGGAAACCTGGAAACGAGTTTACGTCCGGAGTTTATATGCAGCTGTCGCACGATCGTACCAGGGCCTTTCCCGTGTCATGACCGCTGTGGTTCTCCCATTGCTAGCTGGAACAGTCGTTCGCTACAACACGGAATCTTCGGATCATTTTACTTTGCTCAGATTTGGCAGAGGAATGCATCAAAGATGATGTCGGCACAACGACATTCCGAAATACTGTTACCCCAACCGTAGCATGATCACAGGACTTCGTCATCAGTGGTGTTTGGCACACACTAGACACCGGCTGTTTCTCCGTTATGATGGACGTGCTGACCGTGCGATGTACGTCAGAACCTGGATCTTGAAGAGGATACTTTAAGCGTTATTATTAATAATTCTACCTCCGGTAAGAGAAGAGATGGCGAGATCAGTAAATAAATCAACAACACGTTCGAGAAATTTAAATGACCAAAAACTCCAAGCCTACTATACTCGGTGAGTACATAGTAGCAAGACCCAGTAACTGCATTTTCACCGATAATACCTGTTGTGGCGTAACAAGCTAGCTACGCCACACTGTGAAGGGAGCTGAAAGGCACGCGTACACACACGCCGACTGGCGTCAAGTCTGGAACAGGATACGTTATGACTGCTATAAAGAAAATACGTAGCTTTGGACTATACTTAACTTTATTCTTTGTTGGTTTACAACGTTCTTCTTGAGACATTTATACGATAACTCTCAAACTAGGTAAGGCTAATGGCGCCTTGCTAGGTCGTAGCCATGGACTTAGCAGAAGGCTATTCTAACTGTCTCTCGGCAAATGAGAGGAAGGCTTCGTCCGTATTGTCGCTAGCAATGTCGTCCGTACAACTGGGGCGAGTGCTCGTCCGTATCTCGAGACCTGCCTTGTGGTGGCGCTCGGTCTGCGATCACACAGTGGCGACACGCGGGTCCGACATGTACTAAATGGACCGCGACCGATTTAAGCTACCACCTAGCAAGTGTGGTGTCTGGCGGTGACACCACAATACCAATAAAGAGTATCATGAATCAATGGGTGGAAGATGTTCCTGTATGGACTCACATTTCGCGCTATGCACATTTGCGCTGACCTAAAGTTATTCTATGTGCGGCGTAGTCCCAAAGCTAATAGGGATAATGAACCGCATTAATTACTCTGTGACACGCTTTGGAAGGCAGCGGTAAACATTGCTTATCTACCTCTAATAATGATCGCTAGAGTTCAGATTCAGTCTTTATTACAGCAGAAATTGTTAGGAACGTAGGTGAAGAATTTGCAAAAACGTTGAGAAAACCTTGTTTCTTTTTCGTAGAAAAGTATTCAGTGAGGAAGAGAATAGAATTAATTACATTAAACAACTTAATAATTTATAACAGTACCTAAAAATACTCCATCGGTTATAGAGGAATCAGTATCAGAAAAATACAGTGATTCATTAAAGAAACCTTTGCTCCTGGACCAGATTCTAGGTTTGGTTTCAGATCCTGCACTGATCTTCGTGCTTCTCTTTGAGCTCGAAATACGACTCGAATACCGGCGTGAGAGCGGAACCGGAATGAAATTTTAATCAGAGTGGAGGAACGCAGCAGGAGTTCTCTATAACTCTGAAGAGACTTCCACTCTGAGACCGTTTATTTCTCCATGCCGAGAGGCCAGCTTGAAAGAGTTCGAGCGTTGGCTTTTAAATATCGCTAAGTAGGTTCAAACTGCACAAATGGCTCATCCATGGATATGGTAATATAAATACTGATTTATGCTCAAGTTTCAGCGCTCCGAGCTGTATTTCGTCCATTTATTCTCCTTCTGACCGTAGGCTTCAGCAGTGAACAAATGTGATACGGAAGCATGTCATTGCGGTCAGGATGACAAACGACGTCTCCATCTGCCAGCGGGTCAACATTAGAGTCATAATTTTCCTTCCACTTCCAGGACGATGTGACTCTTCCTAAAGTAATTTATTTTTGTTCTCGATCAAATACTGCATAATCCCTTTCGGAGAATTTATCGGAGTCATCTGGCACGCCCACTAGGTGTTTACGCCTTACTCTGTCCGGCAAAAATGTCTCTCAACGATGATGCACGAACGCCTAGAACTTGTCTTTAAGTGCATCCGAAATAAATCAGTGTAAAAATTACAGTGTTTAGCTGTGCTTAAATTGCACTGGGCATCAGTTTTCAAGTGACCTTATTCTATTACCAAACACTTTATTGAATGCTGCGCGCCAGATCACAGGAAAATAGTAACCATGACCAAATTTGTGAAATTCGGAACAGATTACACGGAAGAAAAAACAGCAAATCTGAAAATTCTTACATTAAAACTAACATGTATTTCGAATTTGAATTTTCTACGAAACAAGGACACCAAATACAAGGTGGTTATAACTAAACTACATGAGGGGGCCTATGAGAAACGTTTGGTCGTAGGACAATGGAACATTGTGGAAACATTTGTAAGAACATTTGGAAAGATATAAGGGATAGGCCACTGAACGATACAGAATTTAATTTACACCTGAGTGGGTAACATTTATTAACTACGAACCTTATTTAAGTTGTAGGTTACAAACGCAGATCAATGCGGCGGCCATCTGTACACACAACTGCCTGGAACTGCGCCAGTGAATGCTCTACTGCTGCCTCAAACAACTAAGGTGGGATGGATCACGGAATGTTTAGCTGCCGTGACGCAGCTCGCGCACTGCTCTATCCAGCATTCACAGCCATGGCAACAGCATTTTCTTCCATAATATGTGGTGAAGTTGGCCGTCAGCCTGTAAGAGGAAAAATTCCCAAATTGCCAGTTAATCTGTATTTCCGAATTATGTTCTTCGACCTCGGTGGGGAAAGAGATTCTCTCTGCATACTCATGTTGAATGCAAGTATAATTCACACTCATGCTTACGTTTCAGGCCTACGTCGCCTGTCAGTGACGGCGCCTAACGGCAAGTCATGATACTGACACTACTGTAGTGTCGCGGAATAGTAACGAGTTGCAAACGTGGAGTATTGTCAAAGTTTCGTTGCCTATGCCGAGAGCCAGAGGCAGTAAGTTAGCCAAGAGGTAAGAGGATTGCTCATATATCGGAATGTGTCGTCACGCAGGGGCAATGGCCTGGGTACACACAACAGGAGAGAGAGAATTGCTTAGCATGCGGGTTTGTGTTAGACGGAGACTTTCGTAGAGTGCAAGACAGAGGTATAGCGTCAGCTGTACTGCATTTCACAACTTCGCGTAAGTCTGCCGCAACAACACGTAACTCTGTCGCAAGAACACCTAAGGGGCGAGTACGACAGACGAATCAGCAGTATAAGTGGAACTAATGCGTTCATTACAAACGAGCATGACGTCAGGACGTCGCTCGTGCTTCCTTTAAATACGCCAGCTTCGATAGCAACAGAGCACTCGCACTCGCAGTTAGACTTGCAGTTGGATGTGTACTGGGTCGCTGTGTAGCGCTCAGCTCCGTGATCGACATGTTAATCTTTATTAAGGAGATGTTGCAGTAAGGGCGGCCCACCCAGCAGCAGACGTGAGGGGACAGTAGCAGCTCTGGTCCTCTCTGCTGCCGCTGTCAATCATCAACCCAGGATTAGCAGACATCGCGGCAGACTCTCTCGCCGCCAATGCCGACCACATCAGTGAGCCGTCGTCGAGATCGTGCGGGGCCTAGGCCCTGTGCTTCCGCCGTCACAACCGGGTGAGCCGACCACGCTGGGGGACTGCAGCCCGTCCGCCCGTCCACCGCGGACGAGCCACCAGGAGGAGGGTGGGATACACTACACTCCGGACTACGAGAACGCTTCTGGTGCCGACAGCGCCGATGACTCCAACCCGGTGCCTCTACGGGCAACGATCTGCTGTCCGCCGCTGAGCCGGCCGACCGGCCAGCCGCGCGCCGCCATCCACGCGCGGCCGAAGTAAGGGCATTCCTGCGCTACGTCACAGCACGCGGAGCTGCGCTAGCAAGACTGCGCGGCCCGGATCTGGTGTCATCGCTACGAGTCAACGAGGACTCGTGGAAGGTCGTTGATATCACCAATCCACATTGTAAACGGCAGGAATAAAGATGTTATGAGTTAATAATGTTTCTTTGGCGTTTCTGACGCTTCTACAGCCATTTCCTAGCATCCTGACAACTGGAGAGGTCACCGCTCGGCCATCCAGTCCACCGTAGGCGACCGGGACCACCAGGGCGCCTACACTACTAACAACAATAGTCCTGCGAGGCAGAGTCCGAACGTTATTCCTATAAAACTGAGTACCCATACGACAAGTAGTTTTCCGTCTACACTGGCCAAAAAAGTGATAGTTTGATTATAATCACCTCGCCACTGCCCAGTTGCATAACTGTCCAGTACGTCACAGATCATTTGTCCTGGGTGAATGAAAAAAGCGTTCTTATTAATCCATGTTGGCTTCTGACTGTAATTGGACATCCCCCAGCCAAACCCGCGAAGAATAGAGATTTGAAATTTGGAGAGGGTATTGATTCATTCTGTAGGCGTTGTTTAAGAAGGTGTTTTTCGAAATTCCACCCATGAGGGTGTGAAATAGGGGATAAAAGGTTTTTTGAAAATGTGTCAATATTAAGGTAATTTGGAAGCTAGAGCTAAAAAAATAGGTATTAGCTTTCTCCGTCAGAAATAAAAAAAAACGTTTTCAGCATTTTTGGAACTTTAATACCTAGGGGGTCTCAGCAGCCAGAGACTGTGATGATGTGTGTGTGTGTGAGTTGCGTTTGCGCTAGTGTGTGAGCGTGTGTTTTGCCTATTTCTGACGAAGGTCTTGTTGGCTGCAAAATCACTTTCTAACAGCCTTTTTTGTGTGCCTATCTGCAATTCAGCATCTCTGCTATATGGTGAGTAGCAACTATCCTTTTCATTATGTTATTAAGGAACTACTAAAGAATTTTTAAAGCTACATCTACGAAAAATTGTATTAGACTTCTCGGCTAGAAATAAAAATGGTATTTCAGTATTTTTGAAAATTCAGCCCCTAAGGGGGTGAAAAAAGGGAGGAAAATTTGTTTTAAAATATTTCATTATGTAAGCAATTTTAAAGCTAAATATAATAAAATGGCTATTTGACTTCTAAAGAAATATCATTTTCGGAATGAAAGTTTCTATGAGAATATACCACAAGAACATAAAAGCCAGGATTAACGAACACTTCCGACTCCAGCTACCACAATCGCTTTTTGGACAGAGGTACACTTGGTAAAGATCATGCTTCTATAGCCTTAATTAGCGTGAAAGGTTTATAACATATTGTAGTTTGTGAACAACATAGAAACTTGATTAAAGAAAACAAAGTCTGCGCAGCCCACGCAGCCTAAGCGAGAGAAGCAGCGGGCGCTAAAGCTAGATTCTTACGTATAAAAGCTAAGGGCAGAATCTTCAGATTTGAAGAGGATGTTGATCTTAAACTGTACGCTTCGTTTAAGAAGGGATTTTTCGAAATCAACCGCTAAGGCAGTGAAATAGCGGATGAAAACTTTTATGGAAATATTTCGTAATGAAATAAATTTTGTAGTTAAATCTATAAGAATTGGTATTAGGCTTCTCGGTTGGAAATATTTCAGCGTTTTTTGGAAATTCAACACTTAAGCGGGGGAAATATAGTATAAAATGTTTTAAGAAAATGTTTCATTACGACAGCAATTTTAAAACTAAATCTATTAAAATTTGTACTTAGTTTCTCGGTTAGAGGTAAAAATCTACGTGTTTCGGTGTTTTCGGAAAATCAACCCTTCGGGGGGTGAAGTAGGCAATGAAAGTTCTTATGGAAATATTCATTAGCAAATGGTTTTTGAAGCTAAATCCATGAAAATTTTATTTGACTTGTCGGTTATAAATAGAGAAATATGTGTGGAAACAACTAAAAAGGTAGGATTAATAAAAATCCCTGACTCCAGCTACCAGAAACGCTATTTGGTCAGGAGTACATCAGGAAAAGAACATTTCTCTACGGCCTTAACTGACGTGAACAGATTAGATGTTACAATTTGTGAACTAGATCAATGAAAGCCTTTTAACAGTCACCACGACAAATTGGCGTTGTCAGAATTGCACAGAGAAAGAAACAGATCCTTAATGCATTAATTTTTTGATATACCTAAGATATTTCTATAAAATTATTTTTGTTGCGATTATTACACAAATCAATCATTGCTGATGACAAAATAGATACCACAATTAAATCCATTTCTATGTACAGGAATATTCGTTTGAGATGACCGCGTACACTACTTCTAGTTTGATGATTTGTACATGAACAATGTGCTTAAGAATAAACGAAGTCAACTAATTTTTTAAAGAAACAAATGGAAATTTTGTACGAAGAATTGCTTTATTAAATTTTAATACCCAGCCTGCAGTATAGTCTGCGTGGCTAGACACACTGTTTGCAGTGTCTAGATTTACACATGAGCGGTGGTTGTAACAACATGCAAATTCGAACGAAAAAAAAAAAACAAGAACCCGTGCAGACCGTACAATATAACCGACAGAAGCAGCTGACGCTAAGCTATATCTATTTATTATATTCTGTGAATAGACACGTATCGTAAGAAACTGGTATAAGAATCTTATACACACAGTTGCTAAGAGCAGTTAGGCTGCCTGAGCCATTCTATCACAAGCTCTTTTGACAGTAGCGGTAAGCGAAAAAGTGGCTGGGTAAACTACAGCCGATCCTGTCTATAGTCTCGCTGACTACAAAGGCCACCACCTGAGCATCTAGATCCTCACAAAATATCCATGCATGTGAAATCAGTCGAATAATTACCTTTGACAGCTCGTCTCCACTGGCTTTACAAACGAATCTTATTAGGGGCACCAAAACAGCACACGGGATCATGTCGGGATTTGGTCGCACGTGTAGGATACAGGTGTTAGTCAGCTCGCCACAGCTGCTAATTGTGTCGCGTACCGAACATACACAGACCCCCCCGGAGAGCGACGGTTTACGTCCCGTGGCAACACACGGTGGCGATGGGACCCGACACGTCTGCAGCATCGGCAGCTGCTGCGAGCCGCGAAGCAGACGCCAGAGTGCTAATTAAACTGATCCTCCATCACAGGCCCTTACTATCCAAGTTTCCGGGCTCTGGATCGCCATTTTGCAGCACCTGGTGCCGCCATAGCTCGGGAATCACATACATTATAGCAGAAGGGTAGACGCAGACGGGCTTTATTGGAGACACTTGGAAGTTCGTACTCCAACATGTGTTCACTTTACATTCAATTCTCGTAAACCTATAACGACATCAACGACTATTCAATTTCTTACATTATTTTTCTACTACTTTACGTATTAAATTAGTTGAAATCATATTCCACATCGCACTTACATGGCAGTGTCAGAGGCAATGAAACCCCTCATTTCTTTGTGTATACAGGGTGTTACAAAAAGGTACGGCCAAACTTTCAGGAAACATTCCTCACACACAAAAAAAAGAAAATATGTTATGTGGACATGTGTCCGGAAACGCTTACTTTCCATGTTAGAGCTCATTTTATTACTTCTCTTCAAATCACATTAATCATGGAATGGAAACATACAGCAACAGAACGTACCAGCGTGACTTCAAAACTTTGTTACAGGAAATGTTCAAAAAATCCTCCGTTAGGGAGGATGCATGCATCCACCCTCCGCCGCATGGAATCCCTGATGCGCTGATGCAGCCCTGGAGAATGGCGTATTGTATCACAGCCGTCCACAATACGAGCACGAAGAGTCTCTACATTTGGTACCGGGGTTGCGTGGACAAGAGCTTTCAAATGCCCCCATAAATGAAAGTCAAGAGGGTTGAGGTCAGGAGAGCGTGGAGGCCATGGAATTGGTCCGCCTCTACCAATCCGTCGGTCACCGAATCTGTTGTTGAGCAAGCGTACGAACACTTCGACTGAAATGTGCAGGAGCTCCACCGTGCATCAACCACATGTTGTGTCGTACTTATAAAGGCACATGTTCTAGCAGCACAGCTAGAGTATCCCGTATGAAATCGTGATAACGTGCTCCATTGAGCGTAGGTGGAAGAACATGGGGCCCAATCAAGACATTACCACCAATGCTTGCACAAACGTTCACTGAAAATCTGTGTTGATGACGTGATTGCACAATTGCGTGCGGACTCTCGTCAGCCCACATATGTTGATTGTGAAAATTTTCAATTTTGATCACGTTGGCATGAAGCCTCATCCGTAAAGAGAACATTCGCACAAAAATGAGGATTGACACATTGTTGGATGAACCATTCGTGGAAGTGTACCCGTGGAGGCCAATCAGCTGCTGATAGTGCCTGCACACGCTGTACATGGTACGGAAACAACTGGTTCTCCCGTAGAACTCTCCATACAGTGACGTGGTCAACGTTACCTTGTACAGCAGCAACGTCTCTGACGCTGACATTAGGGTTATTGTCAACTGCACGAAGAATTGCCTCGTCCATTGCAGGTGTCCTCGTCGTTCTAGGTCTTCCCCAGTCGCGAGTCGTAGGCTGGAATGTTCCGTGGTCCCTAAGACGCTAATCAATTGCTTCGAACGTCTTCCTGTCGGGACACCTTCGTTCTGGAAATTGTCTCGATACAAACGTACTGCGCCACGGCTATTGCCCCGTGCTAATCCATACTTCAAATGGGCATCTGCCAACTCCCCATTTGTAAACATTGCACTGACTGCAAAACCACGTTCGTGATGAACACTAACCTGTTGATGCTACGTACTGATGGGCTTGATGCTAGTACTGTAGGGCAATGAGTCGCATGTCAACACAAGCACCGAAGTCAACATTACTTTCCTTCAATTGGGCCAACTGGCGGTGAATCGAGGAAGTACAGTACATACTGACGATACTAAAATGAGCTCTAACATGGAAATTAATCGTTTCCGGACACATGTCCACATAACATCTTTTCTTTATATGTCTGTGAGAAATGTTTCCTGAAAGTTTGGCCGTACCTTTTTGTAACACCCTGTATACGTGAGACGCGCTGCTTATCCCGCAGGACAGGTCAGATAGTTAGATCGTGGAAAGGAGCCAAGGGGCTGTCAGTTACGCTCGAACAGACAACTTTATTATTATCATCAAACATTACAAGATCGTAAAACAGTTTTTGTTAAACTCACAGATTTAATATTTTGGACTTAATTACCAGCTGAAAGCCACTTTAATTTAAAAGCAGCCGAAGGCCAATAACTTAAAACCCAAACATAATCAGAAATTTGAAAGGCAAGCCTTATCTTAAAACAGTTCTTTAGTTAGGCTGAAGTAACAAGTTAAATTCAAATCGGCTGAAGGCCTAACACTTAAAACTCCATAACATTATGTTTTTTAAATACCAAAGGCCTTACGTAAAACCGTTCTTTAATTTAGGCTCAAGGACTTAGAGCAAAGAACTCAAAATCGGCTGAAGGCCCAAGATTTAAAATTAAACAAGATTAAAGTTTTTTAAAATGCCAAAGGCCTTATGTGACAAGTTCTTTCGACTAGGCTGAAGGGCTTAAGAGCACGATAACTCAAACTCAAAATCGGCTGAAGGCCCAAAACTTAAAAAAATTAAACACCATTAAAATTTTTAAAATGCGAAAGGGCTTAAATGAAACAGTACTTTAAACTAGGCTGAAGGCCTTAAGAGCAAAATAACTCTAATTTTAAAAAAAATCGCCTAGAAGCCATACAAGTACAAACAAAAAGAAGAAATTTAAAAAAATAGGGCAGTACACACAAGAGCGCTCAGATGTTCGAGTGTCTGCCTGTAATTCAAACAATGACGCTCGCTTAGGTGAGACCGGCAGTCGGGCCAACCATTTTCAATCCTCTGGGAACCCAACCGACAGACAGTCAACAGGCCAATGATCAAGATCAGTTTCGCTCCACACTTGCACGAAAACACAAACGATGCTAACAGTGGAGACTGGAACAACAACCAGAAAGAGTCACAGGCAACCTATAAGCGGTGGACGATCCAGATACTCGTCGTCTAATCGTGACGAAAGACGAGTTGAGACACACACCACCAACCCACAAGCGATCGGCTAGCAAATACTCGTTGTCCGGTAAAAAGACCAACCGACGATCAACCAAGACCGGCCCCAGTCACGTGTGCCGGCAACCATAGGGCGAGTCATGTCTATCCGAACCTCACTGCCGCTCCGACCTGACCGAACTTATGCCGCGTTCCAACTGTCCGACTGCCAGATCCGAACTGCACTGCTGGCGCGTTCCAACTGACTTCATTGCCCGGTCCGAACTGCACTCCTGGCGCGTTCAAACTCGTTGGACGACACACGACGACAAGGAAGTAATAGCAGTCCAGCGAAGATAATACGGCAGGGCCTATATCGATAAGCACTGCTGCTGCCGCTCATTGCAGGCAAGATAGCAACTAGTAACACCTGTAATTGAAAATTAACATAACGAGCGGCATTACGGTAAAAATAGGCTGTTAAATAGAGATAGCACAAACACGAGCCATGCACGGCTCAATATGCTTATATTAAAAATACGTGGTAATCAAAAGAGTCTTACATTGCGAAATTGCTTTATTCCATTCAGAGATGGCATTTAGTCGGATAGTGCAGAGGTTCGTATCGTGTTTCAATAAGTTTGATATACGCAACATGTACAGATAACAAAAAATTTCGTCTCAACATTCTGCCAACGATGGGTTACCTTTTCGATTCAGCGAGAGTAGAAATCAGTTTTGAGGCGAAGAGCTCGTCAAGCCATGATCGGAACAAATTTTCATTCGGAGAGGAATTTTCTTGAAGGTTGCTCGATAGAGAGCGGGGAGGGTGACAATCTGATGGCACAAGATAAGATGAGTAAAGTGGGCGCGGAATGACTTCTCAACCAAACTTCGATGTAGTGCTTTTTGTCAGTGTAGCAGAATGTGGGAAGGCGTCATCGTGGAGTTATATCACTTCACGTAATCTTCCTGGTCGTCGTTCTTCAATTAAAGACATAATTTATCGTCACCTGTAACAATACGGGATAGGAATGGTTGCTACTGTTCATGATCCAACTGATAACGAGCAATAAAAGTTGCACATCCGCTGATTTTTGTGATATTGACTTAGAGCATGCGGTATCAGTCTAACCGACTATCGAACCTTCCTCACTGCATGTAAACGTTGCATGATGGTGAAACGGGCACAGTTCATCACATTTGCCAGTTCTCGTATACAATGACGTGGATCATTGCATATTAATGGGTTTCAACGATCTTGATCAAACCGTGAAGGTCTTCCTGAACGTGTAGGGTTAGTAACATCAAGAATATCCTCCCTGAATCGAGAAAACCATTTTCTTGTTGTGATCTCTCGAATGGAGTTATCTCCATACAGTGCACAAATGTTTCTGGTTGCCAACGCTGCTGTCACCCCTATATTGAACCCAAACAAAAGAATATGTCGGAAATGTTTCGATTGTTCCCCTTGGTATTCCATATTCTAGCGTCCACAGTTCCACTCACTATTTACACGTGACAAAATGATAATATGTAATCTCAAATACCAACGGTCAACTGCAAATAAAATATTACAACCCATTAACAAACCCATAGCAACAAGCAGAACAAAAACGATACGAACTAATACACCACCCCAACATAACCTTAATATTTTGTTGTGGGACTATTTACGTCCTGCAGGTTTTTTTTAACTACATGTTTAACTCATCACATTGTAGCTTACATCGAATTTTAAACACTCCCTGTCTTGCTTTGTATTACGCTACTGTAAACAGTGCTTACGGTCAGTGCGACCTAGCGGCCAAATCTCCTCAGTTGTTTGTACAGCAGCACAGTATGGTAACGATCGCTCCATACGGGCCAAATCTATCATTTTTTCTATTATGTGACTCTAAATTTTATTTGCTTCTATTACTAAGCATACTGAGACAGATAAGTTATTTGCTGAATGCTGGTCTGATAATTTGAATTAAATTTATTAATTGTACTGTGGTATACGGGAAGGTGCCGCCGGCCCTTGTGGCCGAGCGTTTCTAGGCGCTTCAGTCCGGAACGGTGCGACTGTTACTGTCGCAGGTTCGAATCCTGCCTGGGGCATGGATGTGTGTGATGTCTTTAGGTTAGTTAGGTTTAAATAGTTCTAAGTTCTACGGGACTGATGACCTCAGATGTTAAGTCCCATAGTGCTCAGAGCCATTTGAACCAATTTGAACGTGGAGGTGCCGTCGCAGAACGATTGTAGGAGGGTACAAGATGATTTAGATAGAATTTCTAATTGGTATGATAGACGGTAGGTAGCTCTAAATGTAGATATATGCAAGTTAATGCAGACGAGTAGGTAAAACAAACCCTTTATTTTCGAATACAGCGTTACAAGCATAATTCTTGATACAGTCACGTCGATTAAGTATCTAGACGTAACTTTCCAATGCGATGCGGAACAGAACGAGGATGTCAGGACTGTAGTTGTGAATGTTAATGGTCGAGTTCGTTTCATTGTCGGAATCTTGGGAAAGTGTGGTTCACCTGTAAAGGAGACCGCATACAGAAACCTAGTGCAACATACTCTTGAGTACTGTTAGAGTGGTAGGGATCCGCAAAATGCCGTATTGAAGGAAGACATAGAAGTAGTTCTGACCAACCTGTTAGATTTATCACTGGTAGGTTCGAAAAACTCTCAAGTATTGCAAAGATGCTTTCGGTAACTCAAATGGGAATCCATGAAGGGAAGCTGAGATTCCTTAAGAGTAACTTTACTGAGAAAATTTTGAGAACCGATACTTCTGCTGACTGGAGAACGATTCTTCTGTTGCCATCGTACCTCTAGCTTAAAGACCACGAAGATAAGCTAAGAGAAATTACGGGTCGTAAGTATGCATATAGAAGGTTGTTTTTTTTCCTCCCTCAATTTGCGAGTGGGAAAAGAAAGGATGTGAGTAATATTGATACAGAATACCCTCCGTCAAGCATCGTGCGGTATATATGTAGAGCATAATGCTATTACTCATGTGTATGGAGATTCTTTTTTAGATCGATCTGATGAGCATCACAACATTAGGAGCCGGTTATTGAACTGAAACAAACCTGTAGTCGAATAGTGTTTTTGTTTCTAATTCTCCTCAAACACCTCGGATCACTGTTGCCTTCGAGGTGAACATGTCAACTATCGTCAATATATTCACAACACTGCGATTTAAATAAAATCTTTTCGTAGCATAAAGTCTCAAAAACCGTATGTTTCAGAAATGTGCTAATTAGATAATTCATGAATGAGTAAGAAAATTGGTATAAGCAATGCAAACATCACACAGCAAAATAGCTACCATCATGATCACTTTTTTATTTTACAGGATAAAAGGTTTCTAGCTTTCTAGGTCATCCTAAGGTGCCTTAATTGTGTATTACCACAAGGCGTTGGTTGACAGCAGGCATAGATTCAGAGAAACTGTCCTTTTTGCCATTACTATTCGGCTTCTCATGTCCTCCTTGCTCTGTCCGTCATTCGTTATTTTCCTGCCTAGATAGAAGGATTCTTTAACTTCATCTACTTTGTGACCATCAATCCGAATGTTCATTTCTTGCTGTTCTCATTTCTACTACTTCTCATAACTTTCAACTGGTCAAATTTGTGTGAATTCATATGAGATCAAACTGCTGAGGTAATAGGTCCCCAGACTTAAACGTTACATAAACTAACTTATGCTAAGAACAACACACATACACCCGGGCCTGAGGGAGGACTCGAAACTCCGGCGGGACGGGCTGGGCAGTCCGTGACATGGCGCCTCAAACCACGCGACCTCACCGGGCGGCTACATTATTTTTATCTTCTTTCGACTTACTCTCAATCAATATTATGTATTCATTAGATTGGTCATATATTTCAGCAGATCATGTAATTCTTCTTAACTTTCACTCATGATGGCAACGTCATCAGCGAATCATATCATTGATATCCTTTCACCTTGAATTTTAATTCCACTCCTGAAACTTACTTTTACTTCCATCATTGCTTCTTCGACGTATAGATTGAGCAGAATGAGCCATAGACTACACCCTTTTTAAGCCAAGCACTTAATTCTTGGTCGTCCACTTTTATTATTCCCTCTTGTACATTTTGTATATCATGCGTCTCTCGTTTCAGCTTCCCCCTGTTTTTCTCAGGATTTAGAACATCTTACACCATTTTACACTGTCGAACGCTTGTTGCAGGTCGAAGTATCCTGTGGACATGTCTTAGATTTTTCTTTAGCCTTGCTTCCATTATCAGCTGCAATTCAGAATTGCCTCTCTCGTGCCTTTACCTTTCCTAAAACCAAACTGATCGTCATCTAGCGCATCCTCAGTTTTCTTTTCCATTCTTCTGTATATTATTATCTTCAGCAACTTGGGTGCTTAAGGTGTTAAGCTGATAGCGCGATAATTCTCGCACTTGTCACCTCCTGCAGTCTTCGGAATTGTGTGGAAGATATTTTTCCGAAAATCAGATTGTATATCGCCAGACTCGTACATTCTACCCACCAAAGTGAATAGTCGTCTTGTAGCCACTTCCCCCAAATGATGTTACAAATTTTGATGGAGTGTTCTCTGTCACTTCTGCCTTATTTGATCTTAAGTTCTCTAAAGCTCTCTTAAATTTTGATTCTAATACTGGATCCCCAGTATCTTCCAAATCGACACCTGTTTCTTCTTCTATCACGTTAGACAAATCTTCCACTTCAAAGAAGCCTTCAGTGTACTCTTTACACCTATTCGCCCTCTCCTCTGCATTTAACAGTGGAATTTACGTTGCACACTTAATGTTACCACTCTTGCATTTTGTCTCACCGAAGGTTAGCTTGTCTTTCCAATATGCTGAGTCAGCCTTTCCGGCAATGATTTATTTTTCAGTTTCTTCTTACTTTTCATGGAGCCATTTCGTATTAGTTTTCCTGTACATCCTATTTATTTCATTCTTCTTGTATTTCTGTATTCCTTAATTTTCCTATTTTTCACTTCCTTCTATAGTCACCGATCAACGGAAGTCTTTTTTCTGTTACCCATGATTCCTGTTCAGTAACCTTCTATGTACCCATGTTTTTCAATGTACATACTACATGAGTAGCACATAATAATACTAATACTAATTATTATAATAGTAAGAATTCTAATACCAACAGATAGAGTAATGAGTATTCTATCGCCTCTTCTCCCTTCCATCTCATTTTACCATATTATTATTCGCTCTTCCTCTAACCAGTTTACCTCTTCACATTTGTTTCCTTATGTGCTGCTGCCATACATTTCTCTTCAGTGTCACTATTCACATTCAAGAGCCAGTGTCACTCATATCAGATACGGAAACAGTAGTTTTCTTACAGCTTGCTCTCTGAAACAAATAGCAGTCGTCAGAAAATTTATGGCAAATTGTAACCTTACTCAGCAGACGGTTCTGATGCTGTCTTCTGGCACTTGAAATAATCTTATCATTCCTATTATACCAAGCTCATTTAATAACTGCCTTTTCCAATATAAATTTTCTGACACATAAAAGTTTACTATTGGCGACTGTCTTACCAGGTGCCCTACTAACATTTCTTTTAGAGGGGAAGGTCGGGTAGTATCGGACCGTTTAGCTTTATTTCAAATTTTGAGTACATTAATGATTTGATAACAATAACTACCATAATGTACTGTCATAAGTCATAAAACAAACATCCTAGCAGTTACTCTTATGGAAGGGAATTACTATTATCTATTGGTTTCCAAAATTTATCTGAATTTTATCTAAGGAGAAAGGTTGGGGTGATGTATCGGACAGGATGTAAGTTACAGAAAATAAGCAAATATTTCTCACAAAACCCTTGTTAATTGGTATTAATATATGGCAGATGGTAAATGTTTATTGAAATGAGTGATTTTAATAATTTTATGTTCACAAATAGTCACCAAATAATAAATAAATAATAAATCTGCCATTTTACACACTAAACAATTAATTTTACTACATCTTGCGCACGACTTTTATTTTTTATTCAAGAAACAGTCTTCGATTTCATAGTACAGAGCGCTGCATTCAAGGTCTGCGCAGTTTTCGTTGGCCCATGGAAGGTTCCCATTTCAGTTGTAGAACTACCCTTCCCTTTACACATCCTATTCTTCTATTGCTCAAAAGTTTGGTTCTAGTTAGGCCTACAGGCTTTTTTTAAGGTTTGTTATTTTTTCTTCTCTTCTTTCTATCTATGTTTTTTCTTCCCTAAGTTTCCAATTAGCTTCAGCAGCTTTTTTCTCTCTTCCTGTTAAAAATTTCAATCTTCTCTCCACGTATCTGCCTTGACGCAAATCTACTAGAAGAATGACAGTGGAGAGAGGAAATTACCTCTCAAATTTGTTGAAACTGAGATATCTTAGGGAATGAATTGCTGGATCATGATTACAGGACTTTGGTAATGCAGATGAGGAGCGAGGACTCAGCTCATTAGGGCAGGCGAGGGGCTGATAAAGACAGGCCTACAGCAGATGAGAGGCCTGGTAAAGACATGGCAGCAGATGAGGGGCCTGGTAAAGATATGGCAGAAGATGGGCGTGGTAAAGTTATGACAGACGTGGGGGCTGGTGAAGGTATGACAGATGAGTGACCTGGTAAAACATGGCAGCAGATGAGGAGCCTGGTAAAGACATGGCAGAAGATGGTCAAGGTAAAGACATAGCAGTGCAGGAGACAGGTCCATAACTGGTGGATGAGGTACCAGTTGATTCACTGTTCTTGTTTAGTGAAGGAGAATAATCCACGTTACTGAAAATATTTCGCTACAAGGGAGTAATGCTGGGCACTCAAAGCCAAACTTTGCCTACTCCATCCTGGAAATCCTTGAGAAAATTGAGCGCAGTAAACCTGCTGTGTCCTTCATGGTTATCTTAATCGTAGGATATTGCCGCATCCAGTATGAAGATGCCTCATGATAAGCAGTTTTGAAAGGTTTGATAACAGTTCTATCCAGTGGCTGTAGTTTGTGGGAAGTGTGAGAAGGTAGGCTTAACATGTGAATGTGGTGTTTCTTTGCGAACATTATGACGTCCCAAGACCTTGTGGCTTGAGCGACCATCCCCTATTGGTATTGCAGGGGTTTTCTTCGTTGGGTTCACTCCTAAAAAAAAAAAAAAAAAAAAAAAAAAACAGCCACTTGAGGAAACCATCCTTAGTGATCCATCCACTTGGTTGGGCATCAAAAAACACTTCCTACTGGGGCATCTTTCTTCAGATTTGTGCATTCTAACATGGGGAAGACAAACAACTGTGGTATAAACACATCCCCTGAAGCATTAAATGAGAGAAGAATCATAACATTCATGCCTCTCACCTGAGGTCAATTTTCCAACTTGCTTTTCACCTTTAACTGAATTACTTTCAGTCTGTTTGTACGAACAGACGCTATGCCAGTTTTATCGGCGTTAAAAATATTGAAGGGGCTGAACTTATACTTGTCCTTCTACTCAGAAAGTTTCTCGAAAAATCGGTCAACTTGTTCTTTGCTAAAGTTGCTGCACTCTGTAAACTTGTTGATTCCGCTGTCCTCATCTGCAGATATGGATGACTTTTCGTAAGCTCACAGTAGAAGTCTTCTCCTGCCGTCAATTTTTCTTTATTGAATCTATGTTTTATTTTCATTTTCTCAACAAATTGATAAGCAAGCTTCAAAAACTCCTCTTTGCTTAGTGGCATTAGTTGACTGTCTAGAGTTTTAAAGTGACCGTAGAGTACTTGCTCCTGCTCATCATTGAAAGTTGCAGGACAATCTTTTGAGTTTGCCAGTTTCTATTTCAGTTATACCTCTTTCCCATCCGAAAAGTTCTTAAGCCAGTCGCCAAATGTGCTTTTTGGGACTCAAAAACGCTCACTAGCTTCTAGAGTTGTGATTTACTTTAAATGAACTTTTTCTACAGCTTCCTTCATATTTTCTTCTCTCCAAGTATGCCTCACTTCCCCCATTTCACCTGTAAAATGAAACAAATCCTTCAAAACTTAGTTTTAGTTGGCTATGATTGTTGTCTGATACAACCTTCAATGCTTGTGTCCGATACAACCCGAATGACATGAGAAGACAGTTCGACTGTCACGTGATTACTAAAATGTCTACACAGATTTACTGAGTAAAACATTTAGTAAAATATGCCTTATTGCTACCAATGAACTTATAATAGAGTTACACTTACAATCCGGGTATAGAACTGCACAGTTATCTTTGTACATAAAAAAAGAACCACAAAGCAGAAAATGCGCGGTAGAAGATGGTGTAACCTCCCCTGTGTCTTCAGAGCCAAGTGACCTTGACTGGTGCTGCTACGTGTGGCAAAAATCAGAAGCACCACTTGTCCGATATAATCCGCCATCTAATACTACCCGACCTTTCCCTACTCGTTTTCCGATTATTTTGATCGAGCCTAATCTTTCTCGCAATTCTTCATTTCGTATTTATTTTACTTTTAACTTAACTCTGTAGAAAATAATTTAATTTTACAGTCCAAGTTTTACTTTCAAGAAATTCTTTCTCATTTTGATGGCAATAATTAATGCTAGTGGAAGGCTACTGTTGAAAATTGTTTGCTTTACCAGTGCACTGCTAAAGGTATCCTTTTTGGTGCGACCGTCTTTCGTAATTTCTTTGCAGGATAGAATTTTCGTGTTTATTTACTGACCCCTGTCTTTTCTTATTTATCTCTTTTTATTTGCCTTCTTTAGTACTGCTTCAAGATGCATTTTGAGTTATGCCTACTTTTGTTCCCCTGGACTTCCATTTGTGTATTGTAATTTCTTTTCATATCATGTCACCTTCAACGTACAATATGTGCACCAGTGGTGTTTACCCATACACGTGCGTGACACTTTGAGTAATATAAACGTTTTCCGTGAGTTGCCAAATGGTTCAAATGGTTCTGACAACTATGGGACTTAACATCTGAGGTCATCAGTCCTGTAGAACTTAGAACTACTTAAACCTAACTAACCTAAGGACATCACACACATCCATGCCCGAGGCATGATTCGAACCTACGACCATAGCGGTCGCGCGGCTCCAGACTGAAGCGCCTAGAACCGTTCGGGCACAGCGGCCGGCTCCTGAGCTTCCATTTTGCACCACTACATTTAGCAGAGTGATGCAGAACATTTACGAAAACTTTCTCTGAATTACATCTCAGTTCTCTGGACTCTGAATGTCATTTTCCAAGAGAAGAATTTGCGTACGCTTATTAAACTATACATTTTGTTTATGAAATATAAAAATCTAGTGTCTGGCCAGAGGACGGCTTCAAATCATTTAACTCCTAGACGATAACTCGTATTACTTTATCTCTGTTTGTGCTGCACATTTTGTTCTACACTTCTTTCTATTAATTTATTAAACGACTTGAATTTCGTTCAACACGGTTATGTGGTCTTACCTATCGAAATATTGACAGTTAACTCAGCAGTAATAGCAGTAGCTTTGTAATCAAAATTTTAGCAGTCTATATATATTTTAAGTATAAGAAATTAACAATTCTTGTCAATTTAGCATATTGTGCATGAAACTGCATTGTATGATGTTCTGTGGAAAACGTTAGAGAAAAAATATATGATGGAAGGAAGGAAGTGGAAATACAAATTCGGGTCTTATAATCAGCATTTACTTCACTGACGCAATCGTCCCTCACTTCGATTCCAGCACACTTGGGGAATTCACTTGCAACTTCGTACGCCATTGTTCGTGCCGGTCGTTATACATAATGAGTGCGTCACAGCGCAGGCAGCTAATTTTATGTCTACTTTTAAATTTAAAAAAGTGTTTGAAAATGTCAGACTAGTTTTAGACCTTTCATTTTGGGGGGCAGCTTATAGACCTAAGTTGTGTGCAACTAAGCAATAAAGAAAACCTATAAATCGTCTGCTAATTCAGAGCTATCTTTGCTCAATTAGTTATTCATTTTTAAAGAAATTTTCTTTTTCTTGACTTCATTTTTTTCTCACTCTTTGTTACGTTCAGTATAGTTCTCATCCTGTGCCAGAAACTTTCTTCTGGAAATGCACACATTATGATGCTCAACAGTGCTCTTGGTGCCAAAAACTCTTTTTGTAAACTGTATGTGTGAGAGTTAACTCGTTTGAAACGGTAAGAAATGTAGAATAAGCATAAAATATTTCAACTTTTATAAATATCGAAGAAGAAATGGCGGAAGTGTTAGAAAGGTTCAGGACTGGGATGCAGTTCAAGGTGAAAGGATGTAAATTGAAAGATTCACTGATCACTTTACTATACACAGTGAAATTGAAAAATATTGCAGGAACTGTTGTATTTAATGAGCAGTTTAATTAGTAGGGCGTAAACCGAGGATAAATGAAAGTAGTGAAGATTTGTAGAAATGAGGTTAGTGACAAACGTAACATAAAAAAAAAAAAACTGGGAACAACGAAACTGACGAGCCATCAAAGGACTATTCTGCTGTGATGCAAACAAAATAATACATGGTCAACGAAATAAGGTCATAAAGAGCAGAACAGCATAGGCAACGATATCGTTCCTTGTAAAAGAAATCCTGGAAGTATGAAATATAGAACTTAATTTCAGGAATGAATTTCGGAGAATGTACAGAATCGTATGCAAGTGTGTTATGAGCAATTGAAACATTTGAAACGTGACGTTGTAGAAGGATGTTAAGGAGCTGATGGACTTAAATGAGAAGGTTCTGCACAGAATCGGCGAGGAGAGGAACACTTGGAAAACACTGGCAATAAGAAAGCACAGGATGACAGGACAAGTGTTGAAACGTCGAAGAGTGACTTCTATCGTACTTGTGGGAACCATAGAGGGTAAAATCAACAGCGGAATACAACAGTTCCTGCAATATATTCAATAAATAGTTGTGGATATAGGCTGCAAGAGCTACTCTGAAGTCTGTGATCGGCGCCAACTCTGCTTTTAGCTTTCGTTTTAGACATGGGTTCTTCTGACAGGTGTTAGTTTTCTTTGTACTTGTAAGATTATGTCGTAGGTGTAATCGATAGTCGAGTTCAGTGCATCCCTACAGTTATTCTTCACGGTAAAATGATAGACAGTGGACATGGCCACATCTGCGTCCTGTGAAATCTAACCTGTAAAAATGCCACATTCGAACCTACTAAATTCTCCCCGTTTTTCCACTATCACAGACATCACGTTTATGGTGCTGACGCGCATGTCTGATCCCTGTACATCCTCCGGTGAATAGCTTGACGCCAGTTACAGTGTCATGAATGTAACAGCCTGACGCTTCTGGTCGCACAATAACGTTCTGGGCACATATTCATTAGATAATTGTGGCAAGAAAGATACTCGTTTAAGGCACCGTGTACATAACAAATTTGTGCCAACAAAACAAATAAGGCATGGCTGCTCTTTCAGTAGTTATCAGAGCATAACAAGTAAATGGGTGTTGTATGACCTGCAATGCAGTTTGCGGTTGACGTAGCTGTAGCGCTTCAAGACGCAGCTGTCCCCTCGTGTATACTTGGCGTGGAGATTGCATTGATCGCAGTGCAGTGACGGAGGAATCGGGCAACGAAAGCACTCTTCACTGCTGCGGAACACACACACACAGATAGCACGTCTAACGGCGTGTAACGACATCTGAGAAGAGCCACTGCCGTCACCGCACTGTCAAGAGAGACGAACATTTTATCTGCCGTAAAGCCTCACAATATATATAAATGACCCAGTAGACAGTGTCGGAAGTTCCATGCGGCTTTTCGCGGATGATGCTGTAGCATACAGAGAAGTTGCAGCATTAGATAATTGTAGCGAAATGCAGGAAGATCTGCAGCGGATAGGCACTTGGTGCAGGGAGTGGCAAGTGACCCTTAACATAGACAAATGTAACGTATTGCGAATACATAGAATGAAGGATCCTTTATTGTATGATTATATGATAGCGGAACAAACACTGGTAGCAGTTAATTCTGTAAAATATCTGGGAGTATGCGTACGGAACGATTTGAAGTGGAATGATCATATAAAATTAATTGTTGGTAAGGCGGGTACCAGGTTGAGATTCATTGGGAGAGTGCTTAGAAAATGTAGTCCATCAACAAAGGAGGTGGCTTACAAAACACTCGTTCGACCTATACTTGAGTATTGCTCATCAGTGTGGGATCCGTACCAGATCGGGTTGACGGAGGAGATAGAGAAGATCCAAAGAAGAGCGGCGCGTTTCGTCACAGGGTTATTTGGTAACCGTGACAGCGTTACGGAGATGTTTAGCAAACTCAAGTGGCAGACTCTGAAAGAGAGGCGCTCTGCATCGCGGTGTAGCTTGCTCGCCAGGTTTCGAGAGGGTGCGTTTCTGGATGAGGTATCGAATATATTGCTTCCCCCTACTTATAACTCTCGAGGAGATCACGAATGTAAAATCAGAGAGATTCGAATGCGCACGGAGGCTTTCAGACAGTCGTTCTTTCCGTGAACCATATGCGACTGGAACAGGAAAGGGAGGTAATGCCAGTGGCACCTAAAGTGCCCTCCGCCACACACCGTTGGGTGGCTTGCGGAGTATAAATGTAGATGTAGATGTAGATGTACAACTGCGTCATGGACCGTTACTGAGAATATTACGCTACTAGTTGTCGAATGTGTGATATTTTTTTACCACAAGTTGTTTGAGGACTATGGTATCACATTATTAAGTGCTATAAAATACGGAAGTTAATCAATAAATCGCAATGCTGCGGCTACTGGCAACCAAATAAAAATACTTATAGCGTCCTGTTGTATAGCGAATCTTGAAGTTTCTATGCTATTAGGCAATGTGAAAAGTAAAAATCGTCAGCCAGCCCGCACTGCCAAACACAAAATTAATCCTAGAGTATCTCACGTTAGCGTGATATACTCGCAAGACACACTTTTTTGTGTTAGCTGAAGAGCCAACACCGTGTTACGAGTGGAGGCCGAAATGCACGCGTTTTAGCTCACGCAGGCTGGCGTGAGGAGGGAAGAACTACACTGACGTGAGGTCTGGAACATGACAAGGAATGAGAATTCAGAAAGCGGACGTAATTAGTTTGATACTTAACTTTAATCCATTAATGATGAACGTCGCTCTTGACGGTACATGATTCAGAATATTATATGTTCAGGATACATTCTTGCAGAGAGTAATTATAGTAACTAAATATGGCGCCTTGCTAGGATGTAGGTGAAGGCTATGTTAAACTGTCGTCTCTGCAAATGAGAACGTATGTAGACAGTGAACCATCGCTAGCAAAGTCGGCTGTACAACTGGGGCGAGTGCTAGGGAGTCTCTCTAGACTATACCTGCCGTGTGGCGGCGCTCGGTCTGCAATCACTGATAGTGGTGACACGCGGGTCCGAC
Organism: Schistocerca piceifrons; assembly: GCF_021461385.2. Classification (NCBI taxonomy): domain Eukaryota; kingdom Metazoa; phylum Arthropoda; class Insecta; order Orthoptera; family Acrididae; genus Schistocerca; species Schistocerca piceifrons. The sequence goes on along the minus strand of NW_025729155.1, from coordinate 154,544 downwards.
GTATACTAAGGGACAGCGGTCGATTTAAAGGCTACCAACCTATCAAGTGTGGTGCCTGGCGGTGACACCACACACTTGTTGACTAAAGGCAGACGCTTTCACCGTCAAATGCGGTACTTTCTAGTAACGCATATGTTACAGCTTCAAACTATTCTACTGTCCGTCATAAAATCTATGAACATCATATGTGAAGTACTGGTGAACTCTAAAAGCCAATATTAGATGTTGCAATGTGTGCATCCATAGTGAATAACCAACAGAAAACATTAATCCTAACGTATCTAATTCGAATAAGGTGGTGGGTAGTTCCCAAGGAGGACAATGGTAAAGTGGGCCCAGAAATGCCCTTTGACACAGTAGCGTTCTGAGTTATGAAGAAATAAATGATTTGGCGAGTGACCTTAACAAAATGCATAAGGGATGTAGTACTTGAGGTACTTGTTCAAGAGGGAGTTTTCATTTATCTTGGTTCGGGGATCGAGAACATGAATAACAAACCCAAGTTAGAAATCTTTGTTCATAGGTGCAGTAGCTGATAAGACCTCATGCCAAACCCAAAATATGGCTAATTCTATCCCGCTAACTCCTGTGAACAAAGAGGAAATTAAAACTCAGCCAAATACCGGTGGAAAATACATTCGACGCACGTTTGATAGATAGGATGGACGCAGCGGTAAGGCACCGAAACCGACAAAACGAGGGAAATCCGCAGAAATGTAGTCATAACACATTGAGAAATCATCTCATATAAACTGGCGAAGTTATTTAACAACAACGTGTTGACAACTATTTTCGGGACGGACAACAAACTGGAACAACGGCTGAAGCACTGAAGCACAAAACTGGCGCAGGGGAGAACTGGATGCGGAGAGCTGGAGTTATGAAATTATTTGTCAGGACTGCGAAGTGAAGAACGTGAGGTAAAAGGGAAAAAATTTTACGGAAGTTTTAAAGATCGGAATCATAAAGAGAGGTCTCATCGGCGATTGCGAAAAGCCACAAGAATGAGCAGCACTGGATGGGTAACATCACAAACAGCATGAGGGTATTGCACTTTGCGGATAAAGGGAGGTTATTGTCAAATTTAGAGGGAGTGAAGATTTATTTCCTTGTGAGAGAAGCATGTTAAATTAAAAGACAGAAGTGTCCAAGGGGCACTTCTGGGCTCACTTGGAAAGCAGTCACTCACTTATTCGAATTAGTGGTGTTACGATTAAAGTGTTGGTCGTTCAATATGGATGTACACTTGCGACGTAGATGTTGAATTGGTTTCTATAATTTAACAGGACTTGACATACAACGGTCATATATTACATAATAGACAGGAGCATCATTGGGTGATGCAAGAAAGTGCTATATTTGCTAGCTGCAAGCGGATGCCTATAGTTAACAATTGTGCCTTAAGTGTAGAACACGCCAACATGAGACGTTCTAGGAAGAGTTTTATGTTTCAAAAGGCATTTTTGCGTTTTTTCTATTTTTACGGTGAGTGCTGGCATAGAAGTTTTAAACTATGACGTACTACAGGACGACATAAATATTTTTATATGGATGTCAGTACGTGTGACATTGTCATTTATTGATTGGTTTCCTTGCTTTGTAGCATGTGACAAAGGGATAACGTAGTCCCAAAACATATTGTGGTAGGGAATATCACGAATTTCACATCTGGTGGCGTAACCTTCCCGGTACTGAGAAGTATTTATCTATTTCATACTCTGAAATGCTAGAACAAAAGTTGTGTACCGCGACGAAATGCAACGAAATTGAAGGAAACATCCAACAAAATGAAAAGTACTTGCGACTGTGCTTTGTGAGCCAACTAACTTCAAAGCAGACTGACGTGAAGAGAAAGGAGCTAATACTGAAATCGAAGAAAGTTTCTTGATACAAGTTTTGTCATGTTTGTACAATTTTGTATTGTAGCATTCATTTTTCAGTGGACAGTAAAGAAGAAGCTAATAGAACAGCTTACAATTTGCACCATTTGATAAAGTACTTGTAAATATTTTACCTTTCGTCCTATTCTGACTGATTGATTGGCTCTGAGCACTATGGGACTTAACACCTATGGTCATCAGTCCGTCCTATTCTGTCAGTCACATTAACATCGTACACCAATACATGAAACATGCTTATACCACTTCTTCAGGGCGAATAATAGGAATGTGCCATATAATTTAAAAAGTATCTTTGCAATTTGTTAATTTATTAATTTGTAAGACGAAAGTTCTGCTTGATTAAAGCGTAGTGAGCACTACCTTACAATACCAGGAAGTTAGCCAAATGGTTCAAATGGCTCTAAGCACTATTGGACTTAACATATGAGGTCATCAGTCCCCTAGACTTAGAACTACTTAAACCTAACTAACCTAAGGACAACACACACATCCATGCCCGAGGCAAGATTCGAACCTGCGACCGTAGCAGGCGTGCGGTTCCGGGCTGAAACGCCTACAACTGCTCGGCCACAGCGGCCGGAGGAAGTTAACCAACCAAGATCGAATTCAAGCAGCGGATTAACGATCTAGTATCCCGACTACCCTTTGTACAATTTCAAGTGGCTGTCCATGCTCTTTTGGACGAAATCTGAACTGGCGCCACCTCCGCCTCAGAAAATACGGTGCACAAGCATTTAAAAATACGATATTATTTTTCTCGTGCATTTATTCCCGTATCTACGTAGGTTCGGCGTGGTTATTAACGGATTTGGCGTGTTAATTTGAGGAGTGGCCGGATGCCCTTCCTGTAGCCCTGGGACGGGATGTGTGTGCTTCAACTGTCTGCTTGTAGTGGTTGTCATGTGAAAATTGCGAAACTTCTGAATTGTTGGCGGATGATGTAACTGAGACGGGAACTTGGTATCAGCACAGTATTCATCTGGCTGAATATGGCAAACCACCTCAAAACCACATCCAGGATGGCCGTCAAACCGACTCTCATCCTTAAACCGCTAGGCGGATTCCATCCTGCGCCTCCCCCCTTTGACGCACATAGAACAAAATTTACAAAATTCTCGGACATTTGGAGCACAAGACTTACCTCGCTGACGTTAACTGGCAGCTGTATCAACAGGAAGCATCACCTCGTCCGAAACTCAACTTGCCAATATCTCACATGATGTCCCACGAACTAAGGATGAAGAGCTACAGACGCATTCCATATTCCTAGATTTCCGGAAAGCGTTCGACAGGGAGCCCAACAGCAAACTGTTAACGGAAGCTCGAGAATTTATAACAGGTTCCGAGATCGTGAGTAGCTCTTAGACTTTTTCAGTAATAAAACCTAGTACGTTGTCCTCAACGGTGATTGTTCATCAAAAATTAATTTATAACAGGTTCCGAGATCGTGAGTAGCTCTTACACTTTTTCAGTAATAAAACCTAGTACGTTGTCCTCAACGGTGATTGTTCATCAAAAATTAGGGTTTCGCCAGGAGCTCACCAGGGAAGTGTGATAGGTCCACCATTATTTTCTGTACACGTAAATGATGTGCTGGACAGGGTGAGTAGAAATTTACGGCTGTTTGCTGATGATGCTGTGGTGTACGGGAATGTACCGCTGTTAAGCGACAGTAGGCGGGTGCAGGGTGATACAGATAAGATTTCCGAGTTGATGAGGTGAATATCAGCTTGCTCTAAATGTAGAAAATGTTAAAGCAGATGAGTATGGAAGACAAACCCTTATTGTTCGAAACTGCATGAGTGGCGTGATGCTTGACACTGCCATGCCGAATAAATATCAAGGCGTAACATTTGAAAAGTGTATGAAATGGAGCGGGCACTTAATTTTAGTTATAGGGAAGGCGAAAAGTCAGCTGATTTATTGGGAGAATTTTAGGAAAGTGACGTTCATCTGTAAAGGAGACCTGGTATGGAACACTAGTGCGATCGACTCTTGGGTATTGCTCGAGTGTTTGGTATCCACACCTGGTAGGATTAAAGGAAGACATCGAAGAAATTAAGACGCGAGCTGCTACATATGTTACCGGTATGTTCGGTCGATGCTTGAGTCTTACGAAGATACGTCGTGAGCTCCAGTGGGAATCACTGGAAGGAAGGCGTTCGTTTCACTGAACACTTCTGAGGAAATTTAGAGAGCCGACATTTGAAACTGACTGTAAAACGAGTCTACTGAACGAGTCTACTGCAACCAATATATGTTACGCGTAAGGACCACGAAGATAAATCAGGGCTCACACAGACGTATACAGTTTGATTTTTTTCGTCGCTTTATTTGCGAGTTCAAAAAGAAAGGAGTAGTAGTGGTGCAAAGTACCCTCCACCATATGCCTTGCATTGGCTAGCGGAGAACATATGTAGATGTAGATCTCGAGCATCCGTCATTAAGTCAAATGAAATAAATTTCCCAAATCTCGAAAAAAGGTGGCCCCCTACGACGTGACAAACACTATGAAAGAGGGAGTGTTTGCAAGTGCGTAGTAGTCATTCCAGAGTAGGTTTCTCACTCTGCAGCGTCCACAGCTCGTGGTCTAGTGGCTAGCGTTGCTGCCTCTGGATCACGGGGTCCCGGGTTGGGCTGCCTGCCGGATTGGGGATTTTCTCTGCCCGGAGACCGGGTGTTTGTGTTGTCCTCTTCATTTCATCATCATCATCATCATCATCATCACCATCATTTGTGGCTGTGGAAAGACTAGACTGCGTAATAATTGGACTATGTAAAATTTGGGACTTTGTATGGGCGCTGATGACAGCGCAGTTCCAGCGCTCCACAAAACAATCATCATCATGAAACTTCCTGGCAGATTAAAACTGTGTGCCCGACCGAGACTCGAACTCGGGACCGAGTTCGAGTCTCGGTCGGGCACACAGTTTTAATCTGCCAGGAAGTTTCATATCAGCTGTAAAGGATGAGCCACACAGTAGGAGATTTTACTATATTATATGAGCCTCCAAACGGTAACTTCGTTTCTCCATTACGGCCAAGCCACGGCCGGCAGTGTTAGCTGCCTGTAAATTCTTTCGTCCCACGGTCTAGTAACAGGAAGTCAGCACCGAGAAAGGGCACCTTGTTCACGCGCCTCTCTCGTGTGCTGACGAGGTAACGCCGTCCCAGGCGTCGCTTAGCAGGCAACGCTCTGGAAAGTTCCCTGCCGCCCGCACGGTTTGCTCGGTCCTGACCAATCAGGGTGGAGGAAGCCGCGTGGTGCGTCGAATATACCCGGCCGCCCGTCGCCGGGCCCCCTCTCTTGTATTCTTGCTCACCGGCGAGTCGGATGCGCTCCCTGTAGCACTGAACATCTCCCGCTTCTCCCGGTGCTACGGCACTGTGGACTTAGTTTTGGCAGACAACCACTTTCGGTAGCTTCGCGAACAATGTTCGCCAAATTGTAAGCTCTGGCTCACCCTCACCTCCCTAGGCCTATGTAGCCCCTTTCATCATGCTTTAGCCAATAAATGGCCTTTCTCTAAAATTTACATTATTATTCCATAACGCCCACCGCCTGCCCATACCCGCCATCCTGTACAATTGGTGTCAGAAGTTTGGATACGTTCCCGTAGTGACTTTGTCGCTACACAAAATTTTTCCCGGCGAGACGCCGTGAACTTCGCGCATTGAATGCGCCAACCGGCCGCCACGTTTGCTCCACGTGGGCCTTGGCTGCTCCACTAAACACGCACAGGGCGCGCGCTGCAGCGAAGCAGCCCACGCTAGTCAGCCACGTGAGCCGGGCGCCGCCGCGCTGCCCGCTGCCTGAGTTCGAGGAGCCTGCGCTGCGCTGCGCGACCGGCCGGCCGCCGTCATCCGCCGCCGTCATCCGCCACGCCGCCGCCGCCCGCCGCTGTCACCGACGCGCCAGGGGCTGCCGCCATCGCCGACCGGCCGAGCCAGCGCCGTCCGCCGCCAACACATCTGCCGCCGCCCGAGGGTCCGGACACCGCCGCCGCCGCCCGCTGCCGCCCGCCGACCACCGACCACCGCCGCCGCAGTCACTGCACCACGCCGTTGCCGCCACCAATGCGTCGCACCGCCGCCATCACCATGTAAGTCGCCGCGATGCTTACAACTATAGCTTCGCCGATCTTCCGCCGCTGGATTGAGAATCTTTGTGGCCGTCCTTTTTTTGTAACAATCATTACTTTTTTCTGGTCACTAGCGTCCCATAAAATTGTAAACATGCCGATGGGAACACGAGCGACGGAACGGGATACCCCCGTAGAGGCACCTGTCTCGCAAGACCCGCTCGAGGCCATAAATGCACAAATGCGCCAGTTATTCGCACAAAATCAGGAGCTACTTGAGCAAAACCGCGTCTTGAAACAGACGCTGGAAGCTAGTGCGCGAACTTCCATACCTGTGGCTAGCTCCGCCCCTGCAACTAACACTAATTCTGTATCTAATACAAACGCCACAATTTCTGCTAACATGGCGACTGTAAGCAATTTTCCTGGGGCTGATTTCATTCCCACCTTTTCTGGGAAGTCCCACGAAAATGTGGCTATGTTCTTAAAAAATATTCGTGATGTGGGTCGCACGTGTGCCTGGCCGGATGATCTATTGGTCAATGTAGCCAGACTCAAGTTGACAGGGGAAGCCCGAATGTTTATAGAAACGGTGGACGAGTTGCCAATTACTTATGTCTAATTACTTGTGTCCAATTACTTAAGTCCATGTATTATTGTTGTTCATTTTGACTGTTTTATTACTACCTATTTAGAGAATTTTGCTAAAGTTTTGCCAGCACCAGTAATTTAGTATTTGTATCAACCTAGTGTTTCCATATGTCGCTGTGTTACTATATTGATGAGGATAGTCATTTTGTAGGATTTCAAGTATGCTAGAGTAAGTTCCCGAGTACTGCCAATTATTTTTTTAATAATAATGATGTCTTAGGTAATAAATTCTTTTGGAAGGGTAATTTAGGATGTAACCATGCTTTATTTTCATTTGTATCTGAAAGTTTATCTGGAGGGATATACCACATGCCTGCCGCCGTGATAGGTAACATAAACAGAGTGAATCACGCCCACAGAACGAGCAAGCTTTGGCCGTATACCTAGTCTGTTGGATGAACAAGAGAACCACACCCGCAAGGGCACGTATCTTACGTGACGCGGCTGGCACCCGCGCGGTCCCTTAGCTGTCTGTGTCGTTCCTTCACTTTTCCGTTTCGCAGCGTAGTCCGTTCAACCCACTTTGATCTGTCAACTTTCAACAGACACAAAACTATTCAGCCCAGACTTTGATCTTCCATGTTGAAGAAGAGTTCATGAGAACAGTGTTCCGTGCACTCTCACGACAGCTGATCAGGCAACATCAGACTCGAATCGCGTCTAGCCCGCAGCTAAAAAGCCAGTAAGCGGAAATCTCTGTTCAAAACCTTGAGCCTTCTTGGACACTGCTTTGCCGTTGTATTTTCCGAAGGAATACCGACTATTGAAGTAGTGGCATTTAACTGTATGACGTGTCCCAGGACACTGCGAGATAACCAATGATAGACGGAGTTTTAAGAAACCAGCTCGGCCCAAGGAGGCCAGCACCATGGAGTTATAGAGACGGCGAGTTTAGTCGCAAAATGTTGAGAGGATAAAGACGGCGAATTTGGTCGCAAAGTAAAGTTAGTCGCAAGATGTTGAGAGGATAAAGACGACGAATTTGGTCGCACAGTAAAGTTTTTTTTTTATGTGATGGAAGTCGAGTTTGAAGAAGTATGAAGTAGCTATCTTGGAGTCGCAGCATTGTCATGTACACAGTTAAGTAGGCGATAACGTCGTGTCAACGATGCACCGTGCACTATACCTTCATAAAGGGAAAGTCCTCCAGAAATTACGCTCAGTTCAGTCTTCTCTAATTCAATTCCTAACACTTTCCGTTTCCACTGTGGTAATCTCTAAATTCTCGTCAGAGGACTCAGCTATCCGTCCCTCTGTCCACTATGGACATCGTCGTGTTTTGTTTCTCTCCTCTCGTTAACAACAGCGTTGACATCCAACGACACAATCTACGCCCCACCTGCACCAAACTGGTGTCACTTTTCTTTGTCAATCTCACTTTATGGTATTCAGCAAATATATTGAGTTACGTGAAAATTCTTCTCAAAATGTGAATGTTATTACACTTGGATGGTTAGCCCAAGGAAGCATTTAACTCTTTTGTTTGTTATTGATATGGCATTTGCAACAATTTGATATGATACTTGTGTGCCTCATTTCTACATTTATGTATGTTTATGTAATTTAAACAGAACCCACTGTAACAGCTCATCTAGCTTTATGTCACGCGTAATCCCACTTCTATTTTGTTGCATTTGACAGTCGGCATTTGACAGTCGTAAACCCCTCAGCTGCCGCGTGTAGCCCTGACGACGCGCTGGCTTTTGAAGTTATCTGCCGCGCGCCTTTCTGACGTAGCGCGAGATTGGCCTTGCAGTCAGCTGCCACTCTGACGTAGCCTCCGCGTAGATCTTCAGCAAACGGTTCCTGTTGGAACACCATTAATAATCTTTCATGCCACTACGGCTTACTTAGTATTCACACCTCTTTAATTATGTTTTTTTTATACCTGAAAGCTTATTCGTGATCCCTTGTCAGCTAACTTGCCAGCTTTGTCTAACATATCAAATGCTCACCTCCTATCGTCAATTGATGACTTGCTAAAATATGAAAAAAGGACAAATTTCTTACCTTCGCCTGTTGGCACACTTAAATGAATGGCAAACAGTCGCAAATTAAACCAAACAAAAAAGAGAAAACAAGAACCTATCAGGCATGTGCCCTCCCTTAGTTTTAAGAGTGTAACTGAGATATCAGTTAATGTGGAAAAACTAGCGTAGTGTAGTGAAGTGTTCCCTTAGTGATAACTCCCTTTTCAACTGTGTTTTGAAACGTGTGGACCTCCCCGCATACCCCCCCCCCCCCCCTTCGCCGAGTTCCAGTGCACGGACCTGGCCACGGCCACGCCCCCTTCCCGCCGGCAGCCTGCGCGCTGCTCGCTGGGGACAACACACCACGCCGCCTCGCGCCAGGCGCCCCCGCAGTGACTCACCAGTGGTGATATTTTCAACTTATTCAAACAAAAGCAAAAAAAAAGACATTTTTACCTCATCTTAGCAACAAGAACACTTAGCATGTTTACCTAATTCACACTGTTATGTTTTGTTCTAATTTTGTTTTGATATTCTATGATATTTTATGATGTTCTAATGTTTTACGATGTTTTGATGTTTTATGATGGTTCTTGTCTACACACAATATTGTTGACATGTGTAAGTCCCCTTGCGACCCTTAGGTCTTTAGAGTCTCTATACCCTCCCATAGATTAAGACCCCTGCCGTCTTCCGTGAGAGCCAATGTTCACTTTCTTTTGCAAGATAAATTTGTTTACATTCAAATAATAATTGCATTGAGCGAATTCACATACGTTCTCCGCTCCCACGGAAGGGGGAGGAGTGTAAAGGATGAGCCAGACAGTAGGAGATTTTACTTTATTATATGAGCCTCCAAACGGTAACTTCATTTCTCCATTACGGCCAAGCCACGGCCGGCAGTGTTAGCTGCCTGTAAATTCTTTCGTCCCACGGTCTAGTAACAGGAAGTCAGCACCGAGAAAGGGCACCTTGTTCACGCGCCTCTCTCGTGTGCTGACGAGGTAACGCCGTCCCAGGCGTCGCTTAGCAGGCAACGCTCTGGAAAGTTCCATGCCGCCCGCACGGTTTGCTCGGTCCTGACCAATCAGGGTGGAGGAAGCCGCGTGGTGCGTCGAATATACCCGGCCGCCCGTCGCCGGGCCCCCTCTCTTGTATTCTTGCTCACCGGCGAGTCGGATGCGCTCCCTGCAGCACTGAACATCTCCCGCTTCTCCCGGTGCTACGGCACTGTGGACTTAGTTTTGGCAGACGATCACTTTCGGTAGCTTCGCGAACAATGCTCGCCAAATTGTAAGCTCTGGCTCACCCTCACCTCCCTAGGCCTATGTAGCCCCTTTCATCATGCTTTAGCCAATAAATGGCCTTTCTCTAAAATTTACACTATTTTTCCATAACGCCCACCGCCTGCCCATACCCGCCATCCTGTACACAGCGCACACTCCGCTGCAGAGTGAAAATCTCATTCTGGAAACATCCCCCAGGCTATGGCTAAGCCATGTCTCCGCAATATCCTTTCTTTCAGGAGTGCTAGTTCTGCAAGGTTCGCAGGAGAGCTTCTTTAAAGTTTGGAAGGTAGGAGACGAGGTACTGGCAGAAGTAAAGCTGTGAGTACCCGGCGTGAGTCGTGCTTCGGTTGCTCAGTGGTAGAGTACTTGCCCGCGAAAGGCAAAGGTCCCGAGTTCGAGTCTCGGTCGGGCACACAGTTTTAATCTGCCAGGAAGTTTCATATCAGCGCACACTCCGCTGCAGAGTGAAAATCTCATTCTGGAATCATCATCATTATCATCATCACTCTGCAGTGACGTGGGCGCTGACATGAAATTTCATCTTATGTTTGTTCCAGCGCTATTCGGAACTGCAGCCGAAGAACATTGTCATATTGCCCCTATATTTCGATTAAAGAGAATTCAGCTACCTTCCGCAGAGTTTTACACTGGATATTGCTAGTACACAAAGTTTATATAAAAAATTGGAGCTCTAGCGCATGCGCGAATGTTATCACTGAATCTCCAGGCTCAATGACCGCTATCGGCCTCTAATGTTAAACTCAACTGCATGTAACTGAATGATCGTTAGCCGAAATATCATGCCAAAATGTCGACACCGTCCTGTTGCAATTCCAAAGCTCCTTGGAATACTCATAAAACTGGGTAAAATTCTAGAACCAAGTTATGTTTCTTTCAAAACCGATATAATTGTCATTACTTTAGAAAAATTTACCGAAAACATTATTCTCATTTCGAAATTAATTCGCTGGGCGCGAATTCATTGACACCAGCTGTGTTATATATAGACCTATTACCCTACACTGACATAAGCAAGTATGTGCGGGACGGGGTCTCAAACCCAAATCTCGAACTTAATGCCAGCGCCCGCGTTAACTACGTCTCCTACCCGTGTCTGCTCTCAGGACCCACTCAGACTTCCATCTATCACACTGTCTATGTTGTACTGGCTACTGTGGGAGTCAGCACGGACACCGTGGCTTAACAGCACAATTAGGAGAATGCTCAGGAAGCAAAGGCAGTTGCACTCGCGGTACAAGAAAGATTGGGAGAATGAGGACAGGCAAAAGTTAGTAGAGATTCGTGCAACGGAAGACAGCAAAAAGAAAGCTGAAATTTTAAATTTAGCGTTTGAGAAATCTTCCACGCAGGAGGATCGTAAAAACGTACCGCCGTTTGAGTTTCGTACAGATTCCCGTATGGAGGACATAGTGATAGATATCCCTGGGGTTGTGAAGCAGCTGAATGGGTTGAAATGAAATAAATCTCCAGGTCCTGATGGGATTCCAATTCGGTTTTACAGAGAGTACTGTACTGAATTGGTTCCTTACTTAGCTTGCATTCATCGCGAATCTCTTGCCCAACGTAAAGTCCCGAGCGACTGGAAAAAAGCGCAGGTGGCGTCTGTATATAAGAAGGGTAGAAGGACGGATCCTCAAAATTACAGACCAATATCCTTAACATCGGTTTGTTGCAGGATTTTCGAACATATTCTCAGTTCGATGGTGGTGGTTAGTGTTTAACGTCCCGTCGACAACGAGGTCATTAGAGACGGAGCGCAAGCTCGGGTTACGGAAGGATGGGGAAGGAAATCGGCCGTGCCCTTTCAAAGGAACCATCCCGGCATTTGCCTGAAACGATTTAGGGAAATCACGGAAAACCTAAATCAGGATGACCGGAGACGGGATTGAACCTTCGTCCTCCCGAATGCGAGTCCAGTGTGCTAAGTCAGTTCGAATATAATGAATTTTCTTGAAACAGAGAAGTTGATGTCCATACATCGCCACGGCTTTAGAAAGCATCGCTCCTGCGAAACGCAACTCGCCCTTTTTTCACATGATATTTAGCGAACCATGGATGAAGGGTATCAGACGGATGCCATATTCCTTGACTTCCGGGAAGCGTTTGATTCGGTGCCCCACTGCAGTCTCCTAACTAAGGTACGAGCATATGGGATTGGTTCCCAAGTATGTGAGTGGCTCGAAGACTTCTTAAGTAATAGGAAGTAGTACGTTGTCGTCGATGGTGAGTGTTCATCGGAGGTGAGGGTGTCATCGGGAGTGCCCCAGGGAAGTGTGGTGGGTCCGCTGTTGATTTCTATCTACATAAATGATCTTTTGGATAGGGTGGACAGCAATGTGCGGGTGTTTGCTGATGATTCTGTGGTGTGCGGGAAGGTGTCGTCGTTGAGTGACTGTAGGAGGATACAAGATAACTTGGACAGGATTTGTGATTGGTGTAAAGAATGGCAGCTAGCTCTAAATATAGATAAATGTAAATTAATGCAGACGTATAGGAAAAAGAATCCCGTAATGTTTGAATACTCCATTAGTAATGTAGCGCTTGACACAGTCACGTCGATTAAATGTTTGGGCGTAACACTGTAGAGCGATATGAAGTGGGACAAGCATTTAATAGCAGTTGTGGGCGGATAGTCGTCTTCAGTTCATTGGTAGAATTTTGGGAAGATGTGGTTCATCTGTAAAGGAGACCGCTTATAAAACACTAATACGACCTACTCTTGAGTACTGCTCGAGCGTTTGGAATCCCTATCAGGTTGGATTGAGGGAGGACGTAGAAGCAATTCAGAGGCAGGCTCCTAGATTTCTTAATGGTAGGTTTGATCATCACGCGAATGTTACGGAAATGCTTTAGGAACTCGGGTGGGAGTCTCTGGAGGAAAGGAGGCGTTCTTTTCGTGAATCGCTACTGAGGAAATTTAGAGAACCAGCATCTGAGGCTGACTGCAGTACAATTTTACTGCCGCCAACTTACATTTCGCGGAAAGACCACAAAGATAAGATAAGAGGGATTAGGGCTCGTACAGAGGCATATAGGCAGTCATTTTTCCCCCGTTCTGTTTGGGAGTGGAACAGGGAGAGAAGATGCTAGTTGTGGTACGAGGTACCCTCCGCCACCCACCGTATGGTGTATTGCGGAGTATGTATGTAGATGTAGATGTAGATGTAGATGTAGATGAAACAAGAAAGGAGAGAAGTTGCGTTGGTCGGTGGCAGGAAGCCAGAATCATCTGTACAAAATATGCTCTAATTAATATGAAACTTAATTTCTAAAAAGGAAAGAAACTTATCTTCTCTTGATACGTGTCCATCCTGTGCCTCTTACATACAAGTACTTTACTCTCTATTACCACTCGCAGAACGCACGCTAAGCATCGTCGTCCTGTTATTCAGTACTGATGCTCTCGAGCCTGCGACCGAAATTGGTTGACCAACAACGACCGGGTGGTTAAATATTAGTTGACAAGGGGCGCTAAACTCTTGTATTGCTGGAGATGCTGCCCGCTCTTTCCCTTGGCGCCTGGGTCACTGCCTTCTTGACACCGTTTCGCGGCGCTGTGCTGGCCGGTGTGCAGTCGATGTTATTTGACTACACAGTCTACATCCTTAAATCGTACTCCTCTGCATTAATCACATAAGGTTCTCAACCTTACTTGGACTCTCACAACAGGGAGACTGAGACTATGTTGAAACGAGAGTAATGTTGTTATCGTCCTGTGCCGGCAAAGACTTGTAGTTGTTAGGAATTGGATTCGAAAAGTGCGTATCCGTATTGCGTCAGCTGCATATTTTATTAGTGACACCTGAAAAGCCGGTCGGAGTGGCCGTGCGGTTCTAGGCACTACAGTCTGGAACCGCGAGACAGCTACGGTCGCAGGTTCGAATCCTGCCTCGGGCATGGGTGTGTGTGATGTCCCTAGGTTAGTTAGGTTTAAGTAGTTCTAAGTTCTAGGGGACTGATGACCTCAGAAGTTGAGTCCCATAGTGCTCAGAGCCATTTGAACCAACACTTGAAAATTTGTGCCAGGCTAGGACTCGAATACAATATCCAGCTCATCACGACTAGTGTCTTAACCACTTCGGCTCTCAGTGTACGCTCCCCAGACAGACCGTATCTTCCATACATCGCATGCGAAGTTCAGAAGAACGCGAAATCACGAAGATTGGCAAAAATTTACAGACGCGCGAAATTTGGCATGGACTTCAATGCGAGATGCTTTTAATAGGTTCCACAACGAAACATTGTCCCGCAATTTGGTAGAAAACCCGAAGAAATTCTGGTCGTATGTAAAGTACACAAGCGGCAAGACGCAGTCAGTACCTTCGCTGAGCAGTGCCGATGGTACTGTTACCGACGACTGTGCCGCCAAAGCGGAATTATTGAACGCAGTTTTCCGAAATTCCTTCACCAGGGAAGACGAATGGAATATTCCAGAATTTGAAACACAAACAGCTGCTAGCATGAGTTTCTTAGACGTAGACACCTTAGGGGTTGCGAAGCAACTCAAATCGCTTGATATGGGCAAGTATTCAGGTCCAGATTGTATACCGATTAGGTTCCTTTCAGATTACGCTGATACAATAGCTCCCTGCTTAGCAATCATATACAACCGCTCGCTCACCGATAGGTCTGTACCTGCAGACTGGAAAATTGCGCAGGTCGCACCAGTGTTTAAGAAGGGTAGTGGGAGTAATCAATTGAACTACAGACCTGTATCATTGACGTCGGTTTGCAGTAGGGGTTTGGAGCGTATACTGTATTCAAACATTATGAATCACCTCGAAGGGAACGATCTATTGATACGTAATCAGCATGGTATCAGAAAACATCGTTCTTGTGCAACGCAGCTAGCTCTTTATTCGCACGAAGTAATGGCCGCTATCGACAGGGGATCTCAAGTTGATTCCGTATTTCTGGATTTCCGGAAAGCTTTTGACACCGCTTCTCACAAGCGACTTCTAATCAAGCTGCGGGCCTATGGGATATCGTCTCAGCTGTGTGACTGGATTCGTGATTTCTTGTGAGGAAGGTTGCAGTTCGTAGTAATAGACGGCAAATCATCGAGTAAAGCTGAAGTGATAACAGGTGTTCCCCAGGGAAGCGTCCTGGGACCTCTGCTGTTCCTGATCTACGCTCCTGGAAATTGAAATAAGAACACCGTGAATTCATTGTCCCAGGAAGGGGAAACTTTATTGACACATTCCTGGGGTCAGATACATCACATGATCACACTGACAGAACCACAGGCACATAGACACAGGCAACAGAGCATGCACAATGTCGGCACTAGTACAGTGTATATCCACCTTTCGCAGCAATGCAGGCTGCTATTCTCCCATGGAGACGATCGTAGAGATGCTGGATGTAGTCTTGTGGAACGGCTTGCCATGCCATTTCCACCTGGCACCACAGTTGGACCAGCGTTCGTGCTGGACGTGCAGACCGCGTGAGACGACGCTTCATCCAGTCCCAAACATGCTCAATGGGGGACAGATCCGGAGATCTTGCTGGCCAGGGTAGTTGACTTACACCTTATAGAGCACGATGGGTGGCACGGGATACATGCGGACGTGCATTATCCTGTTGGAACAGCAAGTTCCCTTGCCGGTCTAGGAATGGTAGCACGATGGGTTCGATGACGGTTTGGATGTACCGTGCACTATTCAGTGTCCCCTCGACGATCACCAGTGGTGTACGGCCAGTGTAGGAGATCGCTCCCCACACCATGATGCCGGGTGTTGGCCGTGTGTGCCTCGGTCGTATGCAGTCCTGATTGTGGCGCTCACCTGCACGGCGCCAAACACGCATACGACCATCATTGGCACCAAGGCAGAAGCGACTCTCATCGCTGAAGACGACACGTCTCCATTCGTCCCTCCATTCCCGCCTGTCGCGACACCACTGGAGGCGGGCTGCACGATGTTGGGGCGTGAGCGGAAGACGGCCTAACGGTGTGCAGGACCGTAGCCCAGCTTCATGGAGACGGTTGCGAATGGTCCTCGCCGATACCCCAGGAGCAACAGTGTCCCTAATTTGCTGGGAAGTGGCGGTGCGGTCCCCTACGGCACTGCGTAGGATCCTACGGTCTTGGCGTGCTTCCGTGCGTCGCTGCGGTCCGGTCCCAGGTCGACGGGCACGTGCACCTGCCGCCGACCACTGGCGACAACATCGATGTGCTGTGGAGACCTCACGCCCAAAGCGTTGAGCAATTCGGCGGTACGTCCACCCGGCCTCCCGCATGCCCACTATACGCCCTCGCTCAAAGTCCGTCAACTGCACATACTGTTCACGTCCACGCTGTCGCGGCATGCTACCAGTGTTAAAGACTGCGATGGAGCTCCGTATGCCACGGCAAACTGGCTGACACTGACGGCGGCGGTGCACAAATGCTGCGCAGCTAGCGCCATTCGACGGCCAACACCGCGGTTCCTGGTGTGTCCGCTGTGCCGTGCGTGTGATCATTGCTTGTACAGCCCTCTCGCAGTGTCCGGAGCAAGTATGGTGGGTCTGACACACCGGTGTCAATGTGTTCTTTTTTCCATTTCCAGGAGTGTATATAAATGACCTGTGTGACAATCTGAGCAGTTCTCTTAGGTTGTTCGCAGATAATGCTGTAACTTTAAGGTCATCCGAAGACCAGTATCAGTTGCAAGGCGATTTATAAAAGATTGCTGTATCGTGTGGCAGGTGGCAGTTGACGCTAAATAACGAAATGTGTGAGGTGATCCACATGAGTTCCAAACGAAATTCGTTGGAATTCGATTACTCGATAAATAGTACAATTCTCAAGGCTGTCAATTCAACTAAGTACCTGGGTGTAAAAATTACGAACAACTTCAGTTGAAAAGACCACATAGTTTTGTGGGGAAGGCGAGCCAAAGGTTGCGTTTCATTGGCAGGACACTTAGAAGATGCAACAAGTCTACTAAAGAGACAGCTTACACTACACTCGTTCGTCCTCTGTTAGAATATTGCTGCGCGTTGTGGGATCTATACCAGGTGGGATTGACGGAGGACATCGAAATGGTGCAAAAGAGGGCAGTTCGTTTGGAATTATCACGTAATAGGGGAGAGAGTGTGGCAGATATGATACGCGAGTTGGGGTGGAAGTGATTAAAGCGAACACGTTTTTCGTCGCGGCGAAATTATTTACGAAATTTTGAGACGGTACAGTACCGCCCGACATTGAAAATAGGTACAACATACTTCATTATTTTTGTCAGAAGAACACATATTTTTTGTAAAATAACTCAATTTCAATTAATACAGCGAGGCTGGATACCAGTGTGGGAAAGAATGACAATTTATTTATTTAATTGATCACATGTGCACTCCCACAAAGTAAATCCCTACATACAGTTTGGCGAGATCTGTGAAATGAATGAATGTATGGTCATCTGCTAACCGCAGATGTTGAATGTGAATATAAGATCATCTTTGAGGCGATCCTTTGGCCACCTTTGGTGGGACCAAAGAGATGAAATTTGCCTGAGCTTTTAGCGCCTGAAATGTGGCGGACCAATGCGGTAGAAGGGTGCTCCCCCACTTCGACAGAGGTGGGAGAGAACCTCAAGAACGGCCATGTTTAAGCACTCTGCCGCTGGATCTTGTGCTGTTAAGAACTGTTTTAGTTGCGCTCCGTAATGACGAAAGAGTGGAGACATGGTATGCATGTGGAATATTTAAGAGTAGTTTGAAATAATAATTTCTCTATTTCAGGAACTTTTGTGGGGAGAATTAAATGTCACACAGGTATTATTAATGGGATTGTAGTAATCTTCGGAAGTGACCAACGGTCACAATGAAACCACATGTAGCAATAAGTTGAAATACTTCCGTGTGCTTAAGTTAAGCTGACTTACTAGCGTGTGTACAATAAGTTGAAATATTTAAGACCTAGCGTGTGTACCATAAGTTGAAATATTTAAGAAATGGCGTGTGCAGGACTTGAAATTAGAGACGAGTACTTCCACGTGGTGAGTACTGTGTGAGTCTCAAACTGTGTATGAGACAAAAGATAAAGAGTAGTACTCGTCAATGGTATCAGTTGAGGACTCGCGTGTGTGACGAATCCGTACTTAATAGTACTTTGCGTGATATGATTCCGTGTGACGCTAGATTCAAACTCTGAGAGAGAAGCAAGGTGAGTCGGCCGTCTATCCAGAAACGCCACTTGGCTTGCATTGCACAGGAAGACGTGCATGTATCTCCAGAGTTCGTAGTAGGAAAGTGGAATTATGAAGTGGGGCAGTGTCGTGTGAAACTGGGATAAATATTAATTGAAGTGGGAAAGCTGAAAGTGATAATGTTGTGACTATTCTCTGTGTAGTATTTCATGTTGTAGTGTGGAGTACGTCATGTAATTTGGGTATGTGTGGTTTGCATGGGAGAGTAGCGAGGTAGTTTCAAAAGATTAGTGGTTTATGCTTGTTCCTCCGGTACCGCTCGATCTGGAGGAAAGTTTAGTGATGATGATTGTGAGAGTCGAAGTGTGAGGTATAATAAAAGATACACCATCCTATCCAGAAAGTGCACTGTAGCGTTAAAAATAATTACGAGACCATAATATAGAGATTCACCATTGTAAAGCCATGCCTACTGGGCGGAATTTCTCATGTGTTATTTTTGTAGGTTGTAGGAGTTGTGTGTTTAGGTTAGAGAATTTATTGGAATAAATAAGATAGTGAAAAGAAAAAGATTGGTGGACTTTTCCTTCGAATTGTATGTTGTCATAACGTCCCGAATTTATAATGTGTGCGCCATTCATATTCAGTGCGGTGGCCACGTGTAGACAAAAGCCGTTAAATAAAAAAGGTAAGAAAATGTGGTATTGCCAGTGTGTAGTGTACATTCAGAGATCTGTAAATTACTGAAATTCAGATGCGTGTTTCCGTTGTGTATTATTCAAACAGGAGGATAATTTGTAACTTAATTGTGAGTACGAGAGTTCGTGTTACTCGATAAATAAGAATGAATCCACTCGCTTGGCTGACCACTCATCTTGCAGGCCTGACTGCTTGATGCCACAGTATGAGCAAGGCATGTGGGTGCCTCTCATAATTTAGTTTCTGCCAGGATATTTTCTGCCAGGATATTCTTTTTTGCCAGGATATTTTGCCAGGATTTTTTTTTACTGTTAGGGTTTGCTGATAAGATTTTTTTTATGGAATGTATTGTGATAGCGCTAAGAAGTAAAATTTATTTTGTTTGCAATTTCTTTCTGGATTGGTGAGGATTTTTTTAATGTAATTGATTGCTATATCGTCCAAGGCTGGAAGATCGTTGCATAATTTTTTTGCGTTATGTCTGTAGTAACTAGGTCGCAGTCGAAAAGTGTAGTCACCATGGAGAATAGTGATTCTGGGGTGAACGTAGCAGTGCAGCAGGAAGTAGGTGTTGACCGTGGGCTAATGAGCGGGAACGACAAACACTCGGAAGGGGCTGAATTGTTCAGTGGACCGCTGCTAGGTGATCCTTTATGCGGCGGGCTTTGTCCACAAATGGGGGCTTTTCCCGACGACGCGGGCGAGCCAGGACTAGGTCAGGTATGCAGTGAAAGGGAAGCTATCCTTGGCGAGGCTACGGTTTCTCAGGCGAATGAGGTGAGCGCGTCGAAAGTATCAAATGACAATGTGCTACGGCAGTTTTTACAGAAGATGGATAAAGATAATAAAGAAAGATTGGAAGCGATGGATAAAGAAAATAGGGAAAGATTGGAAGCGATGGATAGGGAGAAAAAGGAGAGAGATAGGGAGGCTAAGGAGAGAGATAGGGAGTTTAAGGAAATATTGGACGCGATGGATAGAGATAATAAGGAAAGATGGGAAGCGATGGACAAAGGTAATAAGGAAAGTATGGAGGCATTGGATAAGGGAAATAAAGAGGCAATGAGGAAGCTACACACAGTTATCGATGAGCGTCTGCCTGCAGTTAATAATCGGTTAGATGAGGGGGAGAAGAATCTGGGTGCGTCGAAGCAAGTACAGGATGCTGTGAAAGAAAAAGCCAATAATTTGGAGGTACGAATAAGTGCAATAGAGAGCGATATTACAGAACGTAGGGACGTGTTGCCTGATGAGCGAATCAAAGAAGTAGTGGTCAGAATGAATACGATTAGTGCAGAGGTAGAAAAGATCAGTATAAGAGGCGAGACAGGCTCTGACAGTACGCAGCGAGACGTTTATGCCAACCAGGGGGAGATACAATCGCTATTACGGCTTAAAGAGGCGCAATTAGTAATAAGTAGGAAACATAGTGAAGAACTAGCACAGTTGCAATTAGCGTGCAGTAGCGAAGGTGACACACCACCAGGTAGATTGCAGAGGGAGATTGAGATAAACTCAAAAAGCGAAAATAGGCAGAAAGAGGAAGACGAATTCAGAGAGTCAGAAGAACGGTTGTGTCGGATAAAGCAGGTGGCAAACCCAACTGGGTATAGTCCAAGGCTGTCTCAATTTCAAGATTCATTACCTTCATCATGGGGACTGCCCCTCAAAATGAAGTTTGTGTGTAACCATTTGAGGGACGAGGCTAGAGCGAAAATGCAGGAAGTTATTAAAGACTGTTGTAGCTATTTAAATGAATTCTGGTCGCAAAGTAAGCAGGACCAGGTTACGCAAAGCATATTGATGATGCGAAATGGTAACGAAAGTTGTATAAGAGATCCAGTGGCGTGCTATCAGGAAATGCTGAGTTGAAATAGGTATTTGGATGTGCCATACGAAACTGGGGAGCTCATTAGGATCTGTATAACGAAGTTGCCAGTGAGATTGCGCAGACACATAGTGATAGCAGGCAGAGGCTTAGACGATTCTTCGTCATTTCAGCACTTGTTACAGGAACTTGGTAATGAGAGCAACATCGTAAACGGAGCCACGACTCACAGGTCAGACAGAGTCGAGGATAGGAACGGCAGAAAACTATCAGAATGACAGGAGAGCATGGAATCCTGGCGGGGTCGAAATTATGAGAGGCACCCACATGGCTTGCTCATACTGTGGCATCAAGCAGTCAGGCCTGCAAGATTCTGCCAAGCGAGTGGATTCATTCTTATTTATCGAGTAACACGAACTCTCGTACTCACAATTAAGTTACAAATTATCCTCCTGTATGAATAATACGCAACGGAAACACGCATCTGACTATCAGTACTTTACAGATCTCTGACTGTACACTACGCACTGACAATACCACATTTTCTTTCCTTTTTTATTTAACGGCGTTTGTCTACACGTGGCCACAGCACTGAATATGAATGGCGCACACATTATAAATTCGGGACATTATGACAACATACAATTCGAAGGAAGAGTCCACCAATCTTTTTCTTTTCACTATCTTATTTATTCCGATAAATTCTCTAACCTAAACACACAAATTCTACAACCTACAACAATAACACATGAGAAATTCCGCCCAGTAGGCATGGCTTTACAATGGTGAATCTCTATATTATGGTCTCGTAATTATTTTTAACGCTACAGTGCACTTTCTGGATAGGATGGTGTATCTTTTATTATACCTCACACTTCGACTCTCACAATCATCATCACTAAACTTTCCTCCAGACCGAGCGGTGCAGAAGGAACAAGCATAACCCACTAATCTTTTGAAACTACCTCGCTACTCTCCCATGCAAACCACACATACCCAAATTACATGACATACTCCACACTACAACATGAAATACTACACAGAGAATAGTCACAACATTATCACTTTCAGCTTTCCCACTTCAATTAATATTTATCCCAGTTTCACACGACACTGCCCCACTTCATAATTCCACTTTCCTACTATGAACTCTGGAGATATATGCACGTCTTCCTGTGCAATGCAAGCCAAGTGGCGTTGCTGGATAGACGGCTGACTCACCTTGCTTCTCTCTCAGAGTTTGAATCTAGCGTCACACGGAATCATATCACGCAAAGTAATATTAAGTACGTATTCATCACACATGCGAGTCCTCAACTGATACCATGGACGAGTACTTCTCTTTATCTTTTGTCTCATACACAGATTGAGACTCACACAGTACTCACCATGTGGAAGTACTCGTCTCTAATTTCAAGTCCTGCACACGCCATTTCTTAAATATTTCAACTTACGGTACACACGCTAGTTCTTAAATATTTCAACCTATTGTACACACGCTAGTAATTCAGCTTAAGCACACGGAAGTATTTCAACTTATTGCTACACGTGGTTTCATTGTGACCGTTGGTCACTTCCGAAGATTACTACAATCCCAATAATATTACCTGCCTGACATTTAATTCTCCCCACAAAAGTTCCTGAAATAGAGAAATTATTATTTCAAACTACTCTTAAATATTCCACATGCATACCATGTCTCCACTCTTTCGTCATTACGGAGCACAACTAAAACAGGTCTTAACAGCACAAGATCCAGCAGCAGAGTGCTGAAACATGGCCGTTCTTGAGGTTCTCTCCCACCTCTGTCGAAGTGGGGGAGCACCCTTCTACCGCATTGGTCAGCCACATATCAGGCGCTCAATGCTCAGGCAAATTTCATCTCTTTGGTCCCACCAAAGGTGGCCAAAGGATCGACTCAAAGATGATCATATATTCACATTCACCATCTGCGGTTAGCAGACAACCATACATTCATTCATTTCACAGATCTCACCAAACTGGATGTAGGGATTTACTTTGTGGGAGTGCACATGTGATCTATTAAATAAATAAATTGTCATTCTTTCCCACACTGGTATCCGGCTTCGCTGTATTAATTGAAATTGAGTTATTTTACAAAAAAAATGTGTTCTTCTGACAAAAATGATGCAGGATGTTGTACCTATTTTCAATGTCGGGCGGTACTGTACCATTGCAATTTGAGTCACCAACTTTCTCTTCCGCATGCGAAAATATTTTGTTGAGCCCAACCTACATAGGTAGGAATGATCACCAAAATAAAATAAGAGAAATCAGAGCTCGAACAGAAAGGTTTATGTGTTCGTTTTTCCCGCGCGCTGTTCGGGAGTGGAATGGTAGAGAGATAGTATGATTGTGGTTCGATGAACCCTCTGCCAAGCACTTAAATGTGAATTGCAGAGTAGTCATGTAGATGTAGATGTAGGTCCTTTTATCATATACTACTAAATTCAACACCTAATGCTCGCAACATTGGTTGGTTTTCCACAACAGGGAGAAAATAAGGAACTGAGACCAATTTTGTGGTCGTGTTCCCACCTAGGTTACACGCACATCTGAAAGCACCAACACTATTGACGATCAACAGCTGTACCAGTTATCTCAATATGGCGGTATTAACTATAGGCCTACTATCAGACAGTGACATATGAAAATTTGTACCGGATCGGGCTCGAATCCAGATTAGGGGTTTAGCGCAGGCGGTTGCCTTAACAACTTCGGCCATCCGTACACGTTCCCTGGACCGACCCAAACTTCCATACGTCACACTGTCTGCATCCTTACATCGTGGTCAACTAAATTATTCACTTAATGCTTGCAGTATTACTTGGATTACCGCAGTAGGGAGAATGAGACAACGAGGAATCGATCCGGCTCAAATTTTCGCTACTGGAAAGTAGATCTACCCATAATTCAGCTGATGTCAATACATTCGGAGTCAGTTATTTACTTTCGAAATATTTCGTACTGCCGTGGATCGTCAACTGTTCTTTTGGACGTACATGGTAAGATTGCTTTCGTTACTTTTTAAATACTACAGTCATTTATAATTTTTACTGTGCTTAATGTACTAGTTTTTTATTCAAAAACAGATATTAGTCTTGACCACTGTATTTTTTAATTTTATATTGCCTAACATGTTTGGACCTTCGGACAGTCTCAAAGGCTGTACAAGAGGAATGCATGAAAGGGTAACAGTGAAACAATATTCGTACAATTACATAAAAAGTAAGTCGTATAAACGGGGTAAGCAAGCACCCAGTGAAAAAAACACTGAAAAAATACATTAAATGCACATCATAAGAAACAAAATAAGGTAGAACTCACAGAAGTATCTATAAACCATTCTTAGGCAAAAGTGAACTGCATTTGTCAAATATGGACGCAAAGTATCTGGTGTACATTACTTGATTACATTTTAGTGTAAACTGGCCCACTGTACACGAACCAAGTGTCAAGTGAAGAAGACCTCCAGATGGTAGTATTACACGGCGTTTGTGAAAATTTATACTCGTATATTTTGAAATGCGGAAGTACTGATGCAGTTAATTTATACAATGAATATGCAAACGACAAATAATATTCTGTTATATGTATTAAATCATCCAGTCCTTAATCTAACAGATATTCATCTGTTTCAAGGTGACTGGAGAAAACTACCACCGCACATTGTTTCTTACGATGGGCATTTCGTGTATTTTATCAATGTTTTCTCACGGAGTGCTTTCTTCTTCCATTTTCACAATGTGCGTTCAATGAAATTGTACAAATGTCTTTTTTTTCACTGGTGCCCTTTCGTGTAATCTCTTGTAGAGCGTTTGGCGAAAGGCTGAAACGCGTAAGACACTATGAAAGTAATAGATACAGAAATGAATACTAATATCTGTTTCTGATTCCATTAAAAATGGTCGCTGCATCTCACACGGCATTGATGTGTTTTGCTACTGAGTAGTTTTCTCGATCCACTATCTTCATTAAATTCGAGAAATAAATTGACATGTTTAAGCTTTTATGTATTTTATCACGTTTTCCAGATGCTCTCCTTATTGTTATAACCCTCTTAAACATGCATTACTATTCCAGAAGAGAATGGGTTGAAACTGTTGCATTACAGAATAGTGATAGAATGCTAAACAGCTAGGAAACTTATGCCTCAAACCTAAAGGTCATCTTACTCGCTTTGATTCAGTTTTTAAAGCGCGCCTGCTAAATTGTGAGAATCGGTAGTATAATCCCATCACGACGGAAACTATACAGTATGTTACCGAAAGAGAGTGCAAAAATATAACAAGACATAGGGGATGCTCCACTAAACAATTTGAGGTTGGGAACCTCGAGTCGGATAATCTAGCTTAAGGAGATATGGAAGTAAACCTGTCTTTCGCTTTACGTTACTGTTTTCCATCTTACGTGTACAAGTTTACGCGTACTATACTGTTTATTTACATATACATTCCTTATTTCCTGCGAGTAAACAAGGTGTCCAAGACGTATCTTCTAACTGGCCGTCTTAATGGGCACCTATACTTGTAGATCGGGAGGTCCTATTCCATGGCCTGCGAGATCATCTGACCTGATTCCCCTTGATTACTCCCTATTCGGATATCTAAGTTCACTTGTTATGAGAACCCAGTGGATACTGAGATGGAACTAGATGCCAGAATGGTAGTTGCCTGTGATGTGATTCGTAACCCACTCGGGATATTTGTCAGGGTGCGTCAGAATCTTGTTCACCGATATTATGCTTGATTATGGTTGATGGCCGTCAGTTTCACCACATTTCGTAAAATAAAGTACAAAAGACACGTTCATTGTGTCAATGATCGTACTTGCAGTTAACTGTAACGGATAAAAATAATAAAGCCTACCGTAATGTGACTTCATTCCTGTTATCTCCTTAAGCTGGCCTCTCCGCCCCAGGTTCTCTACCTCAACTAGTCCAGTAGAGCGTCCTCATGTCCTGTTAAAATTTAGCACCCTATTACGTAATTACCGTTGATACTGATGATTAATTGCAATCAATGAGCAGTTTCCTTGGAAAGCTATAAAGTTTCTAAGAGTGAGTCACCATTACATGAACGTGGCCACACGGAGACGTAGCGATGACTTTCATCACTGGAACGTTTCCTGGTAATAAGATATTAAGCATTCAATGTCTTTTATAGTGGTCACGTAATATCGTTTTAAGGACAATAATGTAGCCCTTGGCTGCTAGACTTTTTATCGAACATAGTATCTAGTTTCCACAGTAGGTCCCCATTCAATTGAAAATTTGGTATTTAAATACGTGTCTCAAATTTTAAAGTACACAATGATTTACTTAAACATTTCATGTCGATCAATATACATATTTTCTCCTTTAGGTCTTTCCTGCTGTCGGAATTTCAATAATTGTGATTGGAAATAAAGTAGACAGTCACCGACGCCATTACCGCTTACGGCTGGAGTTGTAGAACTACCGTTGGCTGCCATGGAGTGTGACTGGAAAGCATTAACTACGGTTGTTTTCCTAGTCAACTTAGTCAGCTAATATCGTACACGCTTTACCTGCACGTTAGGTGTGTTGCTTGCCTATCGGGCTTTGATTCATATCGCTAGCTTTGTTTACTTGTGCGATCAGTGCTTTACAAGATTCCCCCAGAAATCAGAAGTGGTGAGCGGTCTAGAAACTGGATATATAAAAAGCCGCACAAACTACTGAACGATTTTGTTCTACATATTTGTTCTACCTCCTGTCTGCTACTTAAACATAAACAACAACAATAGTAAAATTGAAACTGACATTATTTAAGTCAGGTTTCATTTGAAAATTGTTGATTTGTAACGTGAAACTGAGGGACGTGGTCGTAAAATCTGGAAAAAACGAATTTTTCATATAGCGCTAGAAAAAGCAATATCATCAACAATAAGATAAAAAACACACCAAAACTGAAAGACACTCATGCTCATAAATTAAGAGTAATGCTGACACATGGTGAAACATCGCTCTGGTGGGCGGTTTGCGTGTTTAAATCACCTCGAGGTATGACCATGCGGTGCATTTGACCTGCGGTCGTCGCACGGTTGCGCTGGCAGCAGTCCACATACGCAGAGGTGTGTTGATGCACGTTAAGAGTACGGTGCAGCGAGTAAGTGTGCAGACGTTTACAGACGTGCTAATGGCGACTGTGTGTTGAAAATGACTCAAAGAACACATATTGATGACGTTATGAGGGTTAGAATACTAGGGCGACTGGAGGCTGGTCAAACACAGCGGGTAGTAGCACGGGCCCTCCGTGTATCACAGAGAGTGATATCATGATTATGGCAACGATTCCAGCAGACAGGAAACATGTCCAGTTGCTACAGTAGGGGACATGCACAGTGTATGACACCACAAGGAGACCGATATCTCACCATCAGTGCCTGCAGACGGCCACGGAGTACTGCACGTAGCCTTCCTCGGGACCTTACCGCAGCCACTGGAATAGTAATCTCAAGACACACAGTCTACAGACCACTGAACAGACATGGTTCATTCGCGCGGCGACCTACGACGTGCATTTTACTGACCCCTGATCACGGGTGAGCCCGTTAAGCCTGGTGTCAAGAACACAGTACATGGTCATTGGAACAATGGTCCCCGGTTATGCTTACGGACGAGTCCAGGTATAGTCTGAACAGTGAGTCTGACCGGGTTTCCATCTGGCGTGAATCAAGAACCAGATACCAATGTCCTTGCAAGGGACTTGTATGGAGGTCGTGGTTTGATAGGGTGACGTGTGATCATCATTGGTGCACGTACACCCCTGCATGTCCTTAACAGAGAAACTGTAACAGGTCAGGTGCATCGGGACGTCATTTTGCACCAGAATGTCCGCCTTTTCAGGTGTGCAGTGGGTCCCAACTTCTCCTGATGGATGATAACGCACGGCCCCACCGAGCTGTCATCGTATAGGAGTACCTTGAAACAGAAGATATCAGGCGAATGTAGTGGCCTGCCTGTTCTCCAAACCTAAACTCCACCGAGCACGTCTGGGATGCTCTTGGTCGACGTATCGTTGCACGCCTTCAAACCCCTAGGACACTTCCGGAGCTCCGACAGGCACTGGTGCAAGAATGGGAGGCTATACCCCAGCAGCTGTTCGACCATCTGATCCAGAGTATGCCAACCCGTTGTGCGGCCTGTGTACGTGTGCATGGTGATCATATCCCATATTGATGTCGGGGTACATGAGCAGGAGACAGTGGCGTTTTTTCCCACATGTGTTTCGGGACGCTTTTCTCAACTTACCACTAATACCGTGGACTTACGGATCTGTGTTGTGTATTTTCCCTATGTGCCTATGCTATTAGCACCAGTTCTGTGTTGTGCCACGTTGTGTGGCACCACATTCTGCACTTATCCTTAATTTATGAGCATGAGTGTAAATCAAACATTGCTTCAATACTTCGCCGAGATTATAGAAAACATGTTTCTGTTATTCATAATCTATTTTCGCGTTTATCAGTAATAAAGAGAAACTGATGCCTTTGATCATGATGAAGAACATTCTATTGACTACAAAATAACAACAATTATGCAGATATTTGTATGCTTGTGCATGTAAACTGTACTTACAACAAAACTAGTATTACTTTGGTTACGTAACAGTGCGGTATTGACGCTAATAACTAACTTTTATTGCTTATAAAGTCTAGCTTATATTCTGCATGGATATAAAATACGCAATGGACTAACACTGAATGACGTGCCGTTCTAATTATGCCGAACCGAATAACGAAAGAACCAAAAAGGCGGCTCCCAGTTCTTCTCTTACACATTAATTTATGTTTTTTTCTCCCCTGCCAATGCTACCAGCACTAACGGTAATATTACCATTTACTACGTCATTGATGTACCAAAACACACCGAAGCGTAAATCTGCTTACGATAAACAGATTTTTAATATATCCACGAAGTGCTTTTA
Source organism: Schistocerca piceifrons (assembly GCF_021461385.2). Lineage (NCBI taxonomy): Eukaryota > Metazoa > Arthropoda > Insecta > Orthoptera > Acrididae > Schistocerca > Schistocerca piceifrons. The sequence goes on along the minus strand of NW_025729155.1, from coordinate 126,007 downwards.
TTACCATCTGTACTTTGTGAACTGACATTTCCAGAGCAACAGTGATTCGGGAAAAAAGAAAACATCACTTGATTGACCTGCAGTCTAATTTAACTTGTGTACCTTTTTAGTATGTGTAATATGTATCATTACTTACTAGCTACATCACTTACATGAATTACTTGCAGCGCTCACATGAATTTATGGCAATATCTGTAGAGCCGACTCTAGACGCTCTCCGAAAACGTTGCAAACCCGCTTGATGTCGTCGCAGCTCTCTACCGTGTAACGCACGAAACTGTTCCTGCGAGTCTCCAGGCCACATAATATGGTTTCCATGGTGTTGATTACTCATTCTCTTTGAAGCTCGAATCTCAAATGTATTAAACTATTAGGAATTCTCTTTCTGCGTTAAACCTATCTGAAGTTTCACAGCTGAAAAACCCAGCAGCCAGTCAGAGATTGTGTCCCCTCCACTTCCCCCTCTCACATACGTATCGCACTGCTCTAGCTAATGGAGACACTATCACTTCTCTTCAAATTGCTGTGCCTGTTTTCCTCTGTTACGGTTATTATTCATACGTCTTTCATGTTTCTCTGCCTAGGGTCGCTAAAGTGAGAATTCAGATTACGTCGCGCCTATCCCCCAGATTTATGTGCATGGCGTAATTCTTCTAAATATCTGCAACAGAATTTTAATTTGGATTCTTTTGCGGTTTCGCCACTGGGATCTGATTGACAACGTACACTTACGGAATCTCAATAACTTCCCAGCTAAAGTTATCCACTTAATTACTCACTACACTGGTTTCTAAATAAACTAAATTGTTTGTTGATCCCTGACCCTATCGAATACATACATTCTTCCATTACTCTTCTTCTAAGAAACTTTACAGAACTAGGTGGCGCACTGATTGGAGGACTGGATCCACATTCGGGAGGACGACGGTTCAAATACCCGACTAACCATCCAGATCTAATTTTTGCACCACTTATTTGATTATCCCTATTTATTAAATTTTAAGTCACTTTCATTTTATTTCATCAGATAAACTTTTTCTCTTCTAAACCTAATATTATTAAAAGAGCAGAAAAAGGAGCAATTGAAATAAAAAACCTAACCTGAAAATGATAACAAATTTGTGTTCAATGAGATTCGGGATTGCAGCCGGTCGTCGAAAACTTCATTCCACGATATTTCGGCTGGCCAACTGCCAGCCGTCCTCAGGTGAGCCCAATGAGGACTGACGAAGACGTGTTTCTTTTTTCTTTATTGTAATTTCACTCCCCAAACTGGGGCGCACTGGCAGTGGTACAATACGCCGCTCTTTAGCCAAGAGAGGTACAAATACATAAGACATGAGGAAAAGGACATATGATAGAGAATAGTAAACATTGGTGAAAAAAAGTTAAATGGATACAGATGATTATACAAAAACATAGATGAGAGACACACACACACACATACGGAGAGTGATCACTGTTAGGTTGAAGAGGAAACAAAGAAACAGCACTGTGGCAACAAAATGAGGTATACTGGTGGCACTGTTGGTGGTTATGAAACAAAGCACTGCATCACTGGAAAAACACTGAAACCATAACAAAAACAATAAAAGTTATAAATCGCTTAGCCGAAGGGGCGACTACCACTGGGTGAAGGGTATGGGAGGAAAGAGATGGGGGAGAGAAACCTGGAGGAGGAGGAGTGGGTTGGGGGAGAGGAGTTGGAAAAGAACTGGAAGCCCAGGGGGAGGGAAAGGTGAAAGAAGATGGGCAGCAGCGGAGAAGGAGGAAGAAACGAAGGGGGGAGAGGGAGGGTGAGAGGGAGACCTGAGGAGGGGGAAGGGGGAAGAAGGCAGGACTAGATCTGGTAGAAGGGGCCGATGGATGGCGTGAGGACATTATCTGGGAGGGGGAGTTGGCGGAAGCCATCTCGTGTGAGGGTATGGACTTTGTGAAGATGGAGACCAGGTGGGACACCGTGGTACAGGTGTGGCAGTGGGCTGGGTTGGGAGAGGATGGGGATGATCCAGTTGCGGGAAATGTATAGGATTTGTATTCATTCAAGGAACAGGAGGAGATAAGGGAAGGGGATCAGATCATAGAGGATCTGTGTGTGGGATGGGAGAAAGATGCGATAAGCAAGGTGGAAGGCAAGGCACTCAAGGATTTGGAGGGATTTGTAGCAAGTGGGGGTGGGGCATAACACAGGATGGCGTGGATGAGGGACTTACAGGTATGAAGGATAGTGCATGAGTCTAATCCCCATTTTCGACCAGAGAGGAGTTTGAAGAGACGGAGATTGTTATGTGCCTTGGCTTGGACTGTGTGGAGATGGGGGGTGGCCGTTGAGGACGATGCCAAGGTACTTGAGGGTGGGAGTGAGGGCAATGGGGCGCCCATAGATAGTGAGGTAGAAATCCAGGAGGCAGGAGGAGGAGGTTGTGCAGTCCACAATGGTTGCCTGGGTCTTGGAGGGATTGACCTCAAGAAGCCATGGGTTGCACCATGTAGGGAACCAGTCGAGGTGGGACTGGAGGAGGCTTTGGGAATGTTGGAGGGAGGGGGCGAGAGCAAGGAAGGTGGTGTCATCAGCATATTGTAGGAGATGGATGGGTGGTGGGTGCTGCCGCATGTCCACTGTGTATAAGAGGTAGAGGAGAGGGCAAAGGATGGAGCCTTGGGGCACACCTGCAGAGGGGTAGTAGGTGGAAGAGTTGGAGTTGTGGATGGTTACATAGGAGGGCAGTGAGAGAGGAAGGGGGCAATCAGGAGAACATAGTTGATGGGAAGGGCATAGTTCGGAAGTTTGAAGAGGAGGCCAGGATGCCATACAGAGTCATATGTGCATTCAAGGTCAAGGGTTACGAAGATGTCGGATTGATGAAAATTACGGTGAGTGGAAAGGAGGTGTGTCAGGTGGAGGAGGAGATCATCAGCAGTGAAGGAAGGTCAGAAGCCACATTGGCTCAGGGGAAAGAGTCAGTGTTGGTGTAAGTGGTGGTGAATGTGGTGGGTAAGGATGGACTCCAGGACCTTGCTGAAGACCGACGTGAGACTGATAGGGCAATAGGTAGATGTGTCTGAATGGGGTTTATCATGTTTGGGGAACATAAGGATCCGAGAAGTCTTCCACACGTCGTGGTAGAAGCCGGTGGAGAAGATAACATCATAGAGGGTCACTAGGACTGTAAGGAAGGAAAGGGGGCTTCTTGGAGGTGGCGGTGTGTGATACGATCGTGTCCAGGAGCCGTGTTGCATTTGCTGTGTAGTGTGACGACGATGTCTTGTTGGGTGATGGGAGTATCGAGATCGGACGGTGGTATGGCCTCCACATACTGGAAGCTAGGAGCAAGTGGGGAGAGAGAGGTGTCAATGCCGTCCTGGATGTCAGGGAACAGGGAGTAATCAAACCAGGGATTATCAGGTATGGAAAGGATGTCAGACAGGTGGGAGGCAAAATGATTGTCCTTACTGGTACCATCCAGGAAAGAGTCGTCAGCGTGTAGGAGAGGATAGTGGGGAGAAGGTTTTGTGCCAGTAAGGTGTTGGAAGGCTGACCAGTACTTGGAGGAGTTAATAGGCAGAGAAGCATTAAGACTGGTGTATGTCTGTTGCCAGGCCCGGAGTTGTTTGGCTATGAGGAAGTTTCTAATATGGTGTGGCAGTTGCCCGTGGTGGAGGAGAGTGTTCCAGTCCTGGGTATGGAGGAAGGCGTAGTAAACTCGACAAGATTCGTGGAGGAGGAATACGGCCTGTGGCGGTAAGGTAGGATGGTGAGGTTGGATGGCTGTTGTGGGAACGTGCGCCTCAACAGCCTCCGACCAAGTCCAGTGGAGAAAGGAGGCAGCATGGGCAAAGTCATCAAGACGCTGGTTGGTGAGAGGGTGGTGTCCGATCCAGGTATGTAGGGTGTCCAGGTAGGCATCCCAGTTGGTACAAGAGTAATCATGGAAGAGTCTCGGCAGCAGGTCATGAGGGGCAGGTCAAGGGCGATATAGTGAGCAGGACGGGAAGGTGATCGTTACCTATAGGGTCAAGGACTTCCACAGTAATGCGCCCAAGGAGGTTTGCGGAGGCAAGTACTACTTCGGGAGTGGTATTGGATTCAGGGTGGAAATGTTGAGGGAGGAGGTCACCTTGGAGGATGGCTATAAACCGATTCCATCTCCATAATTGGGCGGGGGTTCGGCTGTGGATGTTGAGGTCGGCGTCAATCATGTAGGAGGAGAAGGTGAGGTCTATGTGGGCGAGAAAATCATATGGGATCAGGGTATTAGGGCGGATACAGATGGTGGTGCAGGTGATGGTAAGGCCAGGAAAGAATATACTGAGGATCAGATGTTCGACAGAATCATTGAAGAGACGTTGAGGTCGAACAGAGAGATTCTGGCCCGAAAGCTCTTTGAATAGTTGATTTGCCCGGAAAATTTGTGAATCGTTTGAATCAAATGATCTACTGATTCCTTTGAAGGTGCACAGTCGATTTCCTCCACTTTCCTCTCTTAATCAGAGCTTACGTTCCCTCTCCAGTGACGTCATGGAAACTGGCTGTTATGTTCTAATCTTCTATTCTTTCTAGAAACACCAGACGATGATAGTAAATTTCAAGTCATCCTAGCAAGTGGCTCTTCTTTCAAGGCCTGGATGGAATTTCCTATGCTCATTACCAACTGCTTTCAGTCTTCTTTTTCACCTCATGAAATGAAACTCCGTCTTTAGTAATCCACAGATGCATCAGCTTTCATATCTTCATGATAACGGAGTGCGGTTCCTCCTTAGAAAGGCTTTGTATTTGTATTCGAAAGAATGGGGTTTCAATCCCGTTGTTTCCCCAGCTTAAGGAGAATGGGGTCACGATTCATATGAAAGTTGATAGCCCACTTCATTTGCCATCCTTCCTCAATCCGAGCCTTACTCTCCCTCATTATTATTCCTTCTTTCCCAATTGCTCTCCAAAGAAACTCTGAATAACGCGTTTCTGTACATATATACGATGGATGTTCAATAGCCGGTCGGGGTAGTCAAGCATTTCTAGGCGCTACAGTCTGGAACCGCGCGACCGCTATGGTCGCAGGTACGAATCCTGCCTCAGGCATGAATGTGTGTGTTGTCCTTAGGTTAGTTAGGTTTAAGTAGTTCTAAGTCCCAGGGGACTGATGACCTCAGAAGGTAAGTCCCATAGTGCTCAGAGTCATTTGATGTTCAATAAGTAATGAAACACATATTTTTTCTCGAAGAATTCCGGTTGAAAAAATGCGGAATCTGTTGTGGGACATCGTGAATATTCCCACTTCGACCCCTATAGTTTCGTGAAGTTCACATAGATGCCGGCGCTGTACACTGAGATGACAGAATTCACGGGATACCTACTGACACTGTGTCGGACCTTTTACCCGGAATAGTGCAGCGATTCGACGTGGCATCGACTGAACAGGTCATTGGAAGTCCTCTGCAGAAATGTTGAGCCGCGCTGCCTCTATAGCCGTCCACAATTACGAAAGTGTTGAAAATGAACTGACATCTCGATTATATCACATGAATGTTCAAAGGGATTCATGTTAGGTGAACTGGGTGGACAAATCATTCGTTCTAATTTTCCAGAATGTTCTTCAAATCAATCTCTAAAAACTGAGGCCTGATGACATGGCGCAAAGTCATCCATTAAAATTCCATTGTTGTTTGGGCACATGAAGTCCATGAATGGCTGAAAACGGTACCCAAGTAGCAGAAGATAACTACATCCAGTCAATGATCGGTTCAGTTGGACCAGAGGACACAGTCCGTTTCCTGTAAACATAGTTCACACCATTATGGAGTCACCACCATCTTGCACATTGCCTTTTCGACAACTTGGGTCCATTGCCTCGTGGGGACTGCACCACACTCTAACAGTACCACCAGCTCTTACCAACTGGAAACGGGACTCATCTGACCAGGCCACAGTTTTCCAGTCGCCTAGGGTCCAATTGGTATGGTAACGAGCCGCGGAGAGGCGCTGCAGGTGGTGTCGTGTCATTAGCAAAGGCACTCGTCGGTCGCCTGCTGCCATAACCCATTAACACCACATTTCGCCGAACTGTCCTAACGGATACGTTAGTCGTACGTCCCACACTGATTTCTGCTGTTACTTCATGCAGTGTTGCTTGTCTGTCATCAATGGCAACCCCATGAAAACGCCTCTGCTGTCTGCCGTTAAGTGAAGGCCGTTGGCCAGTGCGTTATCTGTGGTGAGAGGTAATACCTGAATTTTGGTATTCTCCGCACACTCTTGACACCTTGGATCTCGGAATACTGACTGCCCAAATAATTTACGAAATGGAATGTCCCATGCGTCTAGCTCCAATTATCGAGTTCAAAGTCTGTTAACATTCGGCGTGCTCCCATAATCATGTCGGAATCCTTTTCACATGAATCACTTGATTACAAATGACAACTATACCAATGCACTGCCCTTTTATCCCTTGTGTACGCGAGGCTATTCGCTATCCCATGACTCTTGTCACCTCAACGTATGTAGCCTTCAAAATGGCGTCTGTAACGGAGGGGCGCACCATGCACAGAACAGTTATTGAGTTTCCTTCGGCGGAAAACCACAGATACTCATAGGTATTCCCACAATGTTTTTTTACTCTATTTACACGTCAAGTTCCGTAAGACCACACTGAGGAGCAAATCTCCAAGGTCATGGAATGTGTCAGAACATGGAATTACAACACAAAAGTAAAAACAGATAAAAATAAAATGTTTATGAACCGGAAAAAAGTCAAGTCACAAGTTTAAATGAATGATTTAAAAGGGCGTGGATTACTGCTAAGATTTTTGAATTCTAGTGGTAGTTTAACTGAAAATGGATGCAGCAGTATACTGCACACCTTTCTGAACAACAGTTAAGGAAGTCCGAGCCATATGCAGGTCTGATTCATGCCGAGTATTAACTAAGTGAAAGCTGCTTATTCTTGGGAATAAGCAAATATTGTTCTCAAGAAATGACTGTGAGGAATACATATATAGAGAGGTCAGTGTCAAAATACCCAGACTCGCGAACAGGGGTCAACAAGAGGTTCGTGAACTTACACCACTTATTGCCCAAACTACCCGCAGCTGAGTCAAAAATATCATTTTACAACAGGAAGAGTTACCCCAAAAATAATACCATACGACATAAGGGAATTAAAATAAGCAAAGTAGACTAATTTTCGTGTGGAATGATCGCTCACTTCAGATAGCGTTCGATTAGTAAAAATGGCAGCGTTAAGTCTTTGAACAAGATCCTGAATGTGGGCACCCCACGACAATTTACTATCTATATGAACACCTAGAAATGCTAACTGTTCAGTTTCACTAATCATATGCCCATTCTGTGAATTTAAAACGTCAGGTTTTCTCGAACATGTGTTAGAAACTGTGAAAACTGAGTCTTACTGTGATTTAGCGTTAGTTTATTTTCTACAATCCATGGACTTAAGTCACGAACTGCACTATTTGAAACCATGCCAGTGTTGCACACAACATCCTTTACAACCAAGCTAGTGTTATCTGCTAACAGAAATATTTTAGAGTTACCTGTAATACTAGAGGGCATATCATTTAGATAAATAAGGAACATTCTTTACAGACGAATGGAAAAACTAGTTGAAGCCAACCTCGGGGAAGATCAGTTTGGATTCCGTAGAAACACTGGAACACGTGAGGCAATACTGACCTTACGACTTATCTTAGAAGAAAGATTAAGGAAAGGCAAACCTACGTTTCTAGCATTTGTAGACTTAGAGAAAGCTTTTGACAATGTTGACTGGAATACTCTCTTTCAAATTCTAAAGGTGGCAGGGGTAAAATACAGGGAACGAAAGGCTATTTACAATTTGTACAGAAACCAGATGGCAGTTATAAGAGTCGAGGGACATGAAAGGGAAGCAGTGGTTGGGAAGGGAGTAAGACAGGGTTGTAGCCTCTCCCCGATGTTGTTCAATCTGTATATTGAGCAAGCAGTAAAGGAAACAAAAGAAAAATTCGGAGTAGGTATTAAAATTCATGGAGAAGAAATAAAAACTTTGAGGTTCGCCGATGACATTGTAATCCTGTCAGAGACAGCAAAGGACTTGGAAGAGCAGTTGAATGGAATGGACAGTGTCTTGAAAGGAGGATATAAGATGAACATCAACAAAAGCAAAACAAGGAAATGGAATGTAGTCTAATTAAGTCGGGTGATGCTGAGGGAATTAGATTAGGAAATGAGGCACTTAAAGTAGTAAAGGAGTTTTGCTATTTGGGGAGCAAAATAACTAATGATGGTCGAAGTAGAGAGGATATAAAATGTAGACTGGCAATGGCAAGGAAAGAGTTTCTGAAGAAGAGAAATTTGTTAACATCCAGTATTGATTTAAGTGTCAGGAAGTCATTTCTGAAAGTATTCGTATGGAGTGTAGCCATGTATGGAAGTGAAACATGGACGATAAATAGTTTAGACAAGAAGAGAATAGAAGCTTTCGAAATGTGGTGCTACAGAAGAATGCTGAAGATTAGATGGGTAGATCATGTAACTAATGAGGAAGTATTGAATAGGATTGGGGAGAAGAGAAGTTTGTGGCACAACTTGACCAGAAGAAGGGATCGGTTGGTAGGGCATGTTCTGAGGCTTCAAGGGATCACCAATTTAGTATTGGAGGGCAGCGTGGAGGGTAAAATCGTAGAGGGAGACCACGAGATGAATACACTAAGCAGATTCAGAAGGATGTAGGTTGCAGTAGGTACTGCGAGATGAAAAAGCTTGCACAGGAAAAAGTAGCATGGAGAGCTGCATCAAACCAGTCTCGGGACTGAGGACCACAACAACAACAACAAATAAGGAACAGGAGTGGACCCAACACTGATTCCTGGGGCACCACCTACGTGACCGTACCCCACTCAGACCCCACGTCACAGCCATTCTCAACACTACGAATAATGACCTTTTGCTGTCTGTTGCTGAAGTAAGAGGTGAACCAATTGTGAGCTACTCCTCTATTCCATAATGGTCGAACTTCTGGAGCAATATTTCGTGCTCAACACAATCAAACGCCTTAGGTAAATCATAACATATGCCTAGCGTTCAAAAGCTTTCGTTTAACCCGAACAGTACTTCACAGAGAAAAGAGAATATAGCATTTTCAATTATTAAACGACTTCCAAAGCCGAACTCTACATTTGATAGCAAATCGTGTGATAAAAAAATGACCAACTATCATTACATACACTGGCTTTTCAATAACTTTGGCAAACACTGAGGGCACAGACATAGGTCTAAAATTGTCTACAGATCTCTTTCTTCCATTTTACGAGAGCGACGTCCCTACTGAGTACTTTAATTGTTCAAGAAACAGACCGTTTTTGAAGGAAAAATTAAAAATATGGCTAAATACAGGGTTAACATATGCAACGCAGTAGTTTAATATTTTGCTGGGCACTCCACCGTAGCTGTAAAAGTCCTTCGTGTTCAGTGATTTAATTATTGGCTCAATCTCCCCCTTGTCTGTATTACTGAAGATTATTTCAGACATCAATCTCGGAAAGGCATTTACCAAGAGACTTATTGATTCGCTGTAGAAGCTAAATTTTTATTTAATTCACCATGAATACTCAGAAAATGATTGTTAAATACTGTACATATTTCTGATTTATCATCAACAGAAATATTTTTACTACGAATTGACCTGATATCGTCGACCTTGTGCTACTGGCCAAGCACTTCCTTCGCAACTGACCATTTGGTTTTAATTTTATCCTGTAATTAGCTATTCTATTAGCGTACCACATACTCTTTGCCTTCCTGATTATATTTTTAAGCACCTGACAGTAATGTTTGTAATGGGTTACCTAAGCTTGATTGTGACTACTTCTAACATTTTGATATAATTCCAACTTTTTCCTACATAATATCCTTATCCCACTAGTCAGCCACCCAGGCTGCCTTTTACTGCTAATACACCGTTTAGAACGTTTAATGGAAAGCATCTCTCAAAGAGCATGAGAAATATGTTAAGGAAAGCATTACATTTGTCATCTACATTGTTGGCACTATAAACATCCTGCCACTCTTCTTCTTTGACGAGATTTAAAGAACTCTCTGTGGCTGTTGGATTAACTTTCCTATATAGATTGTAATTATATGTGACATTTGTTTGAGTACAAAAGCCTTTGTTAAAATTGGGGCATTATGGTCCGAAAGGCCATTCATCCTTTTACTAAAAGAATGCCTATCTAGTAATGAAGAACGAAATAAAACTTTGTCTATGACTGTGCTACTGTTCCCTAGCACCCTAGTTGGAAAAAGACAGTCTGCATCAGATCATATGCATTTAGGAGATCTACCAACATCATGTTTCTTGCACCATCATATACAAAATTAATATTGACGTCACCACATATAACTAACTACTGGTGCTTCCTATAAAGTGAATCAAGAACCCTCTCTAGCTTGGGAAGAAATGCTCTGAAATCAGAGTCAGGGGACCTATAAAAAACAACAATTATAATTTTAGTTTCACTAAATTCAGCTGCCCCTACACAACATTCAAACATCTGATCAGTGCAGTGCCGTGTGATACGTCTATGGACTCAAATGGACTACCGTTTCTTTACGTACATGGCCACTCCCCCACCCCACAAGGAACTCCTAGAAACACAGGCAGCTAATCTGTATCCTGGTAAAAGAAGCCTCTCAGTTGTCAAATTATTTAAGTGGTGTTCCGGTATACTAATAATTTCAGAGTCAACAACTATAAGCAGGCCAATAACTTTATCTCTAATACCTCTCATATTTTGATGAAATATGTTTTTTACTTCTCAGAAACATGACGTCCTCCGAAGGCGAGCCTTTAGTTAGAGGGCCAGCCGCGGTGGTCTCGCGGTTCTAGGCAATCAGTCCGGAACCGCGCGACTGCTACGGTCGCATGTTCGAATCCTGCCTCGGGCATGGATGTGTGTGATGTCTGTAGGTTAGTTAGGTTTAAGTAGTTCAAAGTCTAGGGGACTGATGACCACAGATGTTAAGTCCCATAGTGCTCAGAGCCATTTGAACCATTTTTAGTTAGAGGGACATCCTTTAAGCAGGTTTACCTATCAGCTGACTTTAACCTAAAAAAGGTGCAACTCTAACACCAACTAGTACAGGAATTCTTCCATGTGTGATCCCACGACCAACCACTACACTGTCACCTATAAGTTTTGTCTGCCTCCCCTTCCCATACCTATTGAGGTACAGGCCATGCCCAGTGACACCCGACCTACTGATAAACTCAACTGGCACCACCGAAATGTGGCCCATGCCCTCTGCCATCAGTGCCTTTTCCAGCCCCATGTTAATGCGCCTAACAGTCGCATTAAGATGAGGCCGATTATGACGCTGAAACAGTTACACGAAATGCACATTAGTGTCACCAGTTTGAGTAGCTATATTTACCAGGTCAACACCTACACCATATTCCCCGTCCCTATTCCTGCTGTACCCAGTACCTGACTACCTGACCCTCCTTCGTAAAATCCCTACATAACTCCCCTATGCTTTCAGTCAACTGAGCGAACCCTGTGCTAGACTTCAGAAGTCTGGTGACCTGGTACTCACTCCCCAACACTTCCTGCAACTGCTGGCCCACACCTATACCGTGCGAACTACCTAGCCGCCTAACCTTATTCTTTCTGTTAGGTTTTGCAACTGATCTAGGCCTCCTAACATGTTCCCTACACCTACAGCTACAAGAGGGTCCTCTACAATCATCTATGATATTTGGTGAAGTCTATTTCACATAAGCAAACTATAACTGTCTGAATACCTCCTGCTTATAGCTTCCGTCTTGCCAGCTGCCATTTCCCATTTCCCAGCACCCTTCAACCTCCTCAACCTATCTAGTTCCTCCTTTGCGAGTTGTAACTGCAACTGAAGGACACAGATCTTACGCTCCTGCTCCTCTACCAACTTAATTCAACATCCAGATTCTGCATTCCCAGGAGAGGATCTCGCTAGAATGCCCACTGGCTTCCCCACTGCCTTTCCCCCCAATAAAAATACTTTGAAAAAATCCCACACCGTAATCCACTTCTCACAAATCTACGGAAGAGCCCACACTTCTCACTCATGGAAATATTTTGCAGTTACTGAGAAACACTATACAACTACTTTACCTAAGTTCAGTTACACTAGTAAGATTTTTTATAGAACTGACAAAAGCGGTCTCCAAATTCTCTCTCTACTAAGAAAGCAACTACTTGTATTAATACTACTAAAGCACAACCAATACCAATACCAACAAAACCTCACAAAATTGTTAGCTAAAACCAAAAATTCAAGGGTCCACTAGACACTCAAAGAAGTTAAAAGAGTGAATGAGAATTTTACTGAAATATTTCATTAGGAACAATAAGAAACGTCACCTGAAAACTAAAGCATGAAATTTCTAAACGACTTCAACACACAGATAACTCTTTAAAAACACATCGATCGAACGTTTCCAAAAGTTTATTAAATCGTTATTCCGCCAAAAACAGCACGAAACACCACTGAAAAATACTAAATATAATAACTGAATTACAATGCATAAATAACATAGTCAGTACTTAGCTTTATAACCGCTACAGCTGCCACTGCACGCCGTAAAATGTAAACACACTGCTCAGGCGTGAGGCTTGGACGCACAACGTAAGCACACTCACGAATAACGGATCACTCGAGTCAATAACACAGGAAGAGTGTCAGAGATTACTGAAAATCCACTAATAAGTTACTTTTGCAGCAAATATTAACACAAATAAACTTTAAAATAAGTAACTGAAGACTAAAATTGTATAAAATATTTCGAGGAATTTCAACAGCGGTCCAGCACACGTGACGTCACACTAATAATCGATACAGAATAAGGTTTTCATTCTGCAGCAGAGTGTGCGCTGATATGAAACTTCGTGACGCATTACAACTATGTGCCGGAGCGAGACTCGAACTCGGAGACTTTGCTTTTCAGAGGCAAGAGTTCTATCACAGAGGTAACCAAGCACAGCTCCCGACCCCTCCTCATTGCTTTACTTCCGCCAGTAGGTCATCTACATTCCGGAGACCGGCAGTGAACAAAACCACGCCGAGTCGTTGGGAGGGGCGTCTGTCATCATCGCAACAGTTTCACGGAAACCCGTCCAATCTCCCGATCGCCGGTCAGCCGCTGACAGGTGCAGCGTGTTCGTCGCCAAAAAATGTAAGCGAATTTCTCGTTCTACCTAACAAATCCTCATACTGTACTGCACACCTGAGAGCAGCTCACAAAACTCCATAGGACTGGAGTTTCTCTCCTACCTCATCTCACATCTTCCGATTTCCACCATTTTGGATCAATGATGGGTGTCTGCGCGGGATGCAGCACATGGATGAGGAAAAGTTACTGATGCAGAAAGACGTTGACTACGACGTCGATAAGTTGAGTGTTGTGATTCGGGCATACAAGCCCTCACAGTAGGGTGCCGTAAGGCCGTCGCAGTGGACGGAGCTTACGCATAAACATAGGATTTTGTAATTAAAAGAGTGGGAAATAATATGGTGTACAGTAATACTGTAAAACCAACCTACTTTCAGAATAAAATGTAGTGTAGGACGGCCGAGGTGGCCGAGCGGTTCTAGGCGCTACAGTCTGGAAACGCACGACCGCTACGGTCGCAGGTTCGAATCCTGCCTCGGGCATGGATATGTGTGATGTCCTTAGGTTTGTTAGGTTTAAGTAGTTCTAAGGGACTGATGACCTCAGAAGTTAAGTCCCATAGTGCTCAGAGCCATTTGAACCATTTGTAGTGTTATTTACTGAAACCTCCTCGTAAACACTTCCACTTCACAAGTGAAACTTACGAAATAAAAAAAAAAACTAGTTAAATATCTTTTAAAATTACCTTATGTAAAATTCATCTCCCTTGCTGGGGCCGCTAAAGCACATTTGTGCACAGGCAATAGTTTCTGAAATAACTGGTTCGTAAATAGTTGGAGACAAAGTCTTTAGCGGCGAGAAAAAATGTGTAGGTCCTGTCATCGCCTGGTCTTCAGATCCTACGATAATTCCGAATCATCGTACCACAGTTTCTCTTGGAGTGACATCTTGTGAGACTCAGAGGATTCGTCCGTGAGATGCTGGCGATAAGGTACTCAGCCTCTTTGGTACTATTCGGACATGTGTCGCCACAGCGTTTCACTGCGTGTCTTCTTCTAGGAATCCCGAAGAGAGCAAGGGCAGCTAAGTGCCAAAACTATCCCACAGACAACTTCACAGCTAATTGATAATAAAAGGAAGACTACAAAAGAAAACTGTTAACTGCGTAGTTTGACTTCCGTAAAGGTAAAGGAATCAGAGAGACAATTCTAACGTTGCGAAATATGGAAGACATGAAAAGAAAAGTAGTACAGGCGAAAACGATATTGCAGGCCAAAGAAAAGTATTGTATGAAAGTGACATTAAGGAAATGTATGCGTTTTAAGTGCGGTGCTATAGAGGGTGTTCAGAAATTCAGGTTACTAACTTCTAGGACTTGTAGTGGTACATAATGTTCCGGATAGGAACGCAAGTCCGGAAACGTCCCATTTCCCTTGTACGACTCAGTTCAGATGCGTAGCACAGTCCACGTTTACTTAGGGAAAGAGAAAAGTCTCATAGTTCCTTATCCTGGTATACAGTATGGAAGATAGAATGACGTGTGCTACCTCCTTCGTACTACTTCTTATGCGTTTGTACGTGAGGTTTAATTCACGGGACTGCTGTAGAGACAGAGAAAGATATGCTGGAACGAGTTCCAGCTGCTGCAGTAGAAACAGAAGAGGCACCAGATGGCATGGAGAATGTGTAACACAAATACCTAATGTTAAAGTGTCAACACAAACAAATGTGCTTAATTGATAAATGGATGTTGCGTTACGTTTCGATTTGGAATTGTTATCTAATAACTGTACCACGTCACGTCTAAGTCAATTGCTCAAGCAGACGTGAATGAGTTAAACATCAGAACTGGACAGTCGTAGAACGGAAACGCCTACGTTTCTGGACATTGGTCCCTGTTTAAAACATTGTGTACTCGTTCCCCCTCTACAGAAGTTTGTAAGGCTAATTTCCGAACACTCTGTAGAAGGGTTTTGAAGACTACGTGAACCAATAACGTAAGAAAGGAGAAAGTTATCAGTACAATCGATGAGGAGAAGAACGTATGGGGAATACTGAGAAGGGTCAGAATGATATAACATGTACTAGAAAATAACTTCGAGACAGAAAACCGATAAAGTGTAGATTATAATCAAACTGAGGTGATGATTAGGCAACTGTGATGAGATGCAGCGATAACAATTGCATGGTGTGAAGATGACGAGACACATTCAAATAACCGTAGAGGTTTACACATATTTAAGTGATTTATGCATTGAATTGGTGTGAAGTGTTCCTCATTTTATTTACTTACATTGTCTTGAGACAAGATAGTAATCATAACAGTAAAAAACGGGAAACCCGAAGAGAGAAGATGAAAGGGGATGAAGAGAGAAATCGTTGTACAATAAGTTTTTCAGTCAACAGCAGTGTGTACGCTGATAAGAAACTTTGTAACACATTAAAACTGTGTGCCAGAACGACATTCGAACTCGGAAAATTTTCCATTCGGAGGCAAGTGCCCTACCAATAGAGCTATCTAAGCACGGCTCACGACCCCTCGTCATAGCTTTACTTCCGTCAGTACGCCATCTCCTACCTCCCGAACTTCACAGAAGCTCTCCTGCGAACCGTGCAAGACTAGTATTCCCGGAAAATCTGATAATTGCGAAAACATGGCTTAGCGACAGCTTGGGGGTTGTTTCTAGAACGAGATTTTTACTGTTCAGTGGAGAATGCGCTGGTATATCAGAAATCGATAGAGAGTGAACGTTTCTTGGGATACAATGCTTGTTCCTCAAGGTCTGCGGGAGGTTATGGCATGTGCGTTCTGGAACTAGGATATGCAGAAATAAGCCATCAGCTTATTTTAAATGGGGATAGAAAATGTCCTACATAAGGAACTGGGAAAGAATGTAATGTTACAGAAAGTTGATAATAAGAGGCTATTATAAAAAGAGAGAGTAGTAACCTCAATGCTAAAAGAAATTCTTTTTCTGTTTCATGTCCATCCATCGGAAGCTCAACTAACAGCTAGCGATTAATGCTACAGTCTGGGAAACGAATTTTCGCTGATACACACTGTATAAATCTGGTGCGCGGCCTGCGGAACCAGAGACTTCAGAGGCCTCTGGCCTGCAGGCGGGCAGTAATTAAAAGTCCCTATCTGCCAGCCGGCTGGTCCCAAATCCCTGCGCGCCCGTCTCCCCAGCACAGTAATTCGTCCCGACCCCAGGGGTGTCAAACTTTGTGGTCACTGCAAAGTTACAGCCGAGTGCCCTCTGCAGTGATATAACGAGTACGTTCATCCCCTGTAACGTTGTGAACACGTCCAGCGTATACTGTGGCCGTGTAATCCGGCACTTCAACACCTTGAATCCTGGCATTATGGAATGCATACGTGCATTCCCTTCACGAGTTTATGCTAATTATTACGCACATTTATGAACCTTTGCGGGATGTCAACGCTCGGGAATGCTCTGTAGCAGCTCGGATACATGTCCATCTGACAATTATGCGTCAGCGAGAAGCATTAATGATAACTTGTTAAGGGGCAATGTCGTGCAACCTTAGTAGGGACAAGATCCGACTATTCGGGAGTAGGATCTTACAGTCTGATAAAATGTTCCGAGGCAAACTTCCGTCACACTGTCCGAAAACGTGACGTCAGATCCGCCTGGCAACAGAGATCTGAACGACCGTTAGCAGAGAGTTTTGATATCTACATGCGTAGGAGAGGAGAAAGGTGGGGTCTCTCTTGTGCGTCGGGAAGCTGGTGCTAAGTTAGTAGCAAGGCGCCACTCAAAACGCACGGTCGAGTAACCAGAGGCGGCTCCAAAAGGACGTCGTGAGTAGGCAGTGGCAGTAGCAGTAGATTCTACCACTGATCACAAATATAGAGATGATAAACAAGATATAAAGTTAAAGTGAACGGTAT
Source organism: Schistocerca piceifrons (assembly GCF_021461385.2). NCBI lineage: Eukaryota > Metazoa > Arthropoda > Insecta > Orthoptera > Acrididae > Schistocerca > Schistocerca piceifrons. Next base: position 108,955 of record NW_025729155.1, on the reverse strand, counting down.
TAATTACCAGTGAACGCCACGTATCGTGAGCGGTATCTATAAGGAGTATTGAAAGTGATAACGGTGTTGTAAAGTGTTGAGTGTAACGGCGCAACCAAGAGCTGTCATATTTGAAAGTCTCTGACGCGTGTTTTAAAATTTTCTTCATTAAAACGATTATATTACAAAACACAGTTAACTTTCAACAGTGGCCGTGCGGCTCTAGGCGCTACAGTCTAGAACCCAGCGACCGCTACGGTCGCAGGTCGAATCCTGCCTCGGGCATGGATGTGTGTGATGTCCTTAGGTTAGTTAGGTTTAATTAGTTCTAAGTTCTAGGCGACTGATGACCTCAGAAGTTTAAGTCGTATAGTGCTCAGAGCCTTCAACAACTGGCATCCCGACAGCAGGAGCACAAACCTACATTGAACCTGGTGCCTGAGAGCTACTACTGCGATTTGGGACAACCGAAGTAGCAAGATACCAGGTCAGCAATAAAGAAACCAGAGAAGGAAGGCACTGTCGCTTCCTCCTCGCTACAATGTCACACATAAGAAGGAGGGCATTGTAATTACCTACATTTTCTAACGGAAAACTGAAGATTTATGTCAAGCGTATTGTTATCCCTGTCTCTGACCGATGCTGCATTCGTCTACTAACATACTATAAATGATAAACAATATTATAGACGATATTGTGCGTGATGACTGGGTGTTGTGTGATGTCCTTAGGTTAGTTAGGTTTAAGTAGTTCTAAGTTCTAGGGGACTGATGACCATAGATGTTAAGTCCCATAGTGCTCAGAGCCATTTGAACCATTTGATATTGTGAAAAGGATATATTGCTACTCACCAAATAGCAGAGATGCTGAGTTGCAGATAGGCACAACAAAAAGATTGTCAAACAAGGAAGCTTTCGGCCAACAATATTCTTGATAGACACTGCATAAACTCTGGTGTGAAAAACCTAAGGACGCATGGAAATTTCTTATGACGTGTCACTGACAGACAACATAACACGATGAAACTTGGATCATACACGGAAAGAAGTACCATAGCATCCTGAGAAGGTATCTGGAGGAAAAACGCAATGAGCCGATTACATTTTACACTTTTATGCAAGGACTATAATTACAGTGAAATAGCAGCGATTTATGATGACCTCCTGGACATACAAAAGGTGAAACATGGTTCTTCATTGGGTGAACACCACAGATGGCAGTGCATATCCTTGAACGTTCTTCAACGGTGGAAACTATGTGGATAAGGAGTTCTTGTGCTATGGCGTTCCATTGCTCCACCCGCACGGCTGGAAACTGCTGGAGGGTTGTTGGTGGATGTGGACGTTCTGCAGTGCGTCTCTCCATCTCATTCCACACATGATCAGGAGTTCTTCTACCTGCACTGTTCGATATGGTCGCCCATTCTCATCCACAAAAAGAAAGACGTGGCCGAAAGCACTCCTGAAAAAAAGTACGTGAGTGAGCCGTAGAGTTTCACGTTACCGTTGACCTGTGAGTCCTTCGGGCTTTCAAAATAATGTGAATGAAATGAGGTGGGTGGCCCCAACTATGTACCCACCGACTCAAAGTTTCAATATTAAAAGTTTTGGCTGGTTTCGTTGTCTAGGGTCTAGGATACGCAGTTGCCGCTGAGTCTACAGTATACGATAAGAGTACACACATGAATCGAATGGTCAAAGGTTTCCATCACTCGGCAATTGCGAATTATGAAAGTAACATATAAATTTATAAATGAAAGATTGCAATTAAATAGAATCTGCAGGTACTATCTTAACGACTTTAAATGATGAGTAGGATAGTAGAAGTGCTTTTGAGAATGTGGTATATTTCTGCAAAACCCTTATTGGTGTCGATGGTCCAGCATTTAAATAAAATATAAGTTGAATAACAGGGAAACAATAGATTTCTATTGCACGTAATAAGTTACGAACAACATAGCTTGCGAGATATTCACATCCAAACGCGTACTACGTCTTCACTACAGAAGCACGGAAATCTCACAAGTACACAAGTCGGCACTACGAAATATTTCTGTCTCTCGCGATCGGGTGCAAACTGCTCCACTCCAAGTCTTTCCCGTGACTGTACGTCCGTCGCGCCGTCGCGTCCGGCACCTCCTATGCCCAGTGCCGTCCTCCCCTGTCCTCTCTCCCGAACTCGCTCCCATCCAGGCTCCCCATTCACGAGCACTGTAACTGGCTGGAGTGCTCGCGCCATGTCTTCAAGCCAACGCACTCACAAAAATATAATGAAACACATTATAAATACCGGATTTACATTTAAATAACTTGAAATTAAATAAATATTCCTACGGTTGGACCATAAAGACGCTCTAACACACATTATTAGATACATAAACAAAATAAATAAACATGTATCAAAGGAATAGAACAAAAGGTAGGCCAGTAGCCTAATGTCTCTGTGCTTTCTAAAACACAGTAAATATTTAACCAATTTCTTCACGAATAATATAGATCGGATATAAACAAAGACATAGATGAATAAATATATTTATAAGCATGCTGCTACCGTTTTTCTGTGTAACTGTGGAGTACTTATGGCCTGATGCGATCGATAGTAATCGGCCACTTTGACCTCCAATAACTCATGTACTATTCAAGTTACATACTTGTAAGTCATACCAATTTAGGATTATACTAATAGCTTTCTAAAGACATGGCGATCAACAAAATCGAATGAAGCGTTTACATTTTGAAAATTCGTTACTGTGTCTTATTTGTATAATTTATCGCCAGATGCTAAACTTTAAACTAATAAAGATATTAAAAATCTGATCACACCATCAGAATCGTCGTGCAAATAATAGTAATGCACATGTTTCTTTCTGAGGTATCATGATTCATCTGGCTACTATTAATTTCTATACGAGCTGTGAAATGACTGCCATTAAGGTTTCACAAAGCCTGCCATCTTTGGCCCTCCCGGCGCACAGCGTCACCAAGGAATTCCCAGCCAGGTGCTCGATGGACCACGCACTGGGACTCCCCTCATGCTCAGTTAACGTCTGGCACCACGTGGTTGCTGCCGGGTCGCGGCTTTGACGAGCGTCCTGTGCGGCCGCCCCAACTCCGAACATATAATATTTCCAGGGCGCCACAACTCGCCCGTTACCTCACAGGGCACAGTGTTAAAAATCTGGAAGTCACTACGTCAATGCAATACATCACAGCATAATATATATAGAACATGAAACCGATCACGTTCGACAATCCTAGACAAACCCTCACGTAGCGGTAAGTGAGAAAAGGCACTACACCCAAGATCATGGTAGAAAACGATAATTTATGTGGTACAGATACAGTAAGACCGAAAAAATGACACACCACGAAGAAATTATCCGAATTGGAAGGAAGTCGATAGATATCATATACATTTACAGACACACAAATGATCACAGTTCCATAAAAGTTTGATAATTTATTCACGAGAAAGAGCTTCAGAAAATCAGGAAGTCAATAATGCGTTGGTCCACCCCTGTCAGTTACCTAAGCAGTTAATTTGGCTTGGCATCAATTGATTCAGTTATTGAGTATCATGTTGAGGGATATCGTGCGAAATACTGTCCAAATGGCGGTTTAGATCGTCAAAATCTCGTGCTGGTTGAACGACCCTGACCATAATGCCCAAAACGTTTTCATCTTGGGGCATATCCGGCGATCTTGCTGGCCAAGATAGGGTTTGGCAAGCGCAGAGACAGACAGTAGAAACTCTCATCGTGTGGTGAAATATAAGCCCAGCATGGCTTGCCATGAAGGGCATGAAGGGTACCGCGGATGAAAGCCAAAGGGGTCCTGCTATGGAATGAAATGACTCCCCAGACCATGGCGGGTGACAGTCAGGTTGGTATCCCACTGATATCCGAGGCCTCTCCACACAAGTCTTCCGCCTGGAATCTTAATGACTGGAGAAGAATTGTCATGAGCGATGAGTTCCGCTTCGAGCTGAGGCCCGATAACCAGCGAAGATGTGTCTGCCAAGCTATGTCGAATAATTGATCGCATAAGTGCCGGAGGTGGGTCAACACAATATTGACTTCCACAGTTTGATATGCTCTTCTAAACAAATTATATATTTTTTCCGAAATTGTAACATTTCTTTTGTATGTACACGTAGATCACATAAACAAATTTCCGTCACATTCCTTTGTGGTGCGTCATTTCTTTGTCTTAGAGTGTATTATAGTGTGGTGTGTTGCATGGGCGAACTGACCTCCATATCTTTGAACACGGTGCCCTAATCGGTCAACGTTAATGCGTAAGTGTAAGCTTTTCTCACGTCCTTCTTTTCAGGGATGCTTTCGGTTCTGGCTAAGCTTTTATGGATGACAATGCGCGAACGCATCGAACAGTGTAATTGGAGGAGCTCTTGGAGCGGTATGATATTCGGCCACTGGACCGACCTGGCAGTTGCCCCGACTTAAATACCATCGATCATGTGTGGGATGCGTTGGAGAATATATTTATTGCAGCACGTACACGTGCACCAACGACCATCCGGCAGTTTTCAACAGCAATGTTGGAGCACTGGAGCGTCCCACCACAAGCACTTCTTGGTAACCTGGTTGCCAGCACGGGCGTGCATTGCAGAGCATGGACTGCCGACTGTGGTGACCACTCTATTAACAGCCATGAGCCGCCTTTCTTGATGTTCAGGACACTATCACAAATGACCATTACTTCAGTGAAATTATTGTCTTTGAATAGAAATGTAATTTCTGTTCGTCTCGTTGCGTATTTCTTTCAGTTACCTTCTGCACTATACCATAGCAGTCCTTGCTATGTAGTTTCATCGCCCTATGTTACTTGGCAGTAACGTGTCTTGTGGAAGTTGCTCTCGTCATTAAGTTTTGCACACCAGTGTATTAATATCATAAACAAATTGCTACCATAAAAACATTATGGACTGTTTCACATTATGTGTATAAGTGTAGTATGGTATTGCTGCCTTACGGCTGGTCTTGTCATGGGTTAAGCCTCTTCCACTTTTGTCTGTCCATAGCCAGTCTTCTCATTTCTGAATATTTGTCTCCTTTGATATTGTCCAGTATTTGATATCTTCTTTTCCGTCTTCCCCTTTTCCCCTCCACCATTTTTTCTATTCCTTCCTTCAATAAACAGTCTCTCCTCAAACAACGTCCAATCCAGATCCGTTTTCTCTTTCTGATGACTTTCAGCATGTTTGTTTCTTCCCCAACTCTTCTTAATACTTCATCATTCCTTACTCGGTCTTCCCATTTCACTTTTCTCATTCTTCTCCATATCCACATCTCTAGTGCCTCCAATCTTCTTTCGTCTTCCTTCCTCAATGTCCAGGTCTCCGCACCATATAGTGCAACGCTCCAGATGTAACATTTAGCAAGTCTTTTCCTCAGATCTTTGTTTAGTGGTGCTCAAAGTAATCTACGTTTCCTCTTGAATCCTTCTTTTTCCATCGCAATGCTTTTCCCAATTTCTGTTGAGCAATACATGTCATCCATTATTACACTTCCAAAATACACTCCTGGAAATGGAAAAAAGAACACATTGACACCGGTGTGTCAGACCCACCATACTTGCTCCGGACACTACGAGAGGGCTGTACAAGCAATGATCACACGCACGGCACAGCGGACACACCAGGAGCCGCGGTGTTGGCCGTCGAATGGCGCTAGCTGCGCAGCATTTGTGCACCGCCGCCGTCAGTGTCAGCCAGTTTGCCGTGGCATACGGAGCTCCATCGCAGTCTTTAACACTGGTAGCATGCCGCGACAGCGTGGACGTGAACCGTATGTGCAGTTGACGGACTTTGAGCGAGGGCGTATAGTGGGCATGCGGGAGGCCCGGTGGACGTACCGCCGAATTGCTCAACACGTGGGGCGTGAGGTCTCCACAGTACATCGATGTTGTCGCCAGTGGTCGGCAGAAGGTGCACGTGCCCGTCGACCTGGGACCGGACCGCAGCGACGCATGGATGCACGCCAAGACCGTAGGATCCTACGCAGTGCCGTAGGGGATCGCACCGCCACTTCCCAGCAAATTAGGGACACTGTTGCTCCTGGGGTATCGGCGAGGACCATTCGCAACCGTCTCCATGAAGCTGGGCTACGGTCCCGCACACCGTTAGGCCGTCTTCCGCTCACGCCCCAACATCGTGCAGCCCGCCTCCAGTGGTGTCGCGACAGGTGTGAATGGAGGGACGAATGGAAACGTGTCGTCTTCAGCGATGAGAGTCGCTTCTGCCTTGGTGCCAATGATGGTCGTATGCGTGTTTGGCGCCGTGCAGGTGAGCGCCACAATCAGGACTGCATACGACCGAGGCACACAGGGCCAACACCCGGCATCATGGTGTGGGGAGCGATCTCCTACACTGGCCGTACACCACTGGTGATCGTCGAGGGGACACTGAATAGTGCACGGTACATCCAAACCGTCATCGAACCCATCGTTCTACCATTCCTAGACCGGCAAGGGAACTTGCTGTTCCAACAGGACAATGCACGTCCGCATGTATCCCGTGCCACCCAACGTGCTCTAGAAGGTGTAAGTCAACTACCCTGGCCAGCAAGATCTCCGGATCTGTCCCCCATTGAGCATGTTTGGGACTGGATGAAGCGTCGTCTCACGCGGTCTGCACGTCCAGCACGAACGCTGGTCCAACTGAGGCGCCAGGTGGAAATGGCATGGCAAGCCGTTCCACAGGACTACATCCAGCATCTCTACGATCGTCTCCATCGGAGAATAGCACCCTGCATTGCTGCGAAAGGTAGATATACACTGTACTAGTGCCGACATTGTGCATGCTCTGTTGCCTGTGTCTATGTGCCTGTGGTTCTGTCAGTGTGGTCATGTGATGTATCTGACCCCAGGAATGTGTCAATAAAGTTTCCCCATCGTGGGACAATGAATTCACGGTGTTCCTATTTCAATTTCCAGGAGTGTAATTGAAATTATTCACTTGATCTATTTCCTCTCCCCCTATTTTCATATGGCATTTTCTCCTCTTTCCTCCAATAACCATGCTTCTCGTTTTCATCTTGTTAATCTTCATTCCATACTCTTCTAATTTTGTGTTTAGATCTTCTAACATTTGCTCCATCTCTCTTGCACTCTCTGCCATCACAGCCGTGTCGTCTGCAAATCTTACACTGTCCACTCTCCGACCCCCTACACAAACTCCTCTTCTTCCATCAAAACTTTCTCTAATAATTTCCTCCAGATATATATTGAACATTGCTGGTGGTAAACAACAACCTTGTCTTACACCTCTTCCCAATTCACTTCCTTCACTCATCACACCTCCTATTCTTACTCTCGTTCTCTGGTTCAAATATAAATGTCTAATTAGCCGTCTATCCCTCAACTCAACTGCATGTTTCCCTAGGATTTCCATCAGTTTGTCCCATCTGACACAGACAAAAGCCCTCTCAACATCAATGAACACAACGTACACCTTCCTCTCCTTCTCCATGTACCTCTCTCTTATCACTCTCAGTAGCCCAGTGGCATCTCTAGTTCCCAATTCTCGCCTGAAACCAAAATGTTCATCTCCTAACACGCAATTCTGCTTTCCATATGTGTATAAAGCCTACACAAAACAAAACGCTTTCCGAACATTCCGTGACGGCCCAACGGTACCGACTAGCAGTAGTGTCATCCACTGCTTTTAGGCGTCACCGGATGTGAATATGGAGGGCAATGCGGACAGCACTCTGTTCTCCCCGCCTTTGTGAGTTTTCGTGACCAGTGCCGCTGATCAAGTAGCTTCTCCTCAAAAGGTCTGAGTGCACTCCGTTCGTCAACAGCTCTCGGCAGACTCGGACGCTGACCCATCCAAGTGTTAGCCAACCCAAACAGCTCTTAAGATCTCATGGGAAGCAGTGTTTTCACTGCGGCAAGGCTGCAGGCCACATAAAGGCTTCAAGGTCTTTCTAAATTCCCATTTCGCCCCTTGGAGGGCCTCTAGTGGGGATACAGGAGTTTTTTTACTTTATTTTGGTAGTATTTACGGAAAAGTATTTCTTTGGAGCAAATACAGATTGCGTGAACCAGGTGCAAAGCATCTCTACCTTATGGAGCACCTACTTGCAACAAACGTACTTAAGTGACAAGTGTGTGATGTGGCTAAGAACAAACTAAGCCAGGCATATGCTCGAGCTTGGTGTCTCTTCTCCTAATGATGGCTCAATTTTTATGCTGTTACTATAGTAGCGCTTACAGCGACCATTACTTTAGGCAGCACGTCATTGCCATATTTGTTTGATGATTTCAGAACTGTAACATTTATCGTTCTGCCCTCTAGATAATGACTGCCGGCAGAATACATCATTTCCCGAATTACACTGGCCTACAAAAAAAAATGTTTCCTGCACTTCATGAATCAGTTCTTACTAATTCTGGGTAGAGAAAAACGAATATGACAACGCAAAATTTTCCTTAGCTCTAGTTTCTGTGATACGCAATAGGTGGGAGTATTTCATATTAACGAATTAAGAGATTAAGAGAAAAAGATAGATTTTAATTACATATGCAAACGACATAAAAATGTATTAAATTTTTTTAATGAGAGTTACATTTTCAGAGTTATAAATTGCTGAGACATTACCTCGCAGATGGTTGGGTCTGAAGAGAATCACTTGGTGGCTGCATGAGGTCGTCGCATTTTAGCCTACCTCTTGTAATGGAGTTCCAGAGAATGCCTACACAAAGAACAACAGTACTCTCCAAGCATTGCTTCAGTCCAGTGGCCCTTATATCTATGCTCCAAAGGAGAAATGTCCTGATCTTTCTCCATAGCTGTCAGCTCCACAACTAGGAGGGTAAAAGTGTTGGTGGGAATGCAGAAAATGAATGTTAATGGATATGTCGCTCCAAAGTTATGGTTTTTTTGCAGGAGCACTGTCACCAACAGAGTGTAGTTATCACCTCTTTTGTTGCCTAAAAATCCATGAACAGCTCCCTTGAAGGCTCCCAAGCTTCTTTTTATTTCCACTTCAAAACCTGATCAGATGCAGGATCCTTCACAAGTTCGCGAATTAATGGCCCGATAATAATACCTTCTTTAACTTAATTTCGGAAATACCTCTCTTATGTACTTAAATTCACTTCCTTCTTAGTTCGTTACAAAATTTTTCATCAAATGCAGCTAGGTAAGCATTCGTAGAAGAAGAACATATTTTGGTCCACGGGAGGCTCGGCAACGACATTTTTCTCGCTAGGTTTAAGATTTCTTGCAGGCCAGTCTGCTTTAATATAATGCGATTTCCTATCCGTACTGTCCCACATACTTACGAAGCAATACTGTTTTGTTTACCTCAGTTGCATTCCTAAGAGTATGGCAGTGACTTTTAGATCACCACAGGTTTTCCACTGGTGTTCATACTATTTGATTGTGTCCAAGAGGGCTGTCATATCAGCGGATGTCTCTTTCATGTGGCCAGCATGACCAACAGGAATAGAAGGACGTCGATTACCGTCGTGAAGCAACACAGCTCTTAGACTAAGCTTGGAAGAGTCTATGAATAGCCTCCAATCACTTAGATCATAGTTCAGCTTCAAAGATTTCATCAAGATTTGCCTCAGCAAACAACAAGATCGTTTCTCTTCTCCAAAAAGGGAAGCAGTTACATGTGACGTTTCTGTACTGTGAGACTGTGTTAGAACTTTCGAGAAAACTCCATCGCTGTAGGCGAGACCCAAGAATTTCTGCCTTGACCTTTGACAGGTCAAGGTCTCTAATAAGATCACTACATTCCGCCTGACTCAGTCTTTGGGGTTTATCATCTTTTCCTCAAAATTAGGGTCATGAGATGTGGAAGGCTTGTTTATTTCTTCTTCTTGTTCCACACTGTTTTCGTATTCTACTCCAAACACACAATTAGCGAGTGGAGTCTGAACTGGTCAACTACCTAAATGAGGAATGGGTCGATTAGCAGATCTTTTCTTCATAGAAAATCCTGCTTTTATGGGTGAAGTCAAGCAGAAATAGCAGTCATGTGCATGGTTTGTAGGCTACCGCCCAACCACAGGCGCAACAAACTGTTATTTCACCATAAAAGTAACAAAAATTATTCACCTTATTTACATATTTTCGTGGAATTTTAACGAATTTTACACAACAGAAGTATTCTCAAACCAGAAATTCTAATTTAATGACAGCTGAAAATATATGAAACTCACAGTCACAGCAACAGTATTTGCGTTTATGACTTACAAACAGATTAAGAGCTTTTGTGTTTTGTTACTGGAGGGATGTACCAACTCCGAAACAAAATTTCTGCCAAACTGAAAAAGGTGACTATAAAAATGGAATGTCAGTTTATTCCAAAGCAAGAGATGATCTGCCATTTTTATGGTGATTTATTAATCCAGAAAATACATGAATATCAACTATTTTTGGCAGGGTTACCTATTACGAGGTATCGTTCTAAATGATATCCACCATCTCCCTCTCCAAGTTGTCAAAACATGGAACACGTAAGAACTTGCACCGTAGTTCCGGATCAGCTTTCATACGCACCTCTCCATGTAAATAGCAGTGTAATTCGGATTAATGTACTGAAGTAGGCAGTGGCATACCACTTGTAACTGGACCATTTCCAGTAAAGCACTGACGTTTGCAAACTTTGGGGGACAGTGACAGTGAATACCGTCAAATCAATGAAAATTATAATGGATACCGCTTCTGTAACACGACAATACTGCAAAATAAAGAAACTGTTCCACCAGAGTTCTAGTAGACGTAATTATGAAACGGAATTCCGAGTCTCTCAACTGCATTCGGTATTGCTAGTCCATCTTTAAACTTACCTAACTGGGCTCTGCATTCTTCGTCGGTAATACTGTATTTGCCATCCATTGACAGCTTTCACAACCAAGAACGGATAATGTTTGTGTTCCACCGACAATGCGAATCCAGAGAACTTCAAGTATTTCGAATATTTCAGTCATCTTTGTGTGATACTGCGAATCATAACTCACTGCATGGACCCCACTCTACCAATTTTGAAAAACAGAAATGAACAGCACATACCGAGCGAGGGAATATGAAAAACTCACGTGCAGTCTTTGAAGGCGGCGCAGGTGGCACCTGCATAAAACCTGTCGGCATGGGAGCTGAATAGCCCTCTACGTACGGCTATTAAGAACACCCCCACATTGAGACTGAGGGCTGCCACCTGGTAATGTTGTGGGCAAGTGACGTTTGGAGGAAAGTATGTCGGTGAAGCAAATACGATTGAGGTATTATTACAATGACGATACGGGACACAAATTGGAAAATCCGAAGACAGAAGCTGAACAAAGGACACAGTCTATGGCCCATCACCTAGGAACGAGGATCTCGGATATGATGAAGATCGTCGACTGTTCGCGTGAGCATCTACGGTAACTAGCTGAAGGATGGTGAAATAACGATTGGGCGACCGGACGTTGGTCGTCTATGTACATACAGGCTCAAGTATTTCGGAGTGCGCAGTTCAATGTACGTCGCTGAACATGCGGTTCCACAGCAGATGCCCCTTGTATGTTCCTATGTTGAAAGAACAACATAGACAGCTACGATTCCAGTTGGCAGCGAGTCACGGAGACTGTACTGTGTATCAATGATATGTATCGCTTGATCAGGTAAATCACATTTCTCTTCATACGAGGTCGATGGTTGTGTCATCCTGCCTAAGAGCATTATTGTCTGAAACTAACTCGTGTCACTCTTTTCGATCGTTTTCGCGGTCACACGGCGTCGTGTCGCAGTCTGTTTGGTTCCATTAACCTTTGTGCTTTGCTACAACTCAGATTGTCTTACAATAGTATATGCTTCGCTATGTATGATTTATAAGTTTAATTAGAACAATCATTGCGTACCGTTTTAAGCCAGCCTACTAATCACTATTACTTCCCCACCATAGATATACAGGGAGCTTTTTGGCAGGGGAATGAACACGAGAAGAAATAGAAACTTTGAGGTTTGCTGCTGCTATTGTATTTCTGCCGGAGAAGGAAAGGATAGAATAACGAGATGGAGAGTTTATAAAATGAACACAAGCAAAAGGAAAGCAATGGTAATGGATTTCAGTCGATTAAATAAGTCTCTGGCGAGGAAATTAGATTAAAACATGAGATATTAAAGGTAATGAATGGGTTTTGCTATTTAGGCAATAAAACAGCTATGGTCAAAGCACGGGGGATATGAAATGCAGATTGAAATAGCAAGGACAGCAGTCCTGAACAGGAAAAATTGTTCAGATCAAGTAGTTCCAGTGTAAGGACATTTTTTTTTGTAGGTATTTGTGTAGAGCGAAGGACAACAATAATTTGGAACAAAAACAGAATGTAAACTTTTGAAATTTTGTGCCACCGAAGAATGAAGGAATTAATGGAGAGCTACCGAACCAAAATGGGGGAGAAAGAAATAATGGTGCAGCTTGACTTGGAAGAAACGATCCGCTGATGCCACGCACTGTGAGACACTAAGAAATTTTCAGTTTAGTAATGGAGGGAAGCTTTCGGGGCTAAAACCGTAGACCAAGGACTGATGTAAGCACGTTCACAGAGCAGCAGGTTGTGGTAGTTATGTAGAGACGAAGAGGCTCTCATAGGTGCAGCAGAAAGTCTTCGGACTCATGCCCACATCAACAACGAATTCATCCGTCAGAAACCCCTTTTGAGAAAGATTCTTTATTAACAGTTACTTTTATGCCAGTTCGTGCAAATGCTTCAGTTGGCGACAGTACTTAGTTTTTATTTATGTATCTAAAATCAGATATTCACTTGCCAAAAATTGTCTAACAGGTCGCAACAGCATGATATGATCACTTGAAACCATACCATGTCAAACAATTGGAACATCTATTTTGATCTGAATTTGCAGTCCTGAACGGGAAAGAAATTAATATGTATATAGGATAAAAGTTTTCAACACTCTAGGTAAAATCTTTTACGTTAGAAAGCAGCTCCTGTTTTCCTTCAAATTTCTACTTACACGATCGACGTTTCGACCTCGCTGCTAGAGTTTTCTTCAAGGCTTTCTGATATCTCTGTTTAGTTAGTGTCCCCAATACTGGTATCGAAACAGCGCCTAGCAACCTAAAACTTAGTTTCAGTGACAACGGTCACGAAAACAAGCAGACTCTCATTAGATGTTCCAAGAGCGAGGAGAAACGACGCACCACGAAGAAATTATCCAAATGAGACGAAAATAGGTGGATGTCAGACAAACAAATGAGTACAGTTTCAGAAAAAAATTATGATTTATACAGAGCATCATAAATTGAGAAACTCAGTCGCGCACTATGCAAGCAGTTATTCGGCTTGATATTGATTGATAGAGTTGTTGCTTTTGATCCTGAGAGATATCGTGCCAAATTTTGTCCAATTGTCGGGACAGGTAGGCAAGATCCTGAGATGATTGGCGGGCCCTGCCCATAATGCTCCAAACGTTTCCAGTTGGGGAGAGGTACTGCGACCTTGTTGCACAGGACTGACTTGCTAAAAACAGAAGCAAGCATTAGAAACTCTCACCATATGTGAGCGGGCACTGTCTTGCTGAAAAGCAAGCCCAGGATAGCTTACCACGAATGGCTACGAAACAGGGTGTCGAATATCGTTGACGTAAGTCTGTGCTGGAAGAGAGTCCCGAATGACAACCAAAGAGGTCCTGCTACGAAAACAAATGGCACGATGGGCCATCAGTCCTGGTTGTCGGGCAGTATGGCGGGTGACAGTCAGGCTGGTATCTCACTGCTGACTAGAGCGTCTCCAAACAACTCTTCGCTAGTTTTCAGGGTTAGCTCGAAGCGGGATTCACCACTGCAGACAGTTCTAGTCCACTTAACTAGTATCCAGCCCGAAGACATGTCTGGAGACGCCCCAGGCAGCGGTTGGATACCGACCTGACTACAGCCACCATACGGTCCGACAACCAGGAGTTATGGTCGAGGTGTCATTACTTTTCACATCAGGACCCGTTTGGTTGCCATCCACGGTACCCTTACAGGACAGTAGTGAGCCCCGTTTTGTTGCGCTCCATTCAAAGTCATCCTGGGCTTACATTTTAGCTAGGTAATGCCTTCTGCACACGGTGAGAGCTCCTACTGCTTCCTTCGTGGTTATCAAACACTGCAAAGTCGCAGGATCTGTCCCAATTGAGACAGTATTATAGGCAGGGCGCTTCATCCAACTCAGTATTTTGAAGATGTAACGCTCCATTAGGACAGAATTTGTCACGATATACAACACCCAACAAATCCGTCAGTCCCAAGCCGAATAACTGAATGCGTAAGGGCTAACTCATTACTGAATTTCCTCCATTCGTGAAGATCTTTCAGTTGAGTAAATCATCCAGTTATGCCGAAATTGTTATCGTTCGTCTGTCTGTCCATGTACATAACATCTCTCAACTCCCATCTTATCTGGATAATTCCTTCGTGAAGCGTAGTTTTATTTATTTATCTATTTTTTGTCTTTGAGTGCATTCGGTATATCCTATTAAGAGAATCCTATTTGACAGGTGACTTGACGTCAGTGACCCTAAACTACTGGTATAACGACGTATACATGTAGCCCACTATTCTAGATGTGGAGCCTGGCGCATGGCGCACACCTTTATGCACGCACAGGATAGATTTTCCGCGTAGGCGTCCGTGAGGGCGGCGAGTGAAGCGCTTCGCGATTCACGGCCGGCTTGGCTTCTCCGCTGCCGGAGCCACCGAGCCGAGTCGGATGCGTGGCGCGGCGTGGCGTGTGCACCGCGCGCTGTTCTCTCTGCGTGTCATGAGCCCACACAACGGGCTGCGTTTAATTTCCAGGTGCATCGAAATGGCCTTGAATCCTAGCCTGGCGCAGTCTCACATTCAAGTGTAGAGCTCACACATTGTGTGCATAACACTACTATGCCATACGGAAACAATGTACAGTTCTCGAAACAGAAAGAGCTCATTGTACGCGGTGTTTGTATAATGCCCTTTCATGTGCCGCACTGTGTCATCAACAACTAGCTGAACTGTTACAACGTGCAGCTCAGCTTGGCATTTCCGCAGTAAAGTATTCTACGGAAGCCTACTAACTGCCACAGCACACTCGGCCAGAGGGAAACTAAATACTCCGGCATGAGAGAGGTGCTAAGTAGTAGGTGGTCAGTGCTGGATGTGACCAAGCTAGGAATGGCAGTCGAAGGTGCGTAGTTAGCGCAGGTCCTGACCGATCTTCGGGGTGGCGGCCGAGGCTGCTTGGTTAGTACGGGGTGACAGATGACGTTGCATAATTAGTGCGGGGTGAGATCGATTTGGAGGTGGCAGTTGAGCTTGCCAAAGTGGGCTACCCTGGAATGTGTGGACAGCAGAGCAGGACATGTGCCAATCAAAAGCAGAACCTCTGCTGTGTTTCCAGTGATTGATGATTCTTGGAGAATGGTGGGTCAGAATTTGGGCATTGGCCTCACATGTCTCAATAAGTGTAACAGGTTAAATATTGGCTGCAGTTGCAGTGTGTGGTGGTAATGAAAAAGGAGTCAGTGGATAGCCAACAACAAGAAGCCTTCTCTATACTTGGTGGGCCTAGGAACTGAACTTGTGACATCAGTAATGTCATCATGGGGTTTGGCCACTGTGTGTGGACGGAAACAATACAGGGGGAGGTTGCAGTTTTCATGGACGAGGGGACGGCGATTACAGATAAGACGTGGCCAGATGCTTCCTAATTACTAGAGAAACACCACCAAGTTGCGCTACAGGTCGACAGTTGTATATTGTTCTGCTGAGTGATGCACTTTACTGTAGTGAGAGCTAAAGTGCCAACTTTGTTAGTTTCTACCTAGCACGAAGCCTTCTCCAGAGCTGGTGCGCCAAGGAGCCGAAATCGGGATATTACTAATGGTCAGTACAAGCTGTGGATGCTGTATGTGAACACAAACAACCTAGAGGATGGTTGGCGTTTACCTCGGCGAGTGAACGACGATTTTAGATGCGACGTGAATAGTGGCTTCTAGATTACAAGAGATCATCAGACTGCGCTAAAGGTCGACAGTTGCTAATTTATCGGCTAAGCGATGCAGTGTTAGGGGAAGGGCACAGGATGGGTATTGAGTGCTAGTTGGTTGGTTGATTGATTTGTGGGAGGGAACCAAACAGCGAAGTCATGTGTCCCATCGGATGAGGGAAGGATGTGGAAGGAGGTCGGCCATGCTCTTTCAAAAGAACCTCAAGGGATTTTGGGAAATCACGGAAAACTTGAATCAGGATGACTGGACGTGGGTTTGAACCGTTGTCCTCCCGAATACGGACCAGTGTGCTAACCACTGCGCCACCTCGCTCGGTCGTTGAATGTTGTCTGAAGCGACATTCATACAGGCTTGATATTATTAGGTTGTGAGTAACAGAAATTTTCAGCTCCTGCTGAAAATTGTATCTGTGCATCTTGTTCCAGTATTATACCAAATGCCTTACCTTGATAGATGCACTTTTAAATTAACATTTAATCTTTACTTTTATAGATACTTTTAACCAGTGTATGTTATTGATTTATAACCTATAAGGTACGGAATACTTCTTTGAAGTGATTCGTATAAAACAGGTGAAAAAAATACTTCTATAAGAGTGCATAAACGGCTACTATGCTCCTTTTTAGAAGCCTTTCTGAAACGTGGAATACTAGCAGTCTCTTTGTACCTCCCTCGGCCCCTTTAAATATTTTCCACAAAATTCTGGCATATCAACATATTCAAGCTCTTCGACCGAGCGAGGTGGCGCAGTGGTTAGCACACTGGACTCGCATTCGGGAGGACGACGGTTCAATCCCGCGTCCGGCCATCCTGATTTAGGTTTTCCGTGATATCCCTAGATCACTCCAGGCAAATGCCGGGATGGTTCCTTTGAAAGGGCACTGCCGACTTCCTTCCCCATCCTTCCCTAACCCGAGCTTGTGCTCCGTCTCTAATGACCTCGTTGTCGACGGGACGTTAAACACGAATATCCTCCTCTTCAAGCTCTTCGTAACACGCAACACACCTCTCATTCCCGTAAGCTCTCCTAACTGTAACTCACACATACCCACTACTCATTGCTGTTAAGCCAATCATATGCATCTACTCCCACTTGCCTACTCTCACTCACTCTTTGTCAGTATCTCTTTATGTTTCTCTAACTGTCTCCTGTCTCTCACCACAGTCTCCTTAGTTTTGTCCCACTAATTTAGTCTGATTTCACTGTCACTGTCTCCCTCTTTCTCTTTCTTATTGGCAATATCTCAGTCATTCCTTCCTACTCTACTGCTCTAACTGAGCTGTCGGGGTACGAATTGGTACCCGCCGTCAAAGCTTCACTTCTTCCAGGAGCTATCGCCTACTCTCCCTTGTGCCTTGCTGCTCTCTCAGTGCTAGAAGATTGCACATGGCGAAAAGTATCTGAGGGAATTGTTTCACGAACGAACCTTTCAATCTATAGCTGTGTGTGCACTGTTTGGAGCTTCTGGACAAGATTCTGTGTTCAAGCACCGGTCCAACTATCGCTTTTTGTTTGACATTCTGAGTAGTATCGGTACCCGTGCGACATTCTTGCAGTTTAGACAAATGGAACAAATCGGTTGGTTCTTCTTGCATTATATGTGGTCTGTGGTGCGACCTATGAGGCTTATAGAGAGTCGACTTAAGGGATTTACACACACATTCACACTCACTCGTCATACCGGACTCTAAGAGTCCATTACCGCAGCAACGTATTTTCGCCATCTATCGCTGTCTTGGGCTATTTCCTTCCATTCACATTCAGTACCTAGGCTCCTCAAATCAGCTTTCACATTGTCCTCCCATCTACGCCTCGGTCTCCCCACAGGACGTTTTCCCTCTAAGTGCCCTACCAGTACTCTGCGCGCTGCCTTGCCTTCGTACATTCGAGCTACGTGACCCGCCCGTCGCAGCCTACGTGATTTAGTACTACTGATTATGTCAGGGCTTGCATAGAGTTCGTGAACATCTTAGTTATGCAGTTTTCGCCACTCTCCGCTAATGTCATCCCTTTTTGCTCCGAAAATTTTCCTCAAAATTTTATTTTCAGATACTCGAAACGGCTTTTCATTTTGCACAGTGAGAGACCAAGTCTCACACCCATTCGGCATAACTGGTTGAATAATAGTTTTGTTTATTCTAATCTTTAAATTCCTAGACAATATTCGTGATGAAAGTAATCTATTCAGTGAGAAGCAGCACGCATTTCCCACCCGTCATCTCTTCTTCATTTCTCGAAGTCATGTCCACGCCCAGATACTTAAATGTGTTCACTTTAACAAACTGCATGTCTCCAACTCTTAACATTTCCTGATCTACTACTGTGAGCATTTTAGTAGTAACCAGGTATTTAGTTTTGTCTTCACTTATCCTTAGACCTACACCTTCACTAGCCTTGATTAACGCATTCGCATTTGCTGTTACAGATTCTTTCCTATCGCTAATGATGTTAGGTCATCTGCATACCCTAATATCTTAATATTTCCATTTAACTCCACACCCTCTGAATTATCTACCGCCGTTCGTACAATATATTCTAGGACTAAATTAAAAAGTAGCGGAGACAGGGAATCTCCCTGCTCAAGATCGTTCTTTATTAAAAATTCTTCTGACTCCAATTTGCCCACGCGTAAGGGACTTATGGAGGAGCTATTTATTTCGCGGGCAGTTCCACAGAAAACATGAAAAACTTCGTTTTTCGGTACCGTGACCCAGCAGTGGATTTCAAACCGGCTATGCATAGCAAATGACTGAACATTTTAGGATATATTCCTGAGATCCCTACCTCAAAAATGTTTGAAAATTTTCTTGATATGTTTATCCATTTTGGAGATATAGGGGTTCAGAGTTACTCTACTTGTAGTCATAAAATACGACGCACAATCCGATGTGAGGCGAACGCTAAATCATAAATAACCCAGAAAATTACTCAGATTCCTCAGTACGTTCTCTAGGTATTTATTTAGAAGCGCCTTCTTCCCGTTTTCAAAAATCTTTATCTGTTATCAAGGAACACCCCAAAATATGGTCTTTCGTTACCAGTAGCAAGACGTGGATTCCAAGACGGCTATGCGCAGCAAATGGCTGCAGTTTTCACGATATATTCCTACGGTACCGTTCTCGAGAAACTACCGTTCTCGAGAAACCTTGTGCAGGGGAAAACTCAAGTAAAATTCGGTGTGAAACGAACTTAAAAAGTAACTTGTCAAGGTGACATATGCTTTCAAGAGTCTCCGTTATCATCAGAAGGGTTCTGGGAGCCCCTTGTTTTAGTACTGAAGCACATGCAAAATATTTTCAAAACCAATATGTAGTCCAAATTTAGTTTTGCATTATTTGAGTTTCACGTAAGTAAGCAATCAATGTTTCACTGACCCATAAAGTTCTTTTCAAATGAGTGGCATGTCCTGATGTAGCAGGAGATAGTATGGAACCAGCGGAAAAATGCTCCTATTGAAACACAAAAAAGTGAATATGCTCGTGTTTAACAGACTGATGAAAAGTGGGGTATTAGCTGCCTCAATCTGCTTCCGCAGCATCTTCAAAAAGTCCCCCAAAAGATAAGAGCGACTGAAAAGTGATAAACACTGGAAGATAATTGACAGTGGGTGTGATACAGAAAGAGCAAAGGAGAGAATGGGAGTTTGAGAGACTGAGAGGGACACAGTGGCAAAGGAACATAGTTGACAACCGCAGAACAGTGCTAGGAAGGGAGCGAAGGTGGTAGTGCCAATGGGAGAGGAAAAAGAGAAGGAGAAAGTGGAAGTCAGTGAGAGCTCTTATATGCACGATGGGACACCCTTCCAAATTCGGCGGATCGTGTGGTTCTACCTCACCTCAACGTTTCATGGGTGCATGATTTATAGAGGACTGGTAGCACCGGACCTGCTGATCTCTGGATTTCTCGCTGTGGGGACATCTAAAAGGCACTGGTGTATGCCCACCCCATCGACGGTGTGCGGACGTATCAAAAGCTTGTGATTAATGCACACGACCAAATCCAAATGGAGCCAGGTATATATGAAAGAGAGCATGATTCACTGCAAATAAGGACTGGAAGGTGTGCCAAGATGCACGGAAACCACATACAACGCTTCCTTCAGCCTTCTTATTGGAGCTATTGTTATGTTTGTGGATTTATATGGATTCTCCACAAAAATTCTAAGGCAAAACGGATTATGGACTCGCGTGCTGCTGCTAACGATTGCAGGTAGCTAAGAGAGTGTGGTAATGACGCGAGAGCAGCCCTCTGACGCTCTCGTGGACAGGTACATGTAATACAATACTGCAGTGCCTATGTCGTTATGAAGTACGATGTAACGTCCCTTTCGACAAGCACTGCGGAAACTACAACTTTTATTAAATACATGAAATGTATTCAAAGTTGCGGAAATGGACAACCATCAGCTCTACGACGGAATGAAGGCAATGAAAATCTGTGCCGGACCGGGACTCGAAGCAGGATTTTCCGCTTATCGTCAGCGGTGGCCTGCCCGAGCACGACTCACGACAGACACCAATTTCCGTATGTCATCAACAACGTGTCTACAACCTATACTGCCGGCCGGGGTGGCCGAGCGGCTTTAGACGCTACAGTCTGGAACCGCGCGACCGCTACGGTCGCAGGTTCGAATCCTGCCTCGGGCATGCTTATACCACGCTTGTCCGCCATATATTGAAGTATTGCTGTGCGGTGTGGGATCCGCATCAGGTGTGACTGACGGATGACATCGAGAAAGTTCGAAGGACGGCTCGTTTTGTAATATTGCGAGATAAAGGAGATAGCGCCACAGACATGATATGCCCAGACATGTTACGTGAATTGGAGGGGCACTCATTAAAAAAAAGGCGTTTTTCGTTGCGACGGGATCTTCTCCTGAAATTTCAGTTTCCTCCTCCGATTGCGAAAACATTCTGTTCGCAGCCACCTACATAGGGAGAAATGATCATCACGATAAAATAAGAGAAATCAGGGCTCGCACAGAAAAAATTAAGTGCTCGGTTTTCCTGTGCTCCTTTCGAGAGTGGAACGGTAGAGAGATAATTTGAAGGTTGTTCATTCAACCCTCTGCCAAGCACTTTATTGTGAGTAGCAGAGTAATCACGTACATTTTTTAGATGTAGATGTACACACAATCCCACACAATCGTGTCTGTGTCATAGTGATAGACCCATCAATCGTCCTGGTAATTCTGTAGCTGAATCAGTCACCAGGAGTGTCCTGACACAGCTGCAATATTTCCGAGAGTGCCTCGGATCGGTGAGATCTTTTATGGGGCCTTGACAGTCGCGAAATCAAATAGTCACTGACTTTTGCCACGTTCAAAATATGGAACACGATGTCGGACATTAATCAACGAATTGAATTTTTTTCATTATCGTGTCAGCTGAGATCCGTTTAGGGCACCAGTGTCTTCTGTTCCCTCGCTATTTCCCGTTCTTTTGAAAGAGAATGCTTCCCACTTCATTCTTCGTCATTCATATTTGTTTGGTTACACTAGAAGCATCGGCGAGAATTAATCTCTGGTTCACATGATGATGCATTGTTCTTGTATTCTTCCGCCAGCCCAACTTGGGCTGTTGGAACATTTTTCCCTTCATATGTGAAAAACAAATTATCCTTTTGTGCAATGGGCAGCACCATTTTTTTTTTTGGTTCTACTAGCTTCGTACTACGATACTGTGGCCCTGGGATTTCAAACTTGTACCAGGACTGTGTATGTCCACATACACTTACAACTAAACAAAAATAGTTATGTACATTATTTTTTGGGATGATAATTAAAACTTTAGACTACTCTCGCACGCAGCTCAGTTTTTTTAATTGACAGTGCGTACTCTGTTATACTCTTTTCAAAAATTTTTCAGATATCTCTAATAGGTATTGTTATTGTATCGTCGTCCGGAAGAAAAAGAGAAGAACACGAGGGAAAATGATGTGTGCGCGTGCATGCACGTGTGAGAAAGCGGTCGCGTGTACATATGCGTGTGCATGCGTGCTTCGGCGTACGTGCGCACACACGTTGAGAAGTGCCAGTAGACGCCTATATGAGTGTAACTTTACGCTCTGTAACAGGTATATATAATTGTAACTATGGTCTTTTAGCTAACTGCTTTAAACGTTAGATAATAACGGACATAACTAACCAAAAATTATTTTCACGGGGCCTGAAATTTTTTAACTGATTATGGATACTTTGTTGCTGCTGATTCCGAAACTGCCAACCATTTTGTTCTAGTGGCACTAGTTTATGAGACATTAATGGCGTATTTATACTAGGATGCGCTGAAAAGTAACGCCCCCGATTATTTATGCGATAATTCTTCAAGCTTTGCAAATAAAACAAACGTCCTCAACATTATAAATCTTTGTTCTTCAGGTCCGCTCATTTGCAGCCCTCTGGCGCTAGACGGCCCGTAATCGTAGCGCGTAACACTGCGGGGTGACACGTGACTATGGCGGTGGCTAGAAACAAGGTGCTGTAATCGAGTTCCGAATTCTCAGAGGTCGTCTACACATGGAGGACTCTCTCTTTCAGCATTACAGTGCCCGACCACACACCAACGCGTGTCATCTGCAACAATCCGACACCTTGGATTCATTGTCATCGATAATTCTCCTTTGTCCCGACTTGGCCCCAAGCGGTTTTCATATGCTTTCAAAACATAAAGAATATGTTCGAGGACTTCACTTTGATAGTGATGAAGCGCTGCAAGCATACGTGATGTTGGTTCGTCAACAAAGGCAAACATTCTACAGTGACAGCACCAAGACACTGGTCTCTCGCTGAGAGAAACGTTTTTGTGCCAGGTTGACTGCGTTCAGAGTTAAATATGTAGGCGTCCAAAATAAAGGTCTAGAATGTCAATAACGTTTGTTTTATTAGTAAGAGTTTCCAAATAAAAATTTCTGAGGTATTACTTTTCAGCACACCCCCTTAAATTGCTCTTATGACTACTTTGTCTACATCCCATCATCTGTAAATTGTTTGTTTTCGTCTAATTGATTTTATCCAAGCTCTGTTCATGTTGTTCTTGCATGCGTACATTAACCATTCTGACGTTCATTTCTGTTTCTCATACGCGTTAACATGGCTACATCACGATGAAAATGTATGAATAACTCTGATGTGTTTCATCTGTCGGGAGTACACATTCATTCACCAATGAAAACAAACAATTGACTTGATAAAAAGAACTTATTTGGTCTATTCAAATTCATGCTTGGAGACCATGATAAGAGATGGATACCTCACATTATACAGGTATGTAAAACGTGCACACAGAGTCTGCAACAGTGAACGAATGGAAGACGGAAGTGCTTGAAATGTGGGGTACAAATGATATGGCGAGAAAACATAGACCCTAGCGAAGACTGTTAATTTTGTTCATTGAATGAAAAGGGCATCATTGCAACAGCCGGAAAAGGTAGATATATCGCAGTCTACCCTTCACAAGAAACACCGTTTCACATTCAGAGAAGATACCTGTTCTACATTTACTAGCACCCCACAATCTTCAGAAGCAGAGGAAGAATCAGCTGAAAGCTATACTGAGGAAAACAACAGTGCTTCTGCAAGAACTTCACCCGTCTCATCTGAATTTAATCAAATGAAACTGTGAGATCTCATTATAGATTTAAGTCTTCCAAAAAAGACGTCTGAATTGTTAGCTATAGCAGCACGCGTGCCCGCTGGCTTGTTTGTAAACAGAGGCAGATAAGCGGTTGCGTAATCACTGAGGTCAACGCTCACACAGAGTACATTGCATGTGGCTTATGCAATAATCTCATTAATTAAGTAAGCAATGTGCAATTTTTTTTGTAAGGAAACGGGAAAGGAAATAATTTGTTTAATTTCTATAATAATGGGTGAGATCACCGACGACTTTAATTTTCTTACAATTGTCAACACCTTTAACTCACACTGAGACAGATTCGGATTCATTTATTTTACGATGCTTCCTGGTCCTCAGAACCAAAGGCATAGATAATACGATTTACCCATATCTCTATTGTACACCTCTCCGATCTGAAATCTCCGATGAGAAATGACGTCACGGCTATTGAACGATTCCAGCCCTGCCACTTTATCGACCTTAGGTCCACGAACGAGAGCTACGGTAACCCAGCCATTACCGTGCTGATTGACATCATTGTTGCTAATAGTAAAGTTGAAAACTCCAACACAAGAAACTGATGGACCATACGAGACGACTTGTGCGCCTACCTAGTTCTCGGTATTAATAGTAATATTGTCTATTGCTTTATACACTGTAAGGTGGGTACGCTTTCTTCTCCTATAATATCGTGGCATCTTCCGTGTAAGCGGTCCAATGCTGTTGCTCGAACAGCTGCACGAAGACTGACGCCTTCTTATTCAAAATCACATTCCGTCAAAAAAGGAAACATTTTCTCCATTGTTCATAACAGAAAACCAATTTGTTTTTTATACCTACCTTGAAGGAGCGTTAATGAAAGAGAGTACAAGAAAATAGGCAGCAAGTGAATAGCTTTTATTTATAGATAGCTCCAAACCCAACCTGAAATAAGTTCTTTTGCATAATGGGAACGAGTGCACTTCACTCAGTTGGTATGTGTTAAAATCAGGCTGCAATATACTGGAGAAGTTCTCATACCACAATCACTAATGTGTTATCTCTGTCGATCTCAAGAAGCCGAACTTTTCCTAGAACAACAAGAGGAGGGTATCCATGCTTTATTTATTTGATGATATGCGGACCAGTGTGGCACACACAGTGAATAAGAATATCTAAAGATCTAGAGCTGATGTGCAAAACTGAAAGAATTTTTGGTATCATTGACCTATATATAGCTAAGAATATGTCAGAAACTGTAAGGCACCAAAATCACCGTTTCCCAGTGTTATAGATGGATTCCATGCACCTTCTAATTGTTCTGCCAGTGAATCGCAGTCTTTGGTTTGCTCTACCCACAACATTATCTATGTCACAATTCCAATTTAGGTTATTTGTATTTGTAATCCCTAAATATTTAGTTGAATTTACAGGCTTCAGATTTGTGTGAGTTGTCACCTAATCGAAATTTAGCGGATTTCTATTAGAACTCGTGTGAATAGCTTCACACTTTTCTTTATTCAGGGTCAATTGCCACTTTTCGCACAATACAGATGTCTTATCTAAATCATTGTGCAATTCATTTTGGACAGCTGATGACTTTACGAGACGGTAAATGACAGCATCATCTGCAAACAATCTAGTAGGGCTACTCATATTGTCTCCTATGTCTTTAATATACATCAGAAACAATAGAGGGTCTATGGCCCTTCCTTGGAGAACGCCGGATATTACTTCTGTTTTACTCGATGACTTTCCGCCTTTCACTACGAACTGTGACCTTTCTGACAGGAAATCACGAATCCAGTTGCAGGATTGAGGTGATATTCCATAAGCACGTAGTTTAGTTAGAAGACGCTTGTGAGGAACGGTGCCGAAAGCCTTCTGGAAATCTGAAAATATGGAATCAATTTGACATCACCCGTCGATAGCACTCATTACTTCAAGAGTACAAAGTGCTAGTTATTTTTCACAAGAACGGTGTTTTCTGAATCCGTGCTATGCGTCAATAAATCGTGGTCTTCGAGATAATTGATAATGTTCGTACCAGTATACGTTCCAAAACCCTACAGCAAGTTGACGTTAGTGATAAGTGCATGCAATTCAGCGGATTAATCCTATTTCCCTCTTTTGGTATTGGTACGATTTGAACTATTTTCCATTCTTTAGGTACGGAACTTTCGTTGAAACAGCGGTTGTGTATCATTGCTAAATATGGAGCTATTGCATCAGCATACTCTGAAAGGAACCTGACTGGTATACAGTCTGAACCGGAGGCCTTGCTACACCGATGATATGTACTTCTAAGTTTCTCATCTTGGCAGTTGTTCTTGATTGGAATTCAGGAATATTTACTTCGTCATCTTTGGTGAAGGAGTTTCGGAAAACCGTCTTTATTAACTCTGCTTTAATGGCTCTGTCATCAGTGACTTAACATTTGTTATCGCGCTGTGAAGGTACTGATTGCGTCTAGCCACTGGTGTGCTTTATGTATGACCAGAATATCTTTGGGGTTTCTGCCAGATTCCAAGACAGAGTTTCGTTGTGGAAATTATTAAAAGC
Source organism: Schistocerca piceifrons (assembly GCF_021461385.2). NCBI lineage: Eukaryota > Metazoa > Arthropoda > Insecta > Orthoptera > Acrididae > Schistocerca > Schistocerca piceifrons. The sequence goes on along the minus strand of NW_025729155.1, from coordinate 82,807 downwards.
ATTTAGCATTGAAGTACTCGCTATATTTCGAACTTCTACTAAATTTTGCCAGTCTTGGGGATTTTGCGTTCTTTTACATTTGGCATGCTTCTTTCGTTGCGTCTGCAACAGCGATCTGTTCCGTATTGTGTACCATGAGGGGTCAGTACCATCTCTTATTAATTTATACGGTATATATCCCTCAAATGCCGTTGATACGACGTCTTTGAAATCATTCCACATATTTCCTACGCTTACATGAACAGAACGGAAGGGATGGATACAGTCTCTTAAAAAGGCGTTAGGAGCATTTTTATCAGCTTTTTTGAATAGATGTACTTGGCGTTTCTTTTGGATGGGTGTTGGTGTTACGGTATTCAGCCAGCAGCAACTGCCTTGTTGTCCCTGATTCCTGTATTCGTCTTTATACTCCCTATTAGTCCAGGATTATTTGTTGCTAAAAGGTCAAGTATGCTTTCGCAATCATTTACGCCTCGAGTGGGCTCATGAACTAATTGTTCAAAATAATTTTCTGAGAAAGCATTCAGTACAACTTCGGATGACGTTTTATGCCTGCCCCCGGTTTTAATTTTTTTCCAGATTGAAGTCACCACCGACACTGTTCAGCAACTACTGTATACCTTTTGAGTCGGGGGTCGATAAAACGATCCAATTAATAGTTTAGTCCGGTTGCCAAGTATAACCTCCACACATACTATTTCGCAGGAACTATCTATTTCAAGTTCATAACAAGGTAAACTACTTCTGACAGCAATAAATACTCCCCTACCAACTGTATTTAAAAAAAAATGGCTCTGAGCACTATGGGACTTAACTTCTTAGGCCATCAGTTCCCAAGAACTTAGAACTACTTAAACCTAACTAACCTAAGGACATCACACACATACATGCCAAAGGCAGGATTCGAACCTGCGACCGTAGAGGTCACGCAGTTCCAGACTGTAGCGCCTAGAACCGCTCGATCACCCAAGCCGGCCAACTGTATTTAGTCTATCCTTTCTGCACAGAGTTACGTCGTTTGAAAAAATTTCTGGTGAACTTATTTCTCGCTTTAGCCAGTTTCCCGTACCTACACTCCTGGAAATGGATAAAAGAACACATTGACACCGGTGTGTCAGACCCACCATACTTGCTCCGGACACTGCGAGAGGGCTGTACAAGCAATGATCACACGCACGGCACAGCGGACACACCAGGAACCGCGGTGTTGGCCGTCGAACGGCGCTAGCTGCGCAGCATTTGTGCACCGTCGCCATCAGTGTCAGCCAGTTTGCCGTGGCATACGGAGCTCCATCGCAGTCTTTAACACTGGTAGCATGCCGCGACAGCGTGGACGTGAACCGTATGTGCAGTTGACGGACTTTGAGCGAGGGCGTATAGTGCGCATGCGGGAGGCCGGGTGGACGTACCGCCGAATTGCTCAACACGTGGGGCGTGAGGTCTCCACAGTACATCGATGTTGTCGCCAGTGGTCAGCGGAAGGTGCACGTGCCCGTCGACCTGGGACCGGACCGCAGCGACGCACGGATGCACGCCAAGACCGTAGGACCCTACGCAGTGCCGTAGGGGACCGCACCGCCACTTCCCAGCAAATTAGGGACACTGTTGCTCCTGGGGTATCGGCGAGGACCATTCGCAACCGTCTCCATGAAGTTGGGCTACGGCCCCGCACACCGTTAGGCCGTCTTCCGCTCACGCCCCAACATCGTGCAGCCCGCCTCCAGTGGTGTCGCGACAGGCGTGAATGGAGGGACGAATGGAGACGTGTCGTCTTCAGCGGTGAGAGTCGCTTCTGCCTTGGTGCCAATGATGGTCGTATGCGTGTTTGGCGCCGTGCAGGTGAGCGCCACAATCAGGACTGCATACGACCGAGGCACACAGGGCCAACACCCGGCATCATGGTGTGGGGAGCAATCTCCTACACTGGCCGTACACCACTGGTGATCGTCGAGGGGACACTGAATAGTGCACGGTACATCCAAACCGCCATCGAACCCATCGTTCTACCATTCCTAGACCGGCAAGGGAACTTGCTGTTCCAACAGGACAATGCACGTCCGCATGTATCCCGTGCCACCCAACGTGCTCTAGAAGGTGTAAGTCAACTACCCTGGCCAGCGAGATCTCCGGATCTGTCCCCCATTGAGCATGTTTGGGACTGGATGAAGCGTCGTCTCACGCGGTCTGCACGTCCAGCACGAACGCTGGTCCAACTGAGGCGCCAGGTGGAAATGGCATGGCAAGCCGTTCAACAGGACTACATCCAGCATCTCTACGATCGTCTCCATGGGAGAATAGCAGCCTGCATTGCTGCGAAAGGTGGATATACACTGTACTAGTGCCGACATTGTGCATGCTCTGTTGCTTGTGTCTATGTGCCTGTGGTTCTGTCAGTGTGATCATGTGATGTATCTGACCCCAGGAATGTGTCAATAAAGTTTCCCCTTCCTGGGGCAATGAATTCACGGTGTCCTTATTTCAATTTCCAGGAGTGTATAACTATTTTAGCTTCAGTACTTTGTATTAGGGCTTGGAGCTCTGGTTCTTTCCCAATACAGCTACGACAATTTACAACTACAATACCGATCGTTTCTACAACTACCTTTCTGTTGTTTACCTGCCCACTCTTGGACGAAAGCCCTTTCTGTGGTTTCCTGAGACCCTCTAACCCAAAAAACCGCCCAGTCTCTTCCACACAGCCCCCGCTACCCGTGTAGCAACTTCCTGTTTGTAGCGGACACCTCACCTATTAAGCGTAACCCGGAAATCCACCACCCGTTAGGGCAAGTCAAGGAATCTGCAGCCTACACGGTCCGAGAACCGCCTGAACCTCTTACTCAGACCCTCCACTCGGCTCTGCAACAAAAGACCACAATCGGTTCTGTCGACGATGTTGCAGATGGTGAGCTCCGGCTTAATCTTGCAAACAGGACTGACAGTCTTTACCATTTCCGCCAGCCGCCCGAAACCAGAGAGAACCCACTCAGATACAAAGCGAAACACGTCATTGGTACCGACATGAGCAGTAAGGTAGTCTGGTTACGAGCGCAATTTTGATATCAAATTTCCCGTCCCCGACCACGCCCATCCTCGCCCCCGGATGCCATCACGTGTTTTTCTCAGCCGGCACGTGTGCACCAGCCTCCTCCTCCCCCTCACCCCCTCCCCACACGACCCCTCCCCCAAACCTACCCTTTTGGTGGGAATTCCGAATTATGGTGGCAATTGCGAATTTTCGCTGTACAAATCAACAGTCGATTCAGAGGACATGATATTAACGGGAATTATTGATGGAAATCGTTTATAGAACGGGGATAAATGGTAGACTTCGGAAAAAAAATTCAGAGAACGGAGATGTGAGAATTACGCTCTGAGAAGGACATAATTTGCATTTCTTAGGACATGGATACTCTTGTTTAACTTCCGATCGCTTCATCTCGTCGTATATTGCGATCGCAGATTCACTACTACGCTTCGCGGTGCGCTGCGGGGCTCGCACATTACCGCCGTCGCCTCGTGTAGGGACTTTGCCTTGTATCTTCCGAGTGGCCGCCAGCCTCCTTGCACCAGGGACCAGTCCCTTGTCGGCGCTGAAGGCGGTCCATTGCCGTCCGCCTCCTGACCAGCTGCGGGCCCTCTGACACGAAAGGCGCCGCGCCACGCGAGTTCGTAACTCTCAGGCAGCCTAATGACGCAACTGAGACACATGCGCCGCTCGCCCACGTGTCCGGCGGTCTACTGGTGACAACGTGTCTACCTCTGTTAGATGGGCGGAAGATAGCTGCTGGATTTGGCGTACAGTGTGGCTCACAAGGCGCGTTCAGGTGGTCACTACCGGTTTCGAAGGTTAGAGTCTTCCTCCCCAGCTCTGTCCTAAGGAAAACAGCGACATATATTTCGAGGTTGAACGGAATGGATAGTGTCTTGTAAGGAGGATATAAGATGAACATCAACAAAAGCTAACCGAGGATAATTGAATGTAGTCGAATTACGTCGGGTGATGCTGAGGGAATTAGATTAGGAAATGAGACACTTGAAGTAGTAAAGGAGTTTTGCTATTTGGGGAGCAAAATAACTAATGATGGTCGAAGTAGAGAGGATATAAAATGTAGACTGGCAATGGCAAGGAAAGCGTTTCTAAAGAAGATAAATTTGTTAACATCGAGTATAGATTTAAGTGTCAGGAAGTCGTTTCTGAAAGTATTTGTATGTAGTGTAGCCATGTATGGATATGAAACATGGACGATAAATAGTTTAGACAAGAAGAGAATAGAAGTTTTCGAAATGTGGTGATACAGAAGAATGCTGAAGATTAGATGGGTAGATCACATAACTAATGAGAAGGTATTGAAAATGATTGGCGAGAAGAGAACTTTGTGGCACAACTTGACTAGAAGAAGGGATCGGTTGGTAGGAAATGTTCTGAGGCATCAAGGGATCACCAATTTAGTATTGGAGGGCAGCGTGGAGGGTAAAAATCGTAGAGGGAGACCAAGAGATGAATACACTAAGCAGATTCAAAAGGATGTAGGTTGCAGTAGGTACTTGGAGATGAAGAAGCTTGCACAGGATAGAGTAGCATGGAGAGAGGCATCAAACCAGTCTCAGGACTGAAGACCACAACAACAACAAGTTTCGAGGAATACCACTGGCATTGGGTGTGTCAGACTATCCATCTGCCTCAGAATGAATAAAGAATGTTTTTCTAAAGCTAGAAGTTGCATAAAATTTTATATCCACTTACCGGCAAACACAGGATGTTTGCAGAAAGGGGTCTCTACTTGCTTCATATATTTTTTTTTTGTCTCCCACAGCAACTGCATGCACCCAGAAGAAAAAAATTGTGCTGAATGTGACTACAGCGAGATCCAGATTATAGCTACGAAAAAATTAAATAAATAAGTAAACTGTTCATACCAGATGGAAGTGATGACTCCTGGTCATCATTTTCGAACCATACCCCTAAAGGAATCTTATTTTCCTCTTGAGCAATAGGAACATCTACAACATTGATATTATGTATGACTCACACAACTGTATATGATTAAAAAAGTCTAATTCCAATATATTACAACAGCATTTACTTTCTTGCTGCATTTCAGATTCCAGCAGCTGCAGCTCAATGTCCATCAGCTGCTGCGCTAATGCTGCAACAGCGAGAACAAAAGTTTTAGAAACTCTTGTTACGATCTGAATACATGAAGAGCTGTTTTATGAACATGTTAACTACCACACAGAATTTGGAGATGTACTTACACGGTTATAGCGTAACCTCTTCTACATGTTGGAGACTTTCAGCTTTCAGCTGGCGCTCTAATTCGAACAACTTTTCAGGAATGAATGGTGTAATACTAAGGAAAAAGAAATTTTGTAAGCACTTGTTACAAAAATGTATCACAATTCGAAAAATTGAGATATTTTGCTATGAAATTTTATAACTGTTGCTATTTGAAATCATAATTTTTTTAATAAACACTTACAAGGTAATTGACCCAAGTTTGGCCGTTTCCCATTACCACTACCCCTGGCATCACTACTGGCTGAGCGCTTCATGGTGCAGGAATCTCACTGACCTGTCTCGAACAGTAGAGATGTTGCAGCTCGGTTAAGGTCGTCCGACGGGAAGTCCCGAGGGAGGTGCAATGCCAGACGGAGAATCCGGTTCTGAAGTCGCTGGAGTCGGTCGACGTGGGTCGCTTCAGCATTGCCCCAAACCACAGCGGCGTAGCCGATAAGCGGGCGTATGAGCGTAAGATAGAGCGCAACACCCAGTTCTGGCGGGAGCGCAGGTGTCGGATTTAGAAAGGGGTAGAGTTGAGTCATTCTACCCCTGTTCTTCCAGACGATGTCGTCGATATGGTATCTCCATGTGAGCCCTCTATCCAGCGTCACACCCAGGTACTTAGCGGTATTGCCCTAAGGTACGGCGGTTCCCCTGGTGGTGATCTGCGGTAGGTCGGCTGGGATATGCTTCTTGGTGATGAGGAGGGCTTGCGTCTTAGCCCCATTGAAGCTGAGACTCCACCTCCTGGCCCACTGAGCCGCGCAGGATTAGCCGAGCGGTCTAGGCGCTGCAGTCATGGACTGTGCGGCTGATCCCGGCGGAGGTTCGAGTCCTCCCTCGGGCATGGGTGTGTGTGTTTGTCCTTAGGATAATTTAGGTTAAGTAGCGTTTAAGCTTAGGGACTGATGACCTTAGCAGTTAAGTCCCATAAGATTTCACACATTTTTTTGGCCCACTGACTAAGTGTGTCAGCCGCTGCCTGCATGCGTCGTTGGAGCAGAGCTGCATTCATGCTGCGCGTGTACATCGCCGTATCATCTGTGTAGAGGGCGAGGTGGACCCTGTCCATTCGCGGCATCAAGGTCATCCGACTACCCACTTCCCACAACTGAAATACATGCCCATGTGTCATTGTATATAGGACAGATTTTAGGACTTTTGGTAGGTTAACGAATAAGGGAAGCAAATATTCTAGCACCAAATCCTTATTAACTTTTGCATTTACGTTTATGTACAGAAAACAACTCTTTCCTTATTTTTGTTAGTTGTAGTTTTAATAATGTCCAATTTAATTTTTAACTTATAACATAAATCCTCATCTGAGTCATCTATTTGCTTCTCCACCCAGTAATTTGACAAATACAGAGAAGGTAACTTTTCGAACTCCAGTATGTAACTAATTCTTTTCCTGTAAAGTACCTCTTTTATGATTTTAAAAATTAGTTCTGTTCCTTCCGGCAGTTCTTCTAGATGAGAGCATTCTGGGATTTTAATTTTTACTCTCGTTTCCTGCATGACACTGCTGTTATAACATTCCACATCCTCCTGCGTGTAGGCTGCCAGTTCTTCTGCTGCACATTCTTGCGGAATTTTGGAATAGATCTTTAAGTTTACAACTTTTGCTAACGAATTGCCATTAAAGGCAGTTATTCTGTTGGTTTTAAGCCCTTAAAAACGGTTCTTCTGTTGCTAAGTGTATGACATTAAGCCCACCACATTCCGATAAAATATGTCCCTCTTTTTAAGCACATCCAAGGAATAATGGGGTTTGATAAACACATTTTTCGTGTGTCCATTAACATAGTAAACATGCTCCAGTTCGTCGTATTCGGCCAGTACTCCAACATATGGCCATTTACCACTGCTCTGTACTGTAAATGCTATTATCTTGTATTGCCGAGTCGTAGCCAGATTTCTCCAGACTCTGTCTTTAAAGCCGTATGTACACCTTGCCTGCACAACCGCAATAGCCTCTTCCTTTTCAAATAGCAGCTTATATTCGTCCTCTATAGCGGTTGTCTTCTCTGTATTATCTAGTTTTCTTTTTTTTTACTCCAATGTCCTCCATTTACATTTTGCTTTTCGTGCACATAACACATTAACTGTACTTAAATGTGTGATTCCTTTAATGCGAAGTGGTTTAAGTCTGTGAGATACATTTACTCTTTTTCTTAGGACTTTTGGAATAAAGTTGGTCGTGTCAATCAATCCAACTTCTGCAATATCTATATCAGACGGTATTGTGGAGAACAATGTTCTAGGCTGAGAAAAATAGGTTTCTCCTGCTTTAACATAACACTTCTGTATAATACGTATATTGTCTTTATTGGAGTTACAGTTAAGAATCTCCCCGTAGTTTGTAGGTAGATAATTAAAACTGTACGCAGACAGAACATAGCTGATAAACGTTTCTCTGTCAAGAGTATCAAGAAGACTTACTTGTACACCTGTCCATTTTCGGGTTTAATTATTACCCCAATACACAAACTGCAGAACGTTATCAAACACAACACAACAGCTGATCTGTACGTTATTCGTTAACTGACGTCACATGGAAGCAACAGGCACAGAGTAAAGTGGAGCATACTGTGAATACTGTTTACTGGTGTCTAAAACACGTAAACATTCGTGCACAGGGTCGAATACATGATCCATTCTGTAGCTGTACATTGAAGCGTCCAACCTGGTAACGCAAAGCTGCTTAGCCAAGGACGACCAGAAAGTTTCTCTTAGTCACATCTGTGGACACTTTATAAAGTCTATAACGTGGTTACCAATATCTTTATTCTCTTCTGGCCTCGTGATATGACATGTGAATTTGTTACATATATCTACTTTACAGCTGAAGCTTAACCACGTTAGACAGTGTATTCCATCTGCCTTATCGTTGTCCGCAATCACATTGCTGTTTCCCTGGCGATTTCCCCCCATGCAGAAGTACTGGGTTGATATTAAGTACTTGCAAATCTCAATTTTGTTAAAATTTCCGGCGAAGTCTTGCGTTTTGTCCAAATTCAGTATTCCAGGTAGCTTTCTCATTTTAACGTCAAATAATACCACTTTATATACTATAACCACAGGGTTTTATATTTCTTCGAAGTAGTTTCCCGTGCTTCCTCGCCGATTTTTTTCTCGTGTCCCTCTTGCTGTCATACTGTCGTTCCCGTGTAGGAGAAAAGGCGGCTTCTCTTTGACACCAAGTCTTGTACTGCCGAAATTGGAGAATTTACTACGTGAATAACACTTAAATAAGCCACACATCTCCTTCTTTAAAATTACGGACCGTTCTCTCCTTACTGTTCTTGACAGTCCGCTTGATTACAGATTTTAATCACCATAATGTTATCGAAAACGGTTTTGTAATAGGTGTACGCACATTTATATTCTTCTCGCTAAGTAGTTTACCATTTTCGGTGTAATTTATGTTGCCAATGTCAGTAGCCAGGTTATCCAGGTTCTGCTGCAATAACCATAAACCGAAAATCTTCCAATCCATATGTGGCATACAGCAAACTAGTGCTTAACAGTACTGGTTAAAAACAGTCTTGGTTGCAATTTTACTTTTTTATTTTTCAACTACGCGTTTCGCCTTATTTAGGCATCTTCAGGTTGTCTTAATTTGGTATTTCTTAGAAGAATCCTTTAGTCAGTGTAGACAAAGGGCATCGTCGACTGCATCAGGCCAACCTCGCCTTCGTTTTTACTGAGTTTAACGAAGTGTACCAGGGAGTGGCGATCTCTTCTGAACAGCACGGTTCAAAGCATCCAAGATATGCTTAATAATGTTAACGTCTGGGGAGTTTGGTGGCGATTGGAAGTGTCCAAACACAGAAGAGTATTCCTGGAGCCATTCCGTAGGAATTCAGGACGTGTGGGGTGTCGCATCGCCTTGCTGGAATTGCCCAAGTCCGTCGGAATGCATAATGGACATGAATGGACGCAGATGATCAGACAGGATGCCTACCTACGTGTCACCTGTCAGAGTCTTATCTTCACATGTCACGGGTTCCGTATCACTCCAACTGCACATGCCCCACATCATTACAGAGCCTCCATCAGCTTGAATAGTCCTCTATTGACATGCACGGGCCATGGATTTATGAGGTCGTCTCCATACCCGTACACGTCCATCCACTCGATACAATTTGAAACGACACCCGTCCGACAAGGCAACATGTTTCCAGTCATCAATATTCCAATGTCGGTGTCGACGGGCCCAGGCGAGGCTTAAGACCTTGTGTCGTGAAGTCATCAATGGTACACGAGTGAGCCTTCGGCACCGAAAGCCCAGATCGGTGATGTCTTGCTGAACGATTCGCACGCTGACACTTGTTGAAGGCCCAGCATTGAAATCTGCAGTAATTTGCGGAAGGGTTGCATCTCTGTCACGTTGAACGATTCTCTCCAATCGTAGTTGGTCCCATTCTTGCAGGATCTTTTTCCCGCCTCAACGATGTTGGAGACTTGGTGTTTTACCAGATTCCTGATATTCTCGGTATACTCGTGTAATGGTCGTACAGGAAAATCCCCATCTCATGGCTACCTCGGAGATGCTGTGTCCCATCGCTCGTGCGCCGACTACAACACCACGTTCAAACTCAAATATTGATAAACTGCGCAAGACACTTGTTGTCTTATGTAGGACGCTGACACTTGTTGAAGGCCCAGCATTGAAATCTGCAGTAATTTGCGGAAGGGTTGCATCTCTGTCACGTTGAACGATTCTCTCCAATCGTAGTTGGTCCCATTCTTGCAGGATCTTTTTCCCGCCTCAACGATGTTGGAGACTTGGTGTTTTACCAGATTCCTGATATTCTCGGTATACTCGTGTAATGGTCGTACAGGAAAATCCCCATCTCATGGCTACCTCGGAGATGCTGTGTCCCATCGCTCGTGCGCCGACTACAACACCACGTTCAAACTCAAATATTGATAAACTGCGCAAGACACTTGTTGTCTTATGTAGGCGTTGCCCATCGCAGCGCCGTATTCTGCTCATTCACATATCTCTGTATTTTAATACCCGTGCCTGTACCATTTTATATATATTATGGACATCACTAGCAATACAATATTTGGAAATCATCTCTTACTGCTGGCAATTTTCTTGTTACATAGGTGTCAACTGCTTATTTTGTCTGACCTGTATCAACAACGTTCGTGTAACCAGATTACGGGAAGATATTGCTTTCTTCAGAATACAATATTAGAGAATAAATGTCCCTCAGCACACGACAACAATGGGAAAGGATTTCTTTTGCTTTAATATTATATTTTATTCGGTCGTGTGTTAGATCGAGTAACTATAAGGAAATATGTTGCATTTATGTACTTTATATGGAGTTATTCACAATTCATTTTCAACTACTATTAAACTTTTATTTTTAATATAGGTACTAGAAGAAGTCATCTGTGATTGTGTAAACATAAATTTTAAAATGAATCAAATTACATTAGGGTAACATGTGACAAGTCTTGTGGTTGCCGATCACCTTGCTACACAACCGTTTTTTTTTTCCAGACTGTCCTATAATTGGGACAAAACCAGGTATAATAAAACAACTCAAATTGGAATAATTAATTCTCCTGATGAATCAAATGTGTATCAGAACCAGTGATTGGTAGTACTTAACAAATGTTGATAACATTTTCATACTGAATTGCATGTTTACCTGAAGGGATACCTGCGTGGAAGAGCGTTATCCTTAACTGTGAGAGAGTATGTGGTTTGTCATAAAAGCTGTCCCTGGAAACAGCCCTCGACCGAATTCGCAGAAGGTCCGGAAGCTGACGGGCAAGAGTCGTCCTTGGCAGCTTTGTTTCGTAGTATTATAAGGGTTCGCCCTGGGCTGTGGACGCTAAGAGTCACAATACAGCTTGTATCTCCATACTGTATCGCGACAACAAAGTCTGCGTTTAAGGAGCTGTATGTAAAAAGGGGATATGTGTGTAGTCTATGGCAGCGTCCCGGAAGAGCACGATTGTGGACAGTTAGTTAGAAAGGCAGAAATTCGTCGAAATACGCAGACTGCTGGAGATAAAATATGAGCGTGCAATGGAGGACAACGCAGCCGCTATGACTGGGTAACATGAATAATTTAGAAGAGAGAAACACGGATCAGCTTACAGAGTTCCAGTCTCAGTGGCCACAGACAGGGAAAGAATGCGAGCGGGATACCGTTTTACAGCACTCAGTGTTACGTAAGCTCGTTACTGTTTAATAGCCTGAAATGATAGTAAGGGAAGGATGTGTTTTTTAAGACAATTTTTCACTGGTAAGTGGTTATAATATTTACCGTTCAGCCAATCAAAGTTGTGCGACGACAGAAAAACGCAGAGACACAATTCCTTCTTGTTGAAAGGAGATGGCACGTAATGACTACAACCGGGCGTCTCTGCAACAAGGGGCGATTTCTTCAGCCGAGCGTTTCCCCACGCACACACCTCTGCGAGAAGACGAGAGCAAGCGATGTAGGAACTTTTCGTCTGATTTGTAGTTGCCACGAAACCCGTGACTGAGTTTTCAGGAACTTCAGCCACCACTTGCACATGGTGAGATTTAGCAGCAATAGCCAGACGAACTGTAGGGAAAATCGAGTCACTTTTTGCCGGGATTTAATAATGGCTCTGAGCACTATGGGACTTAACTTCTGAGGTCATCAGTCCCCTAGCACTTAGAACTACTTAAATGTAACTAACCTAAGGTCATCACAAACATCCATGCCCGAGGCAGAATTCGAACCTGCGACTGTAACGGTCACGCGGTTCCAGACTGTAGTGCCTAGAACCGCTCGGCCACCCTAACCGGCAAGATTTAATAATTTCAAACTTCATTCCGAAGACTTTTTTGCAATTTGAGAATCAATATGCTTTCAAATACAGTTGTAGATGCAAACGCATACCCTTCTGTTGTTCTTTCTCTCTTTATACAATAACCCTTCGGCAATCACGGTAGGACTTCCGCGAATATAATTGTGTTATCCTGATACACAGCATTTGTCTCATACTCCCGATCCCTTTTCCAGGTCTTCCAAGGCACTAGTCTATCATCGTCAATGTTTTACAAACCACTTATCAGGGATTTTAATTAGCTAAACTGTGTTTATTATGATTCTTGTTTAATATCGTAGATAACGAAACCCTTCATCACGATTTTGAAGGTCAATGATTTAATTATGTAAGATATACTGAGTCACTTTCATATGCCTGGTAAGCATGCAATTATCTTCACCCACGACCACTTACAAGTGGCCTTACCCTAACAACGCATGCGATAGTCACAATATGTAGATCTAATTGAAAATCTAAATATTATAAATTTGGATAAAACATGTTCGCTGACAACATTATCTACAAATTTCATTATAAATGGAATGGATGTTTGGCTAGAAATTCTACACTCATTATGTCAAGTGTGCGAAATAACAAGAACAAATGTCTGAGTAAGAGACAACTCACTCGGTGCTTCGGCTTTGCACCAGGTTCCCCACGTGTCACATTAAACGTTCTTGTTGTTGCTGTCCTTTGGCCAAAGATTGAACTGCTTCAACTATTCACATGTCTCTATTATCTTCAGCTCTGCATAACTACTTGCAAGTTCCATCCATCTGAAGAGGCTTCCCATAGGCAAGCATCTGCTGCCTTTATGAGTGTTAAAACGCAAGCTTCTCTCTATTAGCAAAGCGGCTAGTCATTGACGCTTCAGGATGCTTGCTGTGAACCTGCCCCTTCTTTCTGTTACGGGACAAATTTATTTTCACACTGCTTAGGTTAGTTTCCCTTCATTAGTTACCGACCTACTCATCTAATGTTCAAAATTCTTTTGTAGCACTACATTTCAAAAACTTATCTTCTACCCCTTTCTGTACTGCTTCTCTCTCCCAATTCACTTCCATATAAGGCTACACTCTACGCAAGTACTTTCAGAAAACACCTCATATCTACTTTTGGTGTTACCATATTACTCTTTTTTCCTTGCTGAGTTTAGGAATGGAACGAAAATTATACAGGAAATAACATAAGTGATTGAATTTCTCATTGTCAGTTGCTGCACTATGACGGTAGACAGTCCTGCATTTCTAAAATTAATATGAGATACAAACAGCAGTTCTTGGAGTGGCGTCATTTAGATTTCAGTACATCGACCGAAGTTCAAAGAAGTGTCACCTTTACGTTAACTCTTTGCTGCAGTTGCGTGAAAATTACATGCTGTGTTGATTTAATGGAAGATGAGGCAGCAGTTGAAACTGAGGTGTACTACGAATCACTTTACAATCTTTTATTGGCCATGTTGAATCAAGGACTTGGAAAACTGTGAAAGGATTAGTTTCGATTCACAGCAGTGCTTACCTTTATGATAAATTAAAGTAGGATATCTCTTGGAACTGAAGACAAATTTAATTAAAATGAAAAAAAGAGCAGTTTTCGTGATATAACCGGGTTCCCTTGGATTGAGAAGTGCCGTTTTTCAACGAGGTGAGGATTCTACAACAAAAAGTATTTTATATCACAGAATGCTTGCTTTGTTGTCAAGCTGCACTGCGCAGTACCAGATCGATTTCAGCTTCCGAATAAATATTAGCAGCTGATGCAGACGTGTCTACCTTTCAGGGTGCACCCCACTCGCAGCGCCACACCACGAGACCGGGAGCTCGGTGTGGGGATCCTTACGGTCAACTCACTCATGCGACTGAGGACCCCACACTATGTGTGTCGGTATTAAATCTTTTGTACTTCTGAGAAGCACAACATATGTTTCTCTGCGACCGGTATGCACCATTACAGTATGCAAGGGCGTTATTTCAGGTGGCGGTGTGCCTAGTTTTATCTCCGATCTGCATTTCGCGACATCAGAGTGATGTGGAGCAGCAGGCGGTGGTGGGAGGCAATCAGTGGTCTGCAACACAACTCAGAATAGCCCCAGGTCTGACGTCAACGGCAGCCCGTGCATCATACTTCGACGCTTCCATTTACGAGGCACAGTCACCTAACAATGCTTCCAGTCCCGCCATTGATGGAATATTAGACAGCAATAGTGGTTGCGGGTTTTAATATGATTACGCAGTGCGAACAGCGCTATTACTTGTCTGACTGAACTATAAGGTTCTCAAAATTTCCCTATGTTCTTGCTTTGTACGTATACTACATCGTCTCTGACAGCTTTCGGAGTCTCCAGTACAACAGTGGTCGTAATGCAGTCGTGTTTTCCCACCTAGTTACGGAACTAACTGATATCCAAGAAAGTTCATTACGGGTGACTATGTAGCTGCTGCACAAGTGGCAACTGTTTTAAGTTTACTGCGGACACCAAGGTCTATCATATCGTCTTATTGAGACTCCATCATGAAACCTCATCTGCTAACTCATATTTCAAAACCGCCAAGCGCTGCAGGTGAAATAATTGTTTCCATACCTCCGCTTTCGATCGTCTTATCAACTTTAGATAGCTGTCCTATACAGCAAATGCCTTATGAGTTGAAGGATGTACCTTTCGGACTCGTTTCATATTTTTTTGTGATATTTAATCCTCCAGTGGTACCTTTACCATTTTTGATCTGGCAGTGTCATGTCCTGTTGGTCCGTAATTTTCTACATCTAAAAACACACTAATATTTGATTTCTGTTTTATTTTTTTAAAATCTGGAGTCCCTCTCAAGTAGTCATAATGCAGCCAATTTCGCGCCTAGATCGTTTAGCTTGAAAGCATGGCTTGTCCGTTTGAATGGCTTGGAGCGTCCAAAGAAGCCCCTTTAGTTATCGTCGCAAGTAATAAGTATTATAAGCCTTTGAAATCTTGCCTCTCCTGCATGTTTGGTGACGCAGAGAGGTCCTCCTGTCCAAATTCTGGGGAATCGCGAGCCGTCCTGCTGGATTCGGACTACTTGCCAGTACAGCATGTAGTTCACGCTGCACGTTTGCGCAGCCCCATTGCCAGAATGGCGAGCACCACTTTCCGCCACCACCGAGTCAGGTTTCCATTTTGAACAAGTTAGAGAGGAAGAGTTCGACAGGGGATCTGGGTTCTTGGCATTGATGTCTGACCGTATGTTCCTAATGGATACAGATTTAGAGTAACTCACGATGCGTACATTAGGTCGAGAAACCCGTAAGCTTGAAAGTATCAGCGCTTTCTTGATCTCCTGTCTATTATCACCCCAATTTATTTTATCCTATGAGTATGAAATAAATGGAATGATTTGTTGTGTTGGACTCTGCATCCGAGCATTGTCCGTTAGTTATGTCTCCTGCACGTAGAGACAAGTTAGGGAAATTCATCTGTTTTTCATGCATTTGTTTCGCTTCGGCGAGCTGTGTGATTCAATATTACGCGAGTGCAGTGAATGTTCCTGGAAATGCTAATGTTTAACAATCCTTCATCTTTAACACGACGTGGCGAGCGGTTGGTTTTAGCACTGCTTAATAGAACAATAATTATATGTGCCTGAGGAACTCATCATGGACATTGTAGTAAGTTACAGATCGCGTCATATGTGCTCCAGCATGAGGAAGGGATGCTCCTTTGCTATTATGCCATCCTCGTAGCCAGTTGTTTCCCTGTTTGTTTATCTTCAATGGAGGCTGAATGTTAATCCTCCTCGTGTCTTTGTAACCACTAACGTGATTTTCTCTTAGTAACGCTAAGGCTCCGTCATTTTCCCCTTTTCCCACTCCATTCAAATGGTTCAAATGGCTCTGAGCACTATGGGACTTTACGACTGAGGTCATCAGTCCCCTAGAACCTAGAACTACTTAAACCTAACTAACCTAAGGACAACACACACATCCATGCCCGAGGCAGGATTCGAGCCTGCGACCGTAGCGGTCGCGCGGTTCCGGATTGAAGCGCCTAGAACCGTCCCACTCGATTCCATATTGAGAAACTTGACTACTTAAATAAGTATTCATGGAGATATAATGTTAAATTGTGGTAGCCTAATCATGTACCGTTTGCAATGAGTACTGTGATTTCCTGTAATAAAATAAAGTAGGAAATGACATACAACCCCAAAAACCCGTCGATGAAACGCATGAATCTGCAAAAAACGTACATGTCTTCCGTGAGGAGAAAAAAGTTAATAAAAATACAATTTTGTTTCCGTACGGACGTCGCGGATTTGGCTTTGTCATTTTGCATTTGTCTTGCTAAATTAAACCTAGCGGTCAGGATCCGTTCCAACCCCTGTGTGCACGAAAGACTAGCCGAATGTCATTCCTTCTAGCAAAGGAAACATCGCGCTTGTTGCTAGACGTAAAATAAAATTCCACTTGATGTGGTTATAGAGGATGATTGCTTTCGTAAGGTTATAATGGACTTTGAGAACATGGACTCCACATGATAATGTTTTTCCGTCATATACAAATAATATTGACTCTATTTTAGGCCAATTTATATAATTCGTAGCCTATTTAGATCATATGATGTTACGATTTTCATACAATTTTTCATTTGGACGTGAACCTGTATTTGTAGTAGCCACTAGTTATCATCTAATAGTGCACAGAGGTAATTTAATTTAATCAGATCAATATTAGGCGAACGAGCATGACGTGACACCTCAAGTCTTTAACTGCTGCCTAACACCTGTAGCATTCTAATGTCGACGGCTTCTTCCAAAGGGATGGAGTTTACTGCTGATGACAGTTCCATTAATAGTTTATAGTTAAGGCACATGTTTCCACAATTTTGAGCAAGAGTTTATAAAGTCTCGTCGGTTGAAAGGCAGGCTAGCAATTTATAGGCAAGAGTAGCCGTAACCTGTCTTTCCACAAACTTTTTAAACATTCATAATCTCTCTGTTGCAAATGGTGAACTGTGCTTAGCGGTTGGACTACTGTGTAGGCACTGTCTAGCCACTGCCTCAGTAAGCTGCCGCACAGGTTTCAGCAACTCTATGGCTTATTATCTACACGTCCATCTGCTTGTCTAGTAGAGGAGTGTGGTGCTGAAGTTACATGTTTGTGTATACTGAGAATACAGACTCCGTGGGATGAAAGGTAGTGTACTGATAGCAACAGATAATTGGTTTAAGGTAATTATCTGTTGTCGGGCCTGTGGTAATAATCGAAAGCACCAAGACAGCTGAAAGCAGCGTGGCCATTATCGTGGACCACATCCATCCCTCCATGCGTTATGTCTTCCAGGAGAATAAATGTCCTTGTCAAAAACCAGAAACGAACTCCAGTGGTATAAGGCGTACGACAGTGATGTCTTCGCTACCAAACTCATCTGATCCCAATTCCATGGAGCACCCAATGGATGCAATAGGTTCCCGCTGCACTCTTACAAACCACCGTTCTGTAAAGTACGAGAATTGCATGAATTGTGCGCAGAGGATTATTGCTAAATACTTCTGGCAAACTACCAAGTGCTTGTCGAAACCATTTTACTGCGAGTAGCTGATGTATTGCGTTGCGGCTCATCGTCTCAGTTAACATTTTGCTAAGTTCAGGTATCTGGTTCCACTTACTGCTTTGGGTGCTACGGACAAAAGTTTTTTCATCATGTACAACTTTTCATGATGTTTATAAGCTACTGAAACCCGTTTCTACTCCTTTGTTTACAAATTCTTCTTCCGTGTTGCTTGTGTTCTGGAAGATGTGTATTGCAGTTTTACAAAAACTAGAACCTGCATTTCAACTTCCTTACACAAAACAATGTTCTTCTCTGTAGGTTTATATCAGCACAATTTGTCATGTAGAAGAGACGTAACACGTCAGACAGAACAGACCTGTCTTGGAACCTTAACCCCTACGGTGACGTGCAGCTGCCGCTAAAGGCAACACAATCAGTAGGCCCTGCGGGACGCCGTCGGCTTCCCTTGAGAGATGAACAGGTGTCGCCGGAGTTTCCCACACCTCCAGCACAGGCCGAATCACGTAGAGTGGCTTGATCTTCGAATCTTCGTTCGTCTGAAAACGTGGAAGTCCTTTATTAGCTACGTAAACCAATGAGCCTACCATATAACCTTTAACTCGTACTGGTAGTATAAATTCAGTATTCCGCGAAAAAATATTTGACACACACCCATGTTCTCGTATATCGAATCAAGGAAACTTACGGGCTTCAACAGTAGCTGAAAACCGTAATCAGATACCAATCGTGTCTGTTGATTTTGTAAAATCCGAACCCGTCATATCGATACAATATTGTGCCACACTTAAAGCCATTTTCATTATATCTGCTCTGTGATACAGAACACAGCAGCAAGCGGCCAAGTGAACTCTGCTACTACTTCCTCTTCTTCGCAGTTGTCAATGCTACAAGTCCGCCCCCTGTAGCTGAATGGTCAGAGTGACAGATTGTCAATCCTCTGGGCCCAGTTTGGATTTCCGGCTGAGTTGGGGAATTTCCTCCGCCAAGAGACTGGGCATTGTGCTGTCCTCATCATCATCCTATCGTACCCATCGACTGCAGGTTGCCGAATTGGCGTCAAATTGAAAGACCGGCAACCGGCGAACGGCCTGCCCGACGGGGGGGGGGGGGGGGGGGGGGGGGGGGCCCTAGCCGTACGATTAAATAAATAAAATAAACATGCTACAGGGTTCGGGTTATCTGTTGATGTATCCTATTCCCTTATTTCGCCTACTTAATTTAACGTTGTGTCCTAATGCTCTACCTGTCACTACCAATGGTAGTTAACCTAAAAAAAAAAATCCTCGTTTGCCTGAACTGTGTGTCCCTCAACTGGAAAAAATATTATGCTGTGTGTAATCGTATTTCAAGTATTATTATATCAAGTTATTTGGATCAGAGATTGGACAAGCCCACCATTAGTGTTCTCGAACGTGGCAAACAGCTTTAAAAATCACACGCGGGCTGGATGGCATGGCAGACCAGTGTTTATTAATATCACCGTGAGGCTTCTGCACAGGATTAGCTTGCCTGTCTCAACTATAAAATAGCGCACTGCTCTTTAATTTATACACACTGATCCAAATCAGCTATATGAACCTCTTGTTAATGATACACAGTACTCATGCAGTATAGCTTACATAGAATTAACGCGATGCTTCATATTTTCGTGCCGGCCGGAGTGGCCGTGCTGTTCTAGGCGCTACAGTCTGGAGCCGGGCGACCGATACGGTCGCAGGTTCGAATCCTGCCTCGGCTATGGATGTGTGTGATGTCCTTACGTTAGTTAGGTTAAATTAGTTCTACGTTCTAGGCGACTGATGACCTCCGAAGTTAAGTCGCATAGTGCTCAGAGCCATTTGAACCATTTTTGAACCATGTTTTCGTGAAATACTAATAGAGTGCGTTTAGAAGTAATACGTACCGGTGGCAACCAGCTATGATTTTTGCACTATTAAAAAGCTATTAAAGTACACTGCAAGCGCCGGCGGCGGTGGTCTAGCGGTTCAGGTGCTCAGTCCGGAACCGCGTGACTACTACGGTCGCAGGTTCGAATCCTGCCTCGGGCATGGATGTGTGTGATGTCCTTAGGTTAGTTAGGTTTAAGTAGTTCTAAGTTCTAGGGGACTGATGACGACAGATGTTAAGTCCCACAGTGCTCAGAACCGTTTTGAACACTGCAAGCTAATTGAGTTACCGCTGTGATTTCGATATCAAGAGACTGTTTTCTTTTATTGCAACAGCGTTTGCCAGGATATGGTGCATACAGTATTACAATTGATATGCCGCTAGTGCGATTGGTTACTACAACAGTTTATTACTATTAAAGCCCTGTAAGAAGTAGAGAGAAAAAGGAATTAAATGTTAAAAGTTCAGCTTTGGTGTATTTCTGCAGCAAAAACGAGGTCGATAACCAACACGGTATGTTCGAGCAAGTACTTTAAGAATGGTTTTGTGAAAATCATCAAATTGTACGTCCACGTCACAAAACTCGAAGTCTGGGACTACTCACGGTAATGTAAGACCCTTGAGATGTCTCCACGTTTCCAGTGCTGACTGGATGGACGGCGATGTGGTTGGCAGGCAGTCTTAACTGAAAATGTGGACAGCTTTAGTGACATCATTCTTTTACCTGTGGGGACCGACAGTATTAGAAAACATTATCATTCACTATATTCTTGTCATGCCCACAGGCAAATCAACAATCATATTGATAGAATATTTCAGCGGTTCGTCTTGAAGCCATCTCCAGGTAAGAACGGTGTTTCCTAAACATCACCGAAATTGATTCATGTAGTGAATAGCGGCGGCCTTGGACACCACAGAGGGACAACGCGATTCATGGTTTCTTTTTCCCTTTTATTTCTTTCGTTAGTACTTTTGTTTTCCTTGGCTTACAAAATGTCCGTGCCAAATGACGGGACCATAATACCTGCGGCGGTAGTAGCTGTAATCAAGAATGTTCTCCACAGCTCACCAAACTATGACTAGGGAATGAAAGATCGAATAATAAAATAATAATCCTCTTGCGAATGTTCTCAATTCCACCATCCCCAATGAGAGATTGCCTGGTGTTTGCCTGAAGAATCATTGACTGTTCAACACTTCATTAATCGAATAGAACGTTCTTCCTATAACTACACTGTCCAGTCACAGTTAATATGACCATCTGTCAAAAGCCTGAATAACCACCTTTTACAGAGCGAACCGCTGTGATAAGTCCAGGAAGAGAGCCTGTGAGCTTCTGGAAGGCACCGAGTTGGTTGTGGAGCAATGCAGACTCCAGAGCCGTGCCCAGCTCGGTTGACGAGCAATAATTCGTAAAGCTCGGTCATGGTGGATTTACCCACCCCGGTAGCTGAATGGACAGCGTGACGGACTGCCGTTCTAAGGAGCCCGGGCTCGATTCCCGGCCGGGTCGAGGATTTTCTCCGCTCAGGGACTGGGTGTTGTGTTGTCTTCATCATAATTTCATCCCCATTCGGCGCGCAGGTCGCCCAATGTGGCGTCGAATGTAATAAGACCTGCACCAAGGCGTCCGGACGTGCCCCATAAGGGGACTCCCGGCCAATGACGCCAAACGCTCATTTCCGTGGTGGACCCTCAGAATGCGGTAAAGTCATCCTGGTGCTTTTCAGGTCACGCACGTATACTGGGAACTATGTGACACGTTGCATTTTCATACTGGTAGATGACAACGTGTCGAGGAAAGACAAACTACATTTAGGTGTAGACATGATCCCCAAGAATATATTCATACTTCTGTTGATCCATTGTGCCTTGCAGAATGGCGAGATTACCGAGGAATGACCTCCGGCCTGCATCATTCCGATGACTGTTGCAGGGTGTTTCCTTTCAGAGGTTTCACGCCCAGCACACCAATGGCCATCTGTCCGATGTAGCATAGAAAGCGATCGTCTAAAATGGCCACCTGTCACCATTCAATGAACGTCCAGTTGTGATATCGCAGATTCCAGCCTTCGTCACCGAAGAATAGCAGTCAGCAAGGGTGCAGTAATCACTGCGGGGTCACACACAGCAACGTTCGCTGAACAGTCGTCGAAAAGACACTGTTGGTAGCCCCTTGGTTCATAAGGGCGGTCAGTTGCTCATCAGTTGCACTTCTGTTCGCCCGAGCACATCTCTGCATCCGCCGTTCAGCCCTGTCATCCTTGGCCCGTGGTGCACCACAGTTACCTAGGCGCCGGATTTGGATAGTTCCAATTTACCATTCACGGTATCCTATAATCACGGCGGCGCTCGAACGCCTTACAAAATTAGCAATTTCGGAAATGCTTCTACACTTTTTCGGAAAACCCATGTTCATGCCCTTGTAAAGTCAGATAAATAGCTCCGTTTCCGCATTAGGACAACGACTTACTGTTGCCCGCGTCCACCCCTCCACTTCTAAGGCTGTCACCTGCCGTCTGTGAGCGGTTATTGCACGTTGACGTCAAGCATACACGGAGGTCACATTACTATGACTGGACTGTATATAACCTACAGTGAGAACCATTAAATGTGAAATACATGAATCACTTTCGGCGAGATTTAACATCAGTCTTAGGTGAAGATGGCGGGCATACAGGCGTAATACATTGTCAAGACGACTGTATGGTCCATCTGTAAATCAGACAAGAATACAATCAGTTAATACGTAGGGTTCCCTTGTTGTTCCCTGATTAATGATCCATTATTAGCTTCAGACCTGAGGGATCAACTGTTGACCTCTACTCGTATTTGCCGGAGGTAGCTCCAGGAGCACCATTATGAGATTGGGGAAGATTTTGCGATGGAATTTTCGATATGGAAAAGACAGTTGATAGTGTCTGCAAGGGAAGGTCTGGAAAGCACTAGAAAATAGGGGAATAGAAAAAGAGACAACAAGCTTAGTGGGGGAGATGTACTGTGGAAGTCAGTGTTGTGTGAAGGTGGGAAAGGAATGGACATGATTGGTTCCAGCAAATAAGTGATGTGAAACAGGGTAGTGCATTGCCACCTCTCCTCTCCATTGTTGCTTTGTTTTTTATTATTTTACACGTCTAGTTTCGCAGGACCAAACTGAGGAGCAACTCTTCAAGATCATGGAACGTGTCAGTACATGAAATTACAAGATAAAAGTAATAATACATAAAATAAAATGTTTATGAACCCAAAAAAGACAATCCATAACTCTAAATAAACGTAATCAACAAATGTAACATAGGAATGAGCTTAATTTTTTAAGGAATTCCTCGACATAATAGAAGGATTGATTGACCCATGAGGAAACTCTTCAGTTTTGATTTGAAAGCGCATGGATTACTGCTAAGATTTTTGAGCTCTTGTGGTACCTTATTGAAAATGGATGCAGCAGTATACTGCACACCTTTCAGCGGAAGAGTCAAGGAAGTGCGATCCAAACGCAGATTGGATATCTGCCTAGTATTAACTGAGTAGTGAAAGCTGCTAATTCTTGGGAATAAGCTGATACTGTTAACAAGAAACGACAGTGATATATATATATATATATATATATATATATATATATATATATATATATATATATATATATATATATATATATATACACGAGAGCTTACATCACTTATTGCCTGAACTGCCGTTTCTGAGCCAAAAATATCCTTTGAGAATTGGAAGAGTTACCCCAAAATGTAATACCATATGACATATGCGAATGAAATTAAGCAAAGTTGACTACTTTTCTTGTCGACTGATCACTTACTTCAGATACCTTCGAGTACTAAAGATGGCAGCATTAAGTCTTTGAACAAGATCCAGAATATGAGCTTTCCACTACAGTTTACTTCTATATGAACACCAAGAAGTTTGAACTGTTCATTTCACTAATCATATGCCCATTCTGTGAAGTTTTAGTCTTGGATGAAATGGTGACTAAAGTGGCAGAAAAAAACTGCTGAAGACAAGTTGAAAGCAATGGTGTTAGCGCTGACTTAATGTTCTGGGGAAACAGGAAGGAGGAGATTCAGGAACAGCTTGATGCTTGCGAAGAAACTGTGAGACAGTGTGGAATGAAATTTAACGTAAAGGAGTGTGAGATCCAGATTACAACTAGAAGGAAAGATAGACTAACTGCTGGAATAAGATTGGAGGCGAACAACTGAAGAAGATGAAGAACGTAAGATGTTTGGTAAGAAATTAGAAAGAGATCAGTGAAGTGCTGACAGGCAGAGGCATTCCTACGAAATGTTTGGAGCCTGGTTTGGAACAAAGACGTCCCAAAATAATAATAATAATATATAGAAGTCACTACATCTCAATACTGACTTATGCATCTGAAACATGGGTACTTTGAAATGAGGTTCCTAAGTAATAAGATAGGAGCAACAACGAGAGACAGGATGTGGAGTGAAAGGGTAGGGAAAATAGTGAAAGAGGGACCCTTCCGGAGCAAGATAGGAACATCAAGGCTATGATGGTGCGGACGCTTAAAGAGAATTGGAGACAACAGCAGTGCCAAGAAGAAGCATGAAATGGATATGGCAAAGAAACGACTAAGAGGGAGTCCAACGGGTAGACAGCTGAAAGGTGTGGAGGAATGTGTTGAAAAAAGAGACGAGGACTGGACCTGAGCGAAGACCGAAATGTGGTGGGGAAAAAGGATCAGAAGGCGAGACATATGTTCCAGACTCAGCCTGAGGTTTGACACTGTTCATGATGATGATGATGATGATGATGATGATGAATAGGCTGGATAAGTGTACATAATCTCATGATCTCCTATCACTGATAGCTCAATGGACAGGTACAGTTAGCATGACCCACAGCGAAACAATGGATAAACCACAGTAGTTCACATGACACCATGTACTGGACACCGTGTACTGGACCTAATTTTGGGACCAACTATTGAGTATTGAATATTAAGCTGGTATCTGTACAGATGCCACTGATCATCTAGCAGCTCTCGAAGAATGAAATTGTAATGACGTCCAGACCTTTAGCTGCTTACAGGCGTTGATAAATGTGGGGCTCACGGGGTGCATGTCAGAGATAAGTCCCTGCGGTCGCACTATCCTGTGTGGCCTCGGTGGCTCAGTCAGTCAGCCTTCAGCGGCGCAGCGGTTCGGACTGTGCTTACGTCCCTGCAGTACGCCTGCGCGAGAGGTCTTTCCGTTAAGTGTGCAGTGGTGTGCTACAGTAATACATAGAACGAATCATGGCCTTGTCGTTCCGCAAATCGACACTAAAATTTAGCTGTGTTAACGAATATGCTCGACCAAAGGCTTACGACAGGGCCGGCCAAACGCTGCAGTGTGTGCAGACGTGCGGAAGTGCTGCACATGTGCGCACGTGTGCGACAGCGAGCGACAGCGACATCTGTTATTAGACACGTGTCCTAAATGAACGGCGGCGGCTCAACTTCCCTGTTTAGATTGTATAAGCAAGAGCGCAACATAGCCAGTCTCGTTTACCCCTGGTGATCGTAACCTTAACAGAGAAGTACTGAGAAATGGCAGGTACTGTGAAAAAGCAAAGGACGTGAGATCTATGTTCTCAGTCGTTTAAAAATGACTGGGAACTGCATTCCTTTTTTGTAGCCGTTGGTGAAAACTCACAGTGTTTGATATGCCGCCGAATAATAGGCGGCCAGCGTAAGTTTTCAATTGAAAGACACTACAGTACATATCACAAAGACGAGTCTAGTGTACTCAGGAGTGAAGAACGGCAACCAAAATTAAATGTCCTTAAGAAAATGGATGAGACACATCAACTCGATTGTCATTTCTCATGCCCAGTGATAAACGTGTTTGGATTTATTCCTTTCATAATTAAAAATTATTGTTTACTAACTGTGCATTAGTGCCTCATTCTGCTCCATTTTACATTATTATCAGGAAAGTTGGTCATTAAACTGATTGTTCCGATGTATACTTACATTTAGGTTTGTTTTTTTTTTTTTTTTTTTTTTTTTTTAAATGTGTGAAGGGCTACGCTCAGCTGAAGTCGATGAAACGTAACATTCACCTAATTGTCGGTTATTATGCAGATTTCAGAGGGAGCTGATGAAAGATGTAGCAATAATGGTATTGAAATAACAGGTGATCATCGAGAGGTCTGCGGTTATCATTCTGTTCAGAGGTCAGTGAGACGGAAATTATGTGGGTGTAACTGAGGGCACCGAGAATTAGTTATAGGAAACCTTGCATTAGTTTAATGTTATTTGAAATCATGAATAAGGTTCTTTGGAAGTCGCTAAGTGCTCTCTTTCGTAAATACTAGATCAAAAACATTGCTCGTATTTACGTGACGTCAGTCAAGCTGCCGTAATAAAAACCCACGGTTGTTAACTGTATTACTTGTCTTACTGGGTTAAACTGTTAACATAAAAGTAGACGTCTCAATGAGTAGACTGTGACAGTATTTTAAATGTTTAATACGCGGAATACCTTCCCATGGTTGACTTGCAAGCTGTGGAAAGAGCACTAGAATGCGCCGGTACAGAGTATCCCAGCACATGGATAAAGCGACATCTGTGGGTAGAAACATACACTACATGAACGCTGACGGCTGCGGCGTGCACGCTGTGACCCGGAAGTTGCACATGTGCACGAGCACCGCACGCGTGCAGAATTTCTGGTCGGCCCTGGCTTACGAGGTCGAACGTTATTTACGGGACGGCGTAAAAAACGAACCTGACGTTCTAGTTGGAATACACTTATCTATAGGCAGCAGCGTGGTCTATGTCAAGCTCATCAATGAAGTGGCCTGTGACCTTCTACTTCTCCGACACAGACAAGGACGTCGTTTCTGTCATTCGGACGCGAATGTTGGAGCGGTTACAGTTGAACACGCAGGTATAGGACTACGAACGATCCGCATCTTTGAGCTTCCATTATAAATGCCAGAAGAATTGGTGACAGACGCACTGCGTCCTTACGGAACGGTCCAATCCCATGTGGCTGAAAAATGGACGATTTTCGAAACGCGTCCTGTCCTCAATGGTGTCCGACATAAACGAATCGAACTCAAAAAACAATTTCCGTT
The DNA here is from genome assembly GCF_021461385.2 of Schistocerca piceifrons. Classification (NCBI taxonomy): domain Eukaryota; kingdom Metazoa; phylum Arthropoda; class Insecta; order Orthoptera; family Acrididae; genus Schistocerca; species Schistocerca piceifrons. The sequence goes on along the minus strand of NW_025729155.1, from coordinate 56,162 downwards.
ATACTTGTGTATCGCTGGTTGTAGGGCGATTTTCATCTGCGACGGACAACCAAGGACGTGTTCTGGTGTGGGAAGGAGGGACACGTACATTCTGAGTGTACTCATCGAAGATCGTTACAGCTGCCACGGGATAATCCACCTCTCACACCGTATCCGACTGTGCTCCACATGACTTATGTCGCCGCATTACGCGATGACGTAGCCCGCGAGCCATAAACGTACCGGAACACACAGACAACGGCAGATCGTGGAGAGCCACGGAAGCACGACGTTGCGCTGGTCCGCCTGCAGCAGTCACAGGACGCCCTCGCTTCGGTGCTGCTTACGGATCCTTCAGATGAGTCACTTGCAGACGTCGATAATACGACGGCGCACGATTCCGACGACCCCCACGAACAACTAGAGATCGTGCTGACCTCTGATTCAGAGGCCCGGCAACGAAAACAGCGATCACCGTAACGCCAGAAGAAGCGCCGCCTCACGTAGGAGAACGACCAGCCTGATCTAGCAGGCAATTCTGAGGTGGTTTCAGGTACAGAGCAGACAGCCATGGATACAGAAGAACTGCCTAGCGTGGGTGCAAGGATGGCCAGCGACGGCGACACGACCTTCCGATGACGATTCTCCAGAAACAGCGGAGGATATCGATTGACGGTAACAGGCTACTGAAGAGGCAACGGCGCCTACGACGCACGACAACGATAGGACGCCTGGGGACTGGTCTGAAGATCCAACCCCATGGGGAACAGATGATGCCGGAGGAACTGCTCCCACACACTCTCCCGGTGTAAGACCGGAATAGCGCACGGAATAACGGCAGACCATATGAGTGGACGACGGTGGACGTTAGAAAGAAAGCAGTCTGTCTACGGAAGAATTAGTGACCGTAAGGTGCCCTATCTACGTAGACAGAAATACAACAAACTTATCGGATACGCTCTGTTAACGTCAGTAGCATTGGGACGCCGGTAAAAATCAAGATGCTCAGAGACATGATAAAGGCTGCAGCTATGGGGATAGCACTATTGCAGGATGTTCGGGTGCTTCCCCCTCGGACTTTACAGTTACGATATTTACTGTTCCCCATGTGACGAGAGAGACGTTCGCACAGCGATACTCTTGAAGGAAGGGATACGTGCAGACGAAGTAGAGTATTTACCTTCTGCCCGTGGTACGGCCGTGACCATAGGCGGAAGACATTTGATCAATATATACACACCGTCAGGGTCGGATAAGAGAAGGGACAGAGCAGATTTTTACGTCCATGAGGTTACACCGCTGTTCCAGGGACGACACGATGGTTGCATACTCTGCGGAGATTTTAATTGTGTGCTCGACAAAAAGGACCAACACAGTGACTATACTCCTAGCCAAGAACTTCGGGAGCTGGTCAAGGGGATGGAATTAGTCGATACATGGGACCGGAAGTATCGCAAACAGCCAGGATACACATTTTTTACTAGTCACTCCGACGGCCGTTTGCATCGGATCTACGTTTCAAGGGCGTTAGCGATGTCGACGGTGGATGCAGAAATATGGCCGACAGCGTTTACAGACCACAAGGCCTACATTTGCACGGTTAACCTTGATAGACAGCAGGTATGGAGACGGAGGGGTAATTGTAAGATGACCGTCTCCCACCTGCGTGATGCAGAATGCCGACGCATGGTGGAGGACGCGTTGCATCGCTGCCTCCGTCGACGAATTTCTTTCGGTTATGTCCTGCAGTGGAGGATCGAGTGCGCGAAGCCAGCTTTACGGAGGACGTTAATAGGTTACGGGAAGGGGGTTTCTCAATGGCAGTGCACGACCACTGACTTTTCCATTACGGCTCTCCGGGAACTGTTAGCTCAACCACCTACACCAGAACGCCAGACGGCCGCCCGCCGAGTGAAGGCGAAGCTGGTACAACTTGCGACACTAAGGATGGCGGATACAATGATACGCCCGAGGTCGCAGGATTGCCTGCCCAATGAGGTTCCCTCAATGCATTACGTGGTAAAGGATAGAAGAAGAAGATGGACGTTAATTCATGAGATCGATCTCGGCGATAGCCGTCGTTTTTCAACACAAAGGGGCCTAGCACAGGCGCTCACAGATCATTTTAGCAGATTCTAAGCGAGCAACGGGGAGGGCCAGAGAGCCGGCCGGGGTGGCCGAGCGGTTCTAGGCTGTACAGTCTGGAACCGCGCGACCGCTACGGCCGCAGGTTCGAGTCCTGCCTCGGGCATAGATGTGTGTGATTTCCTTAGGTTAGTTACGTTTCAGTAGTTCTAAGTTAGTATAGTGCTCAGAGCCATTTGAACCATTTTTTTTTGAGGGCCAGAGGGAACTGGGGAACTTCCTGGAAGAGATGCTAGACGCGACGCGTGTGAACGGGGAAGCGGACTTCTTATCTGAAATTACGTGTGAGGAGCTGGAGGAAGCGACTACACGAGGTGCCTGCAACAAGGTACCAGGTCCAGACGGATTCCCGTTGGAATTTTACCTTTCCTTTGTGACCGTTATGACACTGATGTGGTTATGCACGTTTACTGAGTTTCTGCGGCAAAACGTACCCGTTCCTAATAAATTCACGGAAGGGCTCATGATCCCGATACCCAAGCCTCGAGGTGGCAAACGGCCTTGTGATTATCGCCCCTTGACCTTTCTTAATAGTGACTTCATGATCTTCATGCGCATACTGAGAAGTCGTATCAAAACGTCGCTGGCGTATTGAACACATGCCGATCAGACTTGTCTTGGCGGCGTCAGTAATATCCACACAGCCTTGGGAGACTATCGTGACGTCGTCGCCCTCGCGGCTGCGTCCTGCCTCTGGGGGGGGGGGGGGGGGGGGGGGGGGCACTGGTTGCTGTAGGTTTCGAACACGCTTTTCATCGAGTGGATCATGTGTACATCGCGGCGGTTTTGAACAGGATGGGTGTCTCGCTATTATTCACCACTGCAGCCATGCGACTGTTGCACGGCGCCAGATCAGCGATGGTGATCAACGGAGGGAGAACAGAGTATTTTAAGATCTTAAGACCAGTAAGACAGGATCGCCTTAGAACTGTGCCTCGCATGCGTTCGCCGCCGTCTAACGGGGATCTCCCTGCGGCATCTATCATTCAAACGTATCGCATACACGGATGACAATATCTTCCTGGTCCGGAATGAGAGGGAGACTCAATCAACACTGGATTGGCTACGAACCTATAGGATGGCAGCTGGCAGCGAGGTCAACTTCCGAAAATCACAATTAATGCACGTGAGGCGAAGACTAGAAACATGAACGGAAGGATCCTTACCTGTGGTGCAAACCTTCCGATGTTTGGGTATCACCTTCCATAAGGAGACGGCGGGAACGGCTGCGGACAACTTCCGCCGGCTGTACGACTAAACGCCCTACGGTCGATGGATATGCTGCAGCGAGTGTTACTCGTCAACCTTTATCTCGCGCCAATGATCTGCCACCTGACACACCTTCTCCCCTTGAAGCTCACGATGGCTATGAGGGTTCAGGCGCCTTTTGGCTACTATGTAAGTTTTGGACAGCTCTTTAAGGTACAGTACAATACGCTTACACTCCCAGCGTGAGTAGGGGGCGTTGGTTTAGTAAACGTGCACGAGAAGGTACGTGCCATGTATATTAAAACTATGATAAAACGGTGGCACAGCAGGAATCACTCGGTTACGGGGACAATCATCGAAGAACTAGTACCATCATCGCATCATCCCCCTGTCAGAGTCGGCCATGTATCATCACCAAAACATGGTTCAAATGGTTCTCAGCACTATGGGACTTAACATCGGAGGTCATCAGTCACCTAGACGTTAGAACTACTTCAACCCAACCAACCTATGGACATCACACACATCCATGCCCGAGGCAGAATTCTAACCAGCGACCGCAGCGGTCGCGCGGTTCCAGACCTAAGCGCCTAGAACCGCTCGGCCACAAGAGCCGGCATATCATCCCCGGTGACGTATGTGCGCACGTTCATCGTTGAACGCAAATACGCTCAAGAGCGTTTACCGACCCCTCGACAGTCGACGTCGAAGGACGTGTACCATCTGCTTGTTCGACAGATCACCCGGAACAGAGTGGAACGGAAACATTCAGCCGTTAATTGGCACGTGGTGTGGCGCACGGTATACCACCTTCACCTACCTACAACAGTCAAGTCAACATAGTACATGGTAGTGAACCGGAAATACCCTACGAATGATAAACAGTACGCAATAGATTTGGCGGATTCACCCAAATGTCAGCAATGCGGCTTTGTGGATACTGACGACCACCGGCTGGTCTGCGGCGAGGCATTGGCCGTCTGGACTCTAGAAAGGAAGATAATAGCGCTGATGCGGCGGACTGTCTACAGGGTGTTACAAAAAGGTACGGCCAAACTTTCAGGAAACATTCCTCACACACAAGGAAAGAAAATATGTTATATGGACATGTGTCCGGAAACGATTACTTTCCATGTTAGAGCTCATTTCATTACTTCTCTTCAAATCACATTAATCATCGAGTGGAAACACACAGCAACAGAATGTACCAGCGTAACTTCAAACACTTTGTTACAGGACATGTTCAAAATGTCCTCCGTTAGCGAGGATACATGCATCTCCCATCATGGAATCCCTGATGCGCTGATGCAGCCCTGATGAGGCTCGTATTGTGTCACAGCCGTCCACAATACGAGCACGAAGAGTCTCTACATTTGGTACCGGGGTTGCGTGGACAAGAGCTTTCAAATGCCCCCATAATTGAAAGTCAAGAGGGTTGAGGTCAGGAGAGCGTGGAGGCCATGGAATTGGTCCGCCTCTACCAATCCATCGCTCACCCAATCTGTTGTCGAGAAGCGTACGAACACTTCGACTGAAATGTGCAGGAGCTCCATCGTGCATGAACGACATTTGTGTCTTACTTGTAAAGGCACATGTTCTAGCAGCACAGGTAGAGTATCCCGTATGAAATCATGATAACGTGCTCCATTGAGCGTAGGTGGAAGAACATGGTGCCCAATCAAGACTTCACCAACAATGCCTGCACAAACGTTCACAAAAAATCTGTGTTGATGACGTGATTGTACAATTGCGTGAGGATTCTCGTCAGCCCACACATGTAGATTGTGAAAATTTATAATTTGATCACGTTGGAATGAAGCCTCATCCGTAAAGAGAACATTCGCACTGAAATGAGGATTGACACGTTGTTGGATGAACCATTCGCAGAAGTGTACCCATGGAGGCCAATCAGCTGCTGATAGTGCCTGAACACGCTGTGCATGGTACGGAAACAACTGGTTCTCCCGTAGCACTCTCCATACAGTGACGTGGTCAACGTTACCTTGTACAGCAGCAACTTCTCTGACGCTGACATTAGGGTTATCGTCAACTGCACGAAGAATTGCCCCTTCCATTTCAGGTGTTCTCGTCGTTCTAGGTCTCCCAGTCGCGAGTCATAGGCTGGAATGTCGGGACACCTTCGTTCTGGAAATCTGTCTCTATACAAACGTACCGCGCCACGGCTATTGCCCCGTGCTAATCCATACTCAAATGGGCATCTGCCAACTCCGCATTTGTAAACATTGCACTGACTGCAAAATCACGTTCGTGATGAACACTAACCTGTTGATGCTACGTACTGATGTGCGTGATGCTAGTACTGTAGAGCAATGAGTCGCATGTCAACACAAGCACCGAAGTCAACTTTACCTTCCTTCAATTGGGCCAACTGGCGGTGAATCGAGGAAGTACAGTACATACTGACGAAATTAAAATGAGCTCTAACATGGAAATTAAGCGTTTCCGGACACATGTCCACATAACATCTTTCCTTTATTTGTGTGTGAGGAATGTTTCCTGAAAGCTTGGCCATACCTTTTTGTAACACCCTGTATACAGCCGTATCTTCCGACAAAGTATTTTTTCTAGAGGAAACATATTTTCCGCGTCATAAGACGAACGCAGTGACGTTGATCACCGGTATGACGGTCCATTACATATATAGACACACACGTCTGAACGTACTGAACGTACTACGGCTACGAAAGTACGAGGATTGGTATGCGAATTTCCTTGGAATGCTTTTTGCGGACCCGCCATGTACTTGGGGTGTGCCGGGTGCGCAAAGACGAGTGGCGGTGCTGTCGTTGTGAAACCGAACAAGTAATGGACAACTAAGCGAGTGTGCGACCTAGGAAGAACTAACACTTGCACACTTAGCAATGGAATGATACTTCCAATTTTGTTTTAATATCTATAAATTCTTTTTTAAGGTGCCGGAGGTGGGCCAACTTTGACTTTGTTGTTATTTCATGTTGCATAGTAGGACGGCAGCGAGGTTCCTTCCAGGACAGTTATGATGCATAAGTACGTACTATGGTTTTGTAAATAATAAAGGTTTCTGTTTCTCCTACAGTCCTTTAAAATGGTAAAACAAAAAAAAATGAAAAAGCAAAGTCGAAAAATATTCGGATAGAGCGTCTGCCATATCAGCAGGAGGTCCCAGGTTAGAGTCCCGGTAGGGGTCCCAGTCGATATTTATCAACACCTGTAAGCAGGTAAAGGCCTGGATTTCATTACAATTTGATTGACTATTGAAGTAGCCTCAACAGTGTAGCCGCGCGGCCTGAAGCATCTTGTCGTGGTCCGCGTGGCTCCACCCCCACCCCCTCCACCCCCCGTCTGAGGTTCGAATCCTTCCTCGGGCATTAGGCATGTATGTGTGTGTGTGTGTGTGTGTGTGTGTGTGTGTGTGTGTGTGTGTGTGTGTGCGTGTGTGTGTTAGCGTAAGTTAGTTTAAGTTAGATTAAATAGTGTTTAAGCTTAGGGACGGATGACCTCAGCAGTTTGGTCCCACAAGACCTTAGCACTAATTTCCAAACTATTAAAGTATAACAAATAAAAAACATGCCTCTATTGAGTCTACATCCTGCGATGTAGCAACTTGTTGGCTTAAGATGTCCAGTAGACCATTCGTGTGTGACTGGTACGCCGCGTTTTGGTTATACCGAGGATTTCAGGATTTCTCTAGATTCCTTTCGTATGTACTTTGCATGAAGCACTGCTTTGCCAGCTTGTGGTGTGGTTTCATAAGTTTGGTTTATGCTCGATAATTCAAATGAAGGTGATCACAAACAAATAGGGAGGGACAGCTTAAAAGTGTTACAGTTAAGACATCTTGGAAACAATAATGTTTGTCTGCTAGGCAATACATCAGCTGAACGAATAATGCTCTATAGTAGTTTCACAAAATTTCGAGAGAATTTAATCAAGTTGGACATGAAGCGCGTCTTAACGCACCTGATAAATGTGCATGGATTTCCCAAATTCCTTCAATGACGACTGTCGAAGATCTGTTGGTTACTGTAAGAACTGAGAATAATGTCGCGTATGACTGCATGCTGCGCTAGTCTGTTGATGTTTCATTGGAATGTAACGAGGCTAATTATCGAAGTGGATAAGGCCTTACTAGTTTTATCCCAATAGGAATGTCTTCTTGGCAATATTTATTGTCGCTGTAGGTGTTTTCCTCGTAGCACCTGCATCATTCCAGTGCTGCACACTATGTATCAGTCACTGTTATTGTATAATGATTCTCAATAACACTTGCGTTCAGAAGGATACAACAATAATGTTATTTTTAACGTTATCTTTGTCAATGAGGATGCCGTTGCTGGACAGTTGAGAGGAAAACGTGCGTCCGCTAAGGACGAATGTTTAAGAAAAGCGTATGATCGGTGAATAGGATAATGAAATACATTATCTTTATTCTTGATTATTACCCATTATATAGTTGTCTAATTCATATTAACAGTAGAGTCCACGAGAAGATTTTCCCAGGAAGGGAAAGTTGGACTCAAAATGCTGGTTTACAAGACAGAAAAGAAAGAATTTTATGCCGGAATACAACTGGTTAATGTTTCAAATCTGTACCATTTGCTATCTGTCTGTGATAATTCATGCCCAATTCAGTCCGGTGTGGAATTTCGTTATAGTGGCCTTCCAATGCTTTTATCTCATATACACTGATGCGACCTATCGTTAAGTGCAAACTTCGTACTGTCTGTATCACTGTCAGTCCATGTTCAGATACCGAAAATATTGCCATATGTACGTGAGACACAAAACAAGCAAACAAACAAACACACACACATACACACACACACATACACGCGCATACGCATGCGCACCGGCATGCACGCAAGCCAGACTAAATTGTAACCTACTGCGTTATATTTAGTGTTGTGACAAGCAAAACATACATTTGTCGGGCATTCACAGTGTACGTACGTTGACATACTCATTTCGTTTCTTTTTTAAATTCCACGACGGTACGTGTTTGCAATTGCAGGTCGTTGGCGGTCCATTCAGTGGGATATTGTAGCCTCCGTCATGAAGAGCAGTGTAGCACACTTCGGCAGAGTATTAAAATCGGTTCCCTCTACGGAAAAGTCATAAAATTCTCGTAAAACAGCAGGACTATATCATAAAAACCATAGAGACATCTTTCCTCGCCGATATCACGGGCGCAATTAAGTTGGAGCAGTGAAAATTTATACGCACAGATTTTCACCAGGAATCGGTGCGACATGTCAGTTAGTGGACGATGAGAGCTTTCTCTAGATTTGCAGATAGCTCTAAAGATTACAGCTACCCATTCCCAAGTCACATGCAACAAAAAAATGTATTACCGTAGGTACGAAGTGACAGCCATTATTCATAGGCATAGCCTGTAAAGTTAACACACTCAATTCTTAAATCTATATAGATTCCTCTAGGCTGCGCTGTTGTTATGTATTGTCATTTAATTCTTCCAGTCCATATGTGGCATAACAGCAAACCAGTGCCTAACAGTATTGGTTAAAAATAGTCTTGGTTGCAATTTTAGTTTTTTTATTTTCAACGACGCGTTTCGCCTTATTCAGGCATCTTCAGGTTATCTAAATAGAAAACCGAGAACAAATACATTCTTAAATAGACATACATTAATTAGATAGGCATAAATTCTTAAATAGACATTCTTAAACAGATGTATTTGTTCTCAGTTTTCTATTTAGATAACCTGAAGATGCTTAAATAAGGCGAAACGCATCGTTGAAAAATAAAAAAAACTAAAATTGCAACCAACACTGTTTTTAACCAAAACTGTATTGTCATTTATTTTGCACTGCTCCTTTACTGTTGTCGACTAAAGCAGTTTTCACTGTTAGTCAAAACAGTTAAACCGAATCAGTATGTAACTAGAAACGTCTAACATACTTACTTTTCCTAAACATGTCGTTAGTACACAGGGTAAACCACCTTGGTTGTTAATTTCCAATACTTCTGGGAACGTTGAAGATATTGAAATTATTTTCGACAGAGGATGAGGACTTTCCAGCATCGTCGATTCCTTTTGTCTACTGTCAGTATTAAAGAAGCAATGTGTTTAGTTTACCTGTGTAATCATGATGATGGTAATTCGTGACGGCGTGATGTTAATTAAGCACAGCGAAAAAATTGTTTCACAATGCGAACCGAATCAGGAACCCTGTATCCGTAATGCAGGCAGTGCACTACCATGCGATTTGCACAGTTTTAATGGACGACCTATTTTATTAATGTTATATTTTCTGTTGTTCTGGCGTTTCCATGTTTCATGCGCAATGTTTCGACAAGGGGTCCAGGCCTAGGTCGACAGTTTCATTACGTATACCAGTAGTATTCTCCTGGACACTTACCAGATGATATAACACAGCTCTGAGCACCTGAAGACGACTGAGTCAGTAGGAATATCGTAAAGGAAAATGGAAACAAAAGTTCGGCTGAACACCTGAAAACATATCATTAATCAGTCACGCCAGTCTGAGAGAGCACAATATTTTGCGAGAGCACAATATTTTGCTAGTTTATTACGTGTTTCTATATCTTCATAGCCCATAATAATTTATTTCTCAACTATCTGAGACTTGTTCAAACATACCGAACTCCATTGTGAAGGTCATGAAGACTGCTACAGGGTCTTTGTTGACACGGCAAAGCAGCTGTGTCGGCAGCATATACATTAACCACCTTGTGTTAAGAATTTCACAGTATATCGTAAGATGTGTCATGTTTAACCAACAGCAGGCTAATTTATTAACTACAGAATTGGAAATCTTATATTTGGAAGTTTTTTGTTGTTTAGATAATCCGTTTCTGCTTCACATCACAGCGCTGTTAGCAAACGTATTTTAGGAATTAATTTAGGATTACTGATGTGTAGATCCTATAAACAACGTTTCAGAGGGGGAAAACTTCGTAACAAGCTAGCCTGTTGAAAATCTGCTTGAATAAATAAGCATTGACAAACAAAGCCCTAAAAAAAAAATTAATTAAAGTGCTTCTACCATGCTGGGAGTGACGCGACTTAAAATCCGATAATTTTGCTACAGCACTAGCTGAAAACAGTATTACGAAACTTCTTACATGTGATTCGTGTCATTCTAACCGTGCTACCTATTTCGTTATAAAGTACTGGACGAAAGTTTCAGCCGCCATTGTTTCGAAGGCAGGGGACGCCAATAGGTTAGTTTAGTTTCAGCAGCCGCGATCTCTTAACTTACCTGCCTTAGGACAGCACTGATTAAAGTAACATAAGGAGTTTCGCGCAGTGAAAGAACCTCATACGTTCGAAGTGTTTGTCTTCCGCTGACTGGTCAGAAATATGTTAGCAACACCAGGGATCTTTAGAGGAAATTTCAACTAGGGAAAACGCTAAGCTAGGTACACAGCAACAGCGAGAAGTACAGTGCCCGCGGAGGGCCGAGTTCGGACCACCTGTTCGATTCGACGGCTGGCAGCGCGGGCGGGCCCACGTTCGAGGTGGCTTTCGTCGACTCGGTGTGAACTCGCGGCCGCCGGCGCGGATGTGGCAACGGCGCGGCGCGGAGTCCGGCAGGCAACTGTTTCCATGGCGGCCCGCTCTTCGGGGCTTCCCCGGCGCATGCGTGGCCCACTACAGGCAGCGGCCCTCCGGATTATCGCCGCTCTGGCCCCGACGCTGAGCGCGGGGGTACATGGCTTAGCGAGATCTCTGCCTCTGCGCTGCAAAAGCCATTAGACATGGCGGAATGAAATAGTCCACATGACAGAAGCCTGACAAGCGAAGATGGCAATCGTGTGAGACATACATGAATGATATTGCGCATAGATTTATTTTATGGCGGTCAGTCTTCTGACACACTCTCAGAGTAACACTTGCACCCAATGTCCTCAGTTACTGGCTGTATGTATTCCACTCCCTGTCTTCCCCTGCAGTTGCTTAGAGCTCCATGTAATATCACAGTTAGATATGTTCCAACGTCTATCTAGCCTACAGTTTTTGGGCTTCTGAAGGTCCGTCTTGTACTGTGTCACACTCAGAGTGAAGTGACACAGTGGTTAGTGCACTGGACTCCCATTTGGGAGGACGACTGTTCAAATATGCGTCCGACCTTCCAGATATAGCCATTTACGTTTGCTGTGATTTCCCTAAATTGCTCCAGGCAATTGCCAGAATGGTTCCTTTGAAAGTGCATAGCTAATTTCCTTCCCCATCCTTAAATCACATCTAGTTTGTGCTTCATCTCTGATGGCCTCAATGTCGACGAGAAATTAAACCCTTGTCTGTGATATTTTGCTTCCAACGTAGCAGAATTTCTACACATCATTTGCTGCTTGGTAGATAATTTCGATGCTATGGTTATCGGTAAAGTCATTTCTTCTCACTCATTATATAACTTTATTGTCATTGTTATCCAGAGTGTCAACACATTCTTGTTGCATTTTCAACAGTTGCATTATTGTTCTGCAAGATTTTTTTCTGTTTCTAAAGGAGCCAACTTCTATGTGAATGACGTCCTGAATTATCCGAAGGCACAGTGAGACGGTGGTATGACGTCAGTTCTCAGCAAAGGCGTGATTGAATATAGATCTGGCAGTGAACCCTACCAGCTGCCTCTCACCCCCTTTGCTAGTCGAGTTACAATTTGTTCCTCAGTTTCTCAGCATACTATTGTGCCTGTGGTACAGATTTTTCTGTACCAGGTGCTCATGTGCAGATGTTCGATTTCCTACCTGTTGCCACGCGGGATAGCCGCGCCGTGTGAGGTACATTGCTACGGTTCACCCGGCTTCCTCGTCGGAGGTTTGAGTCCTCCCTCGGTCGTGTGTGTCTGTGTGTGTGTTTTCCTTAGCGTTAGTTTGTTTCAATTAGATTAAGTATTGTGTAAGCCTCGGGACAGATGACTTTAGCAGCTTGGTCCCATAGGAACTTACCACAAATTTTCAGTTTCCTCTGTTTCATTTACTACTGGAGATATCTCTCATTAACACAGTTATATCCTCAACTGTACTGCTTATCTCTTGTGGCCAGTTTTTTCTGCGTTCGCTGCCAGTTGGTTTGCCTTTTCGTTCTCCACAATCGCGGTATGCCCCTTGGTCTATAAATATGATACCTCTGAACCATTTATTTGTAGTTATGTGATGTGGCAAAGAGCAGCTCTTTTGCGCCACCAGTCAGTGTCAGTGTTGGCCATGCGAGGGTGAGTCACTTAATTTTGAGGACACTGTTACAAAATTTTTCTGTTCCAAGATAAATGACTTCAAGTACAATGGTGTCCAAAATGAAAGCAACAGACGGAAATTTTGCATGTCTGCGTTTATTTTGCGACTTAAACGTATAAACAGTAGAAACAATGTACAGGATACAGAACGCTAAGAACTGCTACATGCATAACGGTAGACAAAAATTTACTTCGTTTTTTACAACTTAACGGATTTGCATACACCTTCCGACACCTGGTTAATGTGCTCACAGTGTGGTTCACGTGACCACCTCTGACAACGACGTGGCACGCTGTGAATGATGTCGTCGGTCTCACATTGAGGCAATAACGCCCATCCTTCATGCAAAGATGCACGTAAGTCTCGGGGAGTGGTTGGTGGATACTGACGTGATGCACCGCGTCTGCCTAGTGCATCCCAAACATTCTCTATGGGATTCAAATCGAGAGAGCGAGCAGGCCACGCCACGCGTGCAATATCTTCCAAGAAAAGGTTAGCCACTTGTGCTCTATGAGGTCGAGCGTTATCGTCCATCAGTAAAGAGTCTGGGCCCACACCACCTCGCAACAAGCGCCAATGGGTCTCAAGATCTCGTCACGATACCTGACAGGAGTTAAACCTTGGCGATTCACTTGTACAATTTCATGAGGAGGAGTTCGAGTGGTCAACTTAATCGCTGCCCACACCATTAGGGATCCTCCTCGATGTCGGTCTCTTTCCACAATGTTTGGGTCCCGAAATCATGTTCTGCGTTCCCTACAGATGTAAATCCGTTGAGAATTACTCTTCAGAGCGGGACTCATCCCCGAAAAGAAAATGGGCCTAGTATTCGACCGTCCAGTTGACGACGCAACTTTAGACGTTCTCTTTTGTGAAGATGCGTCGGACGTGCACATACAGCAGGTCTCCGTCAATAAAGGCCATTCTGCTGGAACCTTCTTTACACCGTTTGCCTCGATACGACACGTCCAGTGGATGCTGCGAGGTCTGATGCAAGCTGCCGTGCTGTGGTATGGCGATACCGTCGTGAGCTCACAGGCAGATAACGGTCCTTTCTTCCTGATGTCACATATGGTCGGCCCTGCTGTAGCCTTCGGGATACAGTTTCGATCTCTATTACAAAACCACATTCGAGAAACAAGCCAACGATTCACGTTAAGCCATCGGGCCACATCACTTTGCAACTGATCTGCTTCCATTCTCCACCGGTGAGAGTCTGTTAGGCATCTTCTCTGTGCCATACTGCACCGTCTGTGACTGTGTACACAGCGATTGCGGATGTGGGATTACCGGGAAAACACTACCCCGTTTGATAAGTGCCCTGACATCATCGTTGGCGTGATTGTCCGTTGACCGGAGTGCCGTCTTCCGTGCACAACACGATCGTACGGACATTTGTTGACAGTTTGTATGATTATATTGTTAATTAGCCACAGAGCGCGGAAACAGTGGTTTGTAGCTTTAATTTTTGACACCAGTGTAGTTGGAGAAATGGTCTTGTCAGCGAATGATAAACCCTATGTGCTGCGGAATTGCGGCTTCGAGTTGAAGCCCAACGTTTCCAGATCTCTCTTGCCTGAACACGGCAGGAGAGTGAGGCAGCAGAGTCTTGTTGCACCCAACGACAACAAAAGACACACAAGTGGCACGACTGTGTCTTTCTAGACAAGTGCAGATGGACGTATCTGTGTGTGGAGCCTCTGAAGATCTGTAATGCAATCGTAATCGTATTATTGATATAGCAACTACCGTCATAGTAGCACTGGATACCCAACCCTATCTCTTCTGTGTCGCAAAGCAAGTAATTTGCCAGCAATGATTTAATTTCTGACGCTTTATGGTCAGTGGTTGTGCCCTGCCAAAGAATTCTTTGTAGCGTTATCTTTTAAAATGTTAAAGGAAGACTGGATGTTACCTAGATTGCCCTTGCCTACCTAGGCATATATGGTGATCTCCTGTTGCCCTGGCCAGTATGTTTTCTGCACCTCTCACCCACTGAACGCACCTGGTGACTTACACTCCACTCACCAGTCACAACAGTTAATGAACTCTGACGTAGAATGCGTACCCATCTGTTATCCAAGCTGAGATTGTTACCATGCCCAGTCAGGATAACGGAATTTTATCTGCTAAATAAGGCAGCTCTACGTCCCAAACATTCGCCCTAATCATTTACATAGTTAATCATCTATTGTTCCTACTATACTGTGTACTGAGTTATAAAAAGATTCCTTATTTGCTATCCACCTTGATACTGCAGTTATATTGGACAACATATAACTTAAAATATCATTTTACGTTCTATTTTGGTTTCATAATGATGGCAGAGTCATTACAGGTAATTATCTGCTTTATCAACAAACTGTATTCATCTGCACTACACAGTTGTTTACACTTCAGATTCCACCGCAAGCTTGATATTTCTCGTTCCTTAAGGCACACATGACCTCTACCCCTCAAAATTGTTTTGTGCGCTTCCGGTTACTATCGATTGTTCAAATGTGTGTGAATTTCTAAGGGACCAAACTGTTGAGATCACCGGTACCTAGAAGTACACACTTCTTAAAGTAACTTACGCTAAGAACGACACACACGCCCATGCCTGAGAGACGACTCGAACCTCCGACGGGAGGGGCTATTATCGATTGTCTGTCTTGCACATCTTTGGCTGTCTCTGTAACTAAGGTTCAGCAGCCGCCTACTCAGAGGGGGCGCTCGGCATGTTTACGAGTTTTTCTGCAGAGTAGTTGTGCGAGAGGCTGGCAATAATGGGCTTCAGCAGCTTACAGCCAACTACAGTACTCAGAGACCGACTGCAGTCGTCCACGCCATGCTGGGTGACTGTCACGCTAGCAACACAACATTCAGCTGCAGTCCGCCATAAGGGGACTAAAGGGACCCTCCTGTTCGGAGGACGCCAGGATCCTACTCAAAGCCCTGCAGCATATTCTGGAATTTCTGCTGTTGAGATGAATTTGGTGAGCAGCTTTTGGAACGTTTGCATTGTGATGTGCGTGTGCCAGCGGCGTCTGTTGCTAGAAATGGCTTTGGCGTGCTTGTTGACTATTGGAAGTCACCGGTGGGGTTTTGTACTTAAACTTGCGATTTAAATGTACGTGTTTAATCTACTGATGCATCTGGTTTACCTTGTTCACGAAAAAGCTTCACGGTATGCATCTCGTATTGCTCGTGCAATTGCAAGTTTGTTTGCTCGCATTGTTGTTTAAATCGGTTTTTTGTGTAAGCATCAGCCATTCTGTGTTTCTAGTACCAGTACCAGTTTTGCGTCTTCTGATTAGTTCCTTTCTTTGTGGACACATAGCCTCGTTTTCATGAATTTGAAAGTTTCCTAGGTGCATGGGCAGGCACTGTGGCGCTTTTTTTTATTCCGGCTATAAAAATGTATGTATTTGTGTGTATCGTAGTTCAGCCATCACTATGAAGCGGTTATAAGATATTAGTATAAGCGGACACTTTCAGAAACTTGTTAATCAGAGACTTGAAAAGATATTAATTTTACGCATGATGGTCTCATTGATTTTTCTGTATATTTAAATTTCTTCCAGGCTTCCTATGAAGGTCATTGTCAGGTGTTCACAGGTTCTTCTAATTTCTTAAATTTTTCTTAATTATTCATGTCTGTTGAGATCATGTTAAGGTTAACTCCTTGTTATCTGTCTCCCATTATGTGGCGTCAGGTTACTGGTATTATTACACAGTTTTGAATCTTGTTCAGTTTGGTACTAGCAAGCAAATTAACCTGACTGTTACTGTTTGAAATACTGTGACCAAACCAACGTTCAAGCTCATTTCTTTATTTTATTTTTATCTTTGTCTAGTAAAGTTGTTTTAAATGAGTGATGCTAATTTGGGGTCTAGTCTTTCTACTTCCTCAGAACCATGTTTCAGTTATGAATCCATAGGAATGTTTCAGTTTCATTTGGAATACTCTTATATTTCAACATAACTCAGACTGAGATCTCAATTCTCAAAGGGCTGATATCTGTTCCTGAATTTAACTCCAACAGAAAAACTTGAATCTGTTGTTTGGGTTCAGATTAACTGAACAATCTTAGCAAATTTTTGCCCTTGTGTCAGACACCTAGGGAGGAAGAGCCGTGTTCACCTCATTAGACACGCCCTAGGGAAGGGCAAAGTTCTTTTCTCGGCATCCTGACATAGGTTCTTTGCAGTTCCCCTGAATGGCCAGACGGTTCTTTTGAAAACAAGAAAAACAACTCCTCTGCATTCTTCCCCAGCCCGAGCTTGTAATAACGTCATACGAGGTAAGTTAAATAAGCTTTCTTTTGTGTTCCACGGCGAGACTATTCTAAGACGCTCCAAACCCCCCCCTCTTGTGTCGGTCATCGCAGGTTCTTCCAGCAACTGACTATCACTCTTAAAGTTAATCAACATGTTCTGAAATAGATGTTTTAGTGTTGTATAGATTAGTTATTGTTCAGGTGTACACAAACTTTTCCAGTGCCTTGAAGAAGCGGGTAATCAATGGGACTGGTCTTAAATTATTAATATTCTTCTTACTATCAGCAGTGAAAGCCAAAGTGTTACATACAGCTTGTGACTCATGTACATTGGCGTTACATCCATGAGACCTCTTAAGCGGTTGTTGATGGTCTGTGGAAATCCCATCTTCGAAACTCGAGCTGTGTGGACGAGCCGTGAAGAGCACTGTTTCCCCTCTGAAGAGACCTTCTGTGAAATTTTTTCCAGAGTTTGTGACCCCCATCTCACATATATGTAAAAAAACGTCTTATTGCCGCCTTCAACTGCTGGTAAAATGTTTTATTTACACAACGAGTTTCAGTCGTCTCCCCATCGTCAGGTTCATGAGACTATTCACAGCTCTCTCGTCAGGTGGTGACAAAACATTGAATTACGCGGTTATCACATCGCAGTATAAATTACGTCATCGTTCCATAAAGGCTGTGATTCGTAGTGTACCCATTATAGATTAACTTCGTAATTAATATTAAGATATGATAACGGTGAATAATTTAATGATTTGGTCAAGTGCCGATAATGATTTATATTTCGCCTAACACATTTCTGTGAATAGTCTTAATGATCCTGACGATGGTCTGACGACTGAAACTGGTTGTACAAATGAAGTATTTTATCAGCAGCTCAAGGCGATAATACTATGAAAGGCTTTTAATTGACAGAGGGGCTCGTCGTCAAATGGGTATGCTTGTTTTTGAAATACTGAGAGCCATTATCGTACATGACCAAACACTTGCCTGATGCGTATATGACAACGTCCGTGCAAAGCTACTGCCCGTGAATACTATAGGGACTTTCAGGACAGTTCCACCGAAAGTTGACAGTCAGGAACGAGGTTTCAAGAAGAGAAAAACTACGAAGGAGGATTCGTTTATTCTGACACTGATGTGTGATCACTGATAAGATGTCTCAGTACCCTATAGGCTCAGGAGAGGGAACACCTACAACAAAACCGACGAGTTGGAGAATGGAGAGAAGTCTCTCTTTTTTTTTTTTTTGTCGATAGTGTGGAGATTCAGTGAGTGCATTCGGTGGACTTTCTCAGTGGAGACAGTGACGAGACTTTATTTTTTCGAGAGACGACGTGCTGGCACCGTCTCACGACTTGATTAGAGTTTGTCTACACTTGCCATTGGTACTGATCGAATCCTGCGATGACGTCATCCTACACCATGTTGTTCTGTTTTGCTTTCCAATCGTTACTGGATTTCACCCAAGTTCGATGCTCCTTTTCACGGGCATTCAATTCAATTTCATTTGTTTTCCTGTAGCAAGTCTTCCGTCTCTCACCTGATACTGCCTTTGTAATCTGATTTCAATACTGATCCCTTTTGGCTCTACTGCCTACATGTCATTCTCATGAACGCAGCCATAAGGCTGTAATCGAATACAAGGGCGCCGCCTTTGTAATTCGGCCTTACGCAGGTATTCATCCAGTTGGAGACCTGACCGTTTGTAATGCATCTACAGTATGCGAACGGCAAACGTGTCGCCCACACCAGCGGAGCGCGCCACTAATCCCCTCCGGCTACAGGAAGCGCCATTCAGTCGCCGACAGATGTGTTTCATTATCCACGCATTAGCTGTCTGCAGAGAGGAAAGACAACAATAGACCCATGTGAACAGCCGACTTTGCGCTGCCGACGGCGCATTTAAGACTTCGATGAGATCTGACAGCTAGTAGTACAGAGAACCCTTTTATAGAGTATCTCCACGTCCAAGTATCACTGAGAATCCATGTTTAGTGTTTACAGCTTTTTGTTCTCGGTTTAACAAACTGTTTTGATGTTATCGTATGTTCTCACCCGGCAGTCATTACAATGTTTTGCACATGTCCAGTGAAGACGTAACTTTTGGTCTGACTAATTATAATAAAACAAGGAATCAGTTAATGTTTCCCTTATTCCTGCAGAAATTTCCATTCGCCACATTTCAGCATCCACTGGAAGGCTCGATGTTACGAGAGTTACCCCATGTCTTTCTTGCAGAGGGACACGACAATACCTAATTTCAGTCTAACTGGAATATCTGAGATAGTAATGTTCTGCATTTATTATTGAATGCTAGGGCTATTTTCCTTTTTCCAACCTACGATCGGTTGCGAAGAACCACAGAGAAAATCAAAAGTGCTTTTTTCTTTGCAACATTTAGCTGCTTCTATGCATAGTCACCTCACCGACTTAGACATCTGTTGTAGCGTGATACCAACTTTCCAGCACCCTCGTCATAGAAGGTAGCCGCCTGTGATACCCACCATATCCTACGCTGACCTACTGCCGAAATGCTGTCGTAGCCAGCCGTTCATGTGAGCCTACAGGTGAAATTCAGAGGAAGCTGTACGGTGAGTGATAAGCACTTCTCACCAAAACGCCACAGAATCCGCAGTATGCAGCCGAGAATTTGTTATGAAGAAGGGAGGCATAAAAGTTGCATTATGTGAGCATCATGGAATCAGTCGGAAACCGTTAATAGAGAATCGGGAGAAATGAACATGACAAGTGGATGTAACGCGATGGACGAGCAAGGAAAAAATAAAAAAAGAAGGCTCTGAGCACTATGGGACATCAGTTCTAACCTGCGATTGTAGCTGCAGCTCGGTTCCACACTATAGCGCCTAGAACCGCTCGGCCACAACGGCCGGCGATGGACGGGCAAAGTAGAAACATTGCGCAACAGCACTGCACGAAGCTTCACCGGATTTCCACTGTGATTTTAATTGTGACCGAACGCATATGGAAAAAAACGCCTTCATACATTCCATATATGCAAAGAACAGGTTTTAGTGTTTTAGTGATTTCCTTTAGGTATTACCAACCCAATGAACGTTTTAGCTTTTGTTGACTTAGCCGGCCAGAGCGACCGAGCGGTTCTAGGCGCTACAGTCCGGAACCGCGCGACTGCTACGGTCGCAGGTTCGAATCCTGCCTCGGGCATGGATGTGTGTAATGTCCTTAGGTTAGTTAGGTTTAAGTAGTTCTAAGTTATAGGGGACTGATGACCTCAGAAGTTAAGTGCCATAGTACACATAGCCATTTGAACCTGTTTCTTTTTAATTTTTGAGCTAATTATGTTCCTGAATTCTTTAGCAGTTCCGAAGTAATTGCGATTTACAATGGCAAGGTGTCACTGTCACTGCGTTTTGCGTTTATTCTATTGCTTTATTCCTTTAATTATCCGCCCCCGGTAGCTGAGTGGTCAATCCTAAGGGCCCGGGTTCGATTCCTAGCTGTGTCGGAGAGTTTTCCCGCTCAGAGACTGGGTGTTATGTTGTCCTAATCATCATCATTTCATCCCCATCGACGTGAAAGTCGCCGAAGTGGCGTCACGTCGAAAGACTTGAACCCGGCGAACGATCTACCCGACGGGAGGCCCTAGGCACAGGATATTTGCGTTTTACTCCTTGAATTGTCCATGCCAGTCCGAGGTACTTTCAGGAAGAGCTTTTTTATTATGTTCGCTACCTGACTTCTTTTGTTACTTAACTGTTTCCTTTAATAACAAAATATTCACGTTCTTTAAGTGATTTCCACACTTTCCTCTTTTAGTTATTCCTAATCTCAGTCTAATATTACAACAATTAATTTCTTAGATCATAAAGACTGTTTCTGATTGTATAATCACTTATTTAAGGCAGCACAGTTTTCTTTTATTGTGACGTCAGTCCTAATTCTCTTTTCATCACAACCATTTCATTGTATATCCTTTCCTTACACATGAAATTTTTATTTCTAGAGTAATCCAAGAGCTTTCATGTACTCTTGGTGCCATATTTTATCGATTTCTTAGGAAAGCAACTGTTGAAGATTGACAGAAGTCCATTTAATTTGAGATTGATATCTGCCGCAACAAACAAGAATCGAAATCTGACTTTCGTTTCTGTTCAAATGTGGCAAAATTTTCTTCGCCCTACCTGTTCAACACAAATTTATTTTGGGAGCAATGACAATTTCTTTCAGCTAGATCTTAAATACTGCCGCGATCTGCTCTCACAGATTAAGGTATGCCACAATAGATACACGTTTTGATGCTAACAGATTGAGAGATGAACTTACATCTCCGGCAAGTGTGATAAAAATACGCAGATCATTTGTTTAAAGCAGTACATGACTATCTCATATTCGATGAACAAGTTCTTATACAAAATTCAGTTACTGTCGAGACTGGAGAGATGCATAACAGCAAAAAGGAATTTAAATGAAATACGAGGCCTTGTGGTCCTGAAGAAGGGGCCAAGAAATATTTTTCGGTGAAACGCGGTGAGTCGCCCCAGCGGCAGTAGGGTAGCGATGTAGAATGCCGATAACGAAGGGCTGGCGCGCTGTTGCGGCGGCGAGGGCGGAAAGGTAAACACACCAGCGAAGAGCTCCACTCGTGCTCTCCCGGCAAACGGGGAAGCTTTAATTCAACAGCTGGAAGGACAGTGAAACTGACGTTATTAGTCCTTGAATCAACGTGTAAACAAATGTGATCATTTCCTCCTCATATGCTCATTGCGTATACACATCTGAACCCAGTGCTTATAGGCACAAAAGTTTCAGTGATGTCATATCACGTCTGTCATTCTGTTTGTGCTCTATAAACCGAATGCATATTCCATCACGTGTGGTTTCCCTTCCAACTCATTCCAGAAGTAATTCCGTTTCTATCATTACGGATTTTTCATTATATTTTGTATTATACAATCATATTCACACTGCTACAGATGTCGTTCGCTGTAGCAAGCGAGTTTAATGATATCTCCTAATACTATTACCTTCTCCTTCGCATGCTGGTCAGTACTACTTAAATTTATTCCTGTTGCATGGAATTGGTTGAGGTCACCGCCTGTATTATGAAATTTATAAAATATCAGTTTTTCGTCATTAGCTTCATAGCCATAGTGGAGATGGCCATCTGTAAACTTTACTGTTCAAAATGTTGTTAAAAACCAATAATTGGCCAAGATCGCAGGATAAATAACACTGATTAATAGTTTGAATAGCTTTAACTGTAATCTTCAGACTGGAATACAAATATGATGTGTTTCAAACGTGGGATTAACTAAGACACGTTGCCATGATAGTCTTCACATCCTTAAGAAAGTATTCTTATGGTTCTATTCCAATATAAGTCTGTGAAACACTGCACAATCATTGGCGTCTTATACAACATGGAATGCCGTCCCCTTGCCCGGCCACAGATCGGTCAAAGTTACTTGAACCAAATTTTTCGTTTTATTTATTTATTTTCAAGTCATCAGTCCTTTGAACGGTATGATGTGGCGGGCCACGAACTCCCTTCGTCTCAGAGTATCACTTACAGCCTACGTCCTCACTTATTTCCTGGATGTCTTCCAATCCCTGTTTTCCTCTACAGCAGTTTTTACCCTCTACAATTTCGTCAAGTACCACGGAAGTGATTCCCTGATGTCGTAACAGATATAATAGTATTTTGTCCCCTCTTTTTGTCAGTGGGCCGGCCGCTGTGGCCGTGCGGTTCTAGGCGTTTCTGTCCAGAACCGTGCGAGTACTACGGTCGCAGGTTCGAATCCTACCTCGGGCATGGATGTGTGTGATGTCCTTAGGTTTGTTAGGTTTAAGTAGTTCTAAGTTCTAGCACACTGATGACAAGTCCCTTAGTGTTCAGAGCCATTTGAACCATTTTATTGTCAGTGATTTCCATATTTTCCTTTCCTCGCCGATGCCACAGAGAACCCTCATTCCTTATCTTATCAGTCCCCTTAATTTTCAACATTGTTCTGCAACAGCACATCTCAAATGCTTCGATTCTCTTTTTTTCCGATTTTCCCACAGTCCATGTTTCACTCCCATCCAATGCTGTGCTTCAAACGAACATTCTCACAAATGTTTTCCTCAAATGAGAGCCTATGTTTGATACTAGTAGACTTCTCTTGGCCAGAAATGCCCTTTTAGCCATTATTAGTCCACATTTTAGGTACCCATTTCTCTGTCTGTTACGGGTTATTTTGCTGTCTACGTAGCAGAATTCACTAACTTCGTTTACTTTGTGATCACCAAGCCTGATGAGTTTCTAGTGTACTCATTTCTGGTACTTCTAACCACTTTCGTTTTTCTTTGATTTACTATCTATCCACATTCCGTATTCATTAGACTGTTCGTTCCATTCAGTAGATTCTGTAATCCTTCTTCGTTTTCACTGAGATCATCAATGTCATCAGCTAGTCTTAACACTGCCCTCCTTTCACCTTCAATTAGATTCCACTCTGGAACCTCTCTCTTATTTCTCTCATTGCTTCTTCCATGGATAAACTGAACAGCAGGGGCGAAACACTACATCCCTGTCTTTCACCCCTTATAATCCGAGTACTTCGTTTTTAGTCTTCGAATATCATTGTTCACTATTGACTCTGGTGCATATCGTATATACCCGTTTTTCCCTCTAGCTTACCCCTTTTTTTCTCAAAATTTGAAACAACCCGCATCATTTTAAAATTTCGAACAATTTTTCCTGGTCGACAGATCCTATGAACGTATCCTGATTTTCAACGCCACAGTGCCTCAATGGTGCCTTTATCTTTCCTAAAGCCAAACGGATCGTAATGTAACATATCCTCAATTTTCAAATTGTTCAAATGGCTCTGAGCACTATGGGACTTAACAGCTGAGGTCAACAGTCCCCTAGAATTTAGAACAACTTAAACCTAACTAACCTAAGGACATCACACACATCCATTCCCGAGGCAGGATTCGAACTTGCAACCATAGCGGTCGCGCGGTATCAGACTGAAGCGCCTAGAACCACTCGGCTACACCAGCAGGCCTTCAGTTTTCCATTCCATTCTTCTGTATACTGCTTTTGTCAGCAACTTCGATGCCGGGGGTTAGCTGTTAAGTTGACTGCGCGAAAAATCTCGCACTTGTTCGTTCTTCCAGTTTTCCGAATTTTGTGCGTGATGTCTTTCCGAAGGCAGATGGGATATCGCCTGACTCACACATTCTACACACTAACGTGAACAGCTGTTCTGTTGCCACTTCCCCCAATTATTTTAGAAATTCTGGTGGAATGCTATCAATCCCTTCTGTCTTATTCGACCTTAGGTCTTCCAAAGATCTCTTAAATTCTGATCCTAATACTGGATCCCCTGTGTCCTGTATATGGACTCCTTTTCTTTTTCCTCTTCTGCTACGTCATCAGGCAATTCTTGCCCCTACTACAGTTCTTCAATGTTCGGTACTCTTACCACCTAACCGCTCCCTCCTGTCCGTTTAACAGAGGAATTCTCATTGCACTCTTAATGTTGCTACCCTTGCGTTGTATTTCATCGAAGGTTTCGTAAATTCTGAGTCAGTCCTTCCGACAACCATTTCTTTTCCGATTTCTCAATATTTTTCCTTCAGCTATTTCACCTTAGCTTCCTTGCACTGCTGTTTATTTCGTTCCTAAGTGACTTGTGTTCCTGTATTCCTGAATTTCGTTGAACATTTTTTGTACTTCTTTCTTTCGTCGATCTGATGACGTATTTCTTCTGTTACCCATAGTTTCTTCGCTATTGCCTTCTTTGTACCTTACCAACTTCTGTGATTGCCCTTTTTAGAGTTGTCCAGTCCTATTCAACTGAATGGCTTACTTAGCTGTTCCATATCGCAGTATCTGTAGCCTCAGAGAACTTTCTCGTATCTCTTCATTCCTTAGTACCTCCGTATTCCACTGATTTGCGTATTGATTCTTTCTGACTGTTGTCTTGAAGTTCAGCTTAACCTTCATGTCTTCTAAACTGTGATCTGATTCTACATCTGTTTCTGGGTACACCTTACAGTCCAGAGCCTGATTTCGGAATCTCGTCCTGACCGTGATGTAATCTAACTGGTATGTTCCATAGCTTCCAGGCTTTTTCAAATATATAGCTTCCTTTTGTGATTCTTGAATATAAAATACGTTATTACTATATGAAATTTATTGCAGAACCCAATTAGTCTTTCTCCTCTCTCATCCCTAGTACCAATCCCACAAGCACCGGTAACTCTTTCTTTTACTTATTACCCTGCAACCGCATTACAATCCCTCAGTTACCTTTGACTGCCAGTTATTTTTGATTGACTCAGCGGTCGCACATAGTGACTGAATCTCACGCCATATGCGAGTGTGTCTTACTCATTCCCGCCATTTAGATAACCTACGTTCGTATTCGGATCTGAAGATGACCATTTATGTGCTAGAAACTAGTAATCACTGTTCTCTATATTGGTCATGTAGAGGTGTTTAACAAATTCGGCAACAGTTAACAATTTTAATTTTTTGTAGCACAACGCATTTAGGTAGCATTCTCATATCATCTTGGACTTAACTGTTATTTATACATTCATTAATTACAGGATCATGTGAAGTTACGAAATTTTTTCGTCAAGTCGTGCCACTGATGCGACATTGCGAATATTATTCCCTCTCACTAGAACGGTTAACTTGTTTTAGTGTGCACTATTATGTTTGTTGTATATTTAAATAGTCTCAATGATATCTTCATTTAAGTGCTGAAGAATGTTGGAATGGAACAAGTAGATGAAGTGTAAAGTTGAGCATGGAAGTGACGTGGATGTAGAAGAAGACAGTTCAGCTCACTACCAAAAGTAAGATAAGACAGTAAAAAAAGTTTCCAGCTGAATCATAAGTGACAACAAATGGAAAACTGCTGCCATCAACAAGAGAGAACAGAAGACTGCAGGGTGACGCAGATTTCGCTGTACCCTTGCACGTAGAAACTACTCCACTCCGCATACTTCTGCTGCTCGAACAGAGGATATGCACTGCTCTGCCTAACTCCCTGCTGATGATGCAACGTTACGTTCGGGGATGCCTGTCGAGCGTCACTGGTCCTCCCACGCTGCCAGCGGGTGATACTTCGGTGTCACTAAAGCAGAAAAGCCGTCTTGAGCAACAGAATCTAATACGTAGCCCATAATTTTGCTGATCGTGGTCCTCACCACGTATACGTTAAAAATAAGGATAAGAATATTGGTGGAGTACATTACGTAACCTTAGGAACACAGCTCATCTACGTATTCCGGAATTGAAAGCTACATAGTTAATACTATGTCTGCAGGTAAGAACGGAATTAAAAGAAAGTGGGTATCAGTGTAATAAGAAGCAAACTTGCGTCCGATTCTGTGCTGATGAACTTCATTTAGAAGCTTATTTTGGAACACAAATGATCAGAAAATAAGGTGTGGCTGGAAGAGTCTGACATACCCAGCACCATACCGTCACTTACAAAAGTTACCGAGGCTAGACGCGTGTCGCGACGCCAAATTCAGAACAGCGTTACATCTGTTGTGAAATCAAAGACGTGTGTCTTTACGTTATAGGGCAACAAGTCCTTCAAAATGTTTACTTGTACCGATTAAGATGTGCGGTTAGTCCTAATGTTCCAACTGTTGAACAATGTTACAGTTGTGTAGGATTTGGCCATACTAGTAAGAAGTGCCGGAGGAAACAGGGAAGCAGTAGATGAGGAAGGGCACATCCCACACTACGTCAGACCAATTAAATCTTTGTATAAACCGTGGAAGTAACTATTTAGTTACAGATAGACATGGCCCAAATTATATTTTTAGAATGAAAGTCAGGAATGCGCCACTCTCAGTAACATTTCTTTTGTAGACTCGGAAGGATTTCGCAGGAGTGGGACATGATCTGTTATTCTGTCAAAGCCATACGAAGCAATTCTATTAATGCTTGTATTTGTCTGTATATTAGTGTCGGAATATCAACTTGTCTACCCAAATAATACAACTTCCCTACCTTACAATTAGCAACAGCATCCCTTCCTCACAATATCACGATTCCTTAACCTTCCCTTTCTGACAAGTGGGAGCAAACGGCTACCCAAACACATATTCTTCACTCGCTTCCACCACAGTAGAAAATAAGATCGCTTAACAGCCAGAAACAACCACATGTACTCCTCTTTCCACACATCCTGGAACGCAGGTTTACAACATCAACTTGCAGCCGTATGGTTGTCAGGAAAAACTATTTCCAATAACCTTTACTTGCCTCAGTTCTCAAGTGGAGTTGTGCAAGAAGGTAAAGTAGATGGTTCTGTTGCAGGGAAAACAATCACTTTTAATTTCTTAATTGTTGAACGCTCAGTGTCGGAGGGTAGAATCAACGAGCTCTTATCGGGAACCAGATAAGAAGCATTTTCTCGTTTGAAGCTCAGACCTACTGCTAGGTCAGCATTATCGAACTGGAAATCCCTGGAAGAAGAGGTGAATGCTCACAATAATGGCACTGCAGCCCTCAACAACACGTGGTTCATGACGGAAAGACCAGTCCTTCTCAAATGATATAATTTAGTAAGGTCAAATAAACTGATGGTAAAGGAGGAGCGGCACTATTAATTAAGAACACCATCAGTCACAAAGAAGTGAAATTAAACTTTGTAAAAAAAAGCTAAAAAAATTGTTGCATCTAGTTAATAGAATAAACTCGTACATTATTTCGCTGAGGACTCATACTCTGGTACATTAAAGTGACATGACACTTTAATAATTAGGTATTTCAAGCGAGAGCTGCAGAAGTAACGCTTTCGAATCCTTTATGTGGAAACTCTTAAAGGTTTTTAAATAAAGCAAACATTATTAACATTCCTCATTCTTATTCTTCGTATCTATTGCGGTGTCTTTGACTGCATAGGGCGGTGCAAGAAGTAGCGACCACCGCAGAGACACTGCACTCCAAAGTAATGTCACGAGGCGACAGCGACATGCTAGGAAGAAGCAATGCCTCCGGTACTTCCGGGGCGCCACCGCCGCACCTCTGCCATGAAATAGCGTCGCCGGGTCAGTTCTGTTCACGGTCAGATCCTGTCCACTTCCAGGAAGATGCTGTCGGAGTAACGTCGTTGTGCTGCCTACTCGCCGTGACACAGCCCGCGTCAACCATCGGGAAGTGAAGACACTACCATCTCCTATAAACTATGCCTACGCGCCAGTGCTATCAGAACTTTGTCAAGAAGTGTCTACGAACTTGTGTTTTCTAGTGACTACAACGAAGCCACAATACGGCAATTCCGAAACTGTTTCAATTCGCGTCAGTAATTGTGGCTCATTTAGTGCGATCTGAGCCGCAAGTCTACTTGTACAGTTTTGAAGCGATAGCCGAGCCTAGCGAGCAAAGATAAGTTTTGTTGTAATTAATAGACTATTAATTATTCAGAGTGTTCTAATTAACTGAATTATTACTAGCCAGCTCAGTGTCCAAGAAGTCGCACACAAAAGTGATACCGAGGATGTAGCTCGCGATTAGCTCACTGTGTGATACTGTGTAACTAATTCCCTCTTGCAGCAGTGCTACTTTTCGTTTGTATGTGTTGTTAAATTGTGTATTCATGATGTCTCGTCCGCGTGCGTCTTGGATGCAAGCTATACAGTTGCAAGGACAAAGGATTGAACAATCATTACAAACACTGCAAGAAATAGTGGCAGTACCACGACCGTCACCCCAGCCCTTTCGATTGGAAACAACTCACCAAACGGTTCAAGCCCCTACATTCATGGAGTTTCTGGGGCAAAGGGAAGACTGGGCTGATTGTGTTGCGCAGTTGATGGCGCATTTTAACGCCTGCCGAATAATAGGTAAACAGCGTATTTACCATTTCCTCTCCACCGTAGGTTCAGATCTATTCCGGTTTCTAGTGAAATTGTTTCCATATCGTCAACCTCATAAAGTCCCCTACGACGAGGTAGATGACAAACTGTCAAACCGTTTCAAATCACAAGTGCGTGTCGTAACTGCCCATTATAAGTTTTTCAGATTGAAACAGCAGCCAGGACAGTTCTACAAACAGTGGGTAACAAATTTCGTGGCCTTATTAGACAACATTACTTTCAGTATTCAATATTCATGTGGATTAAGCTACAGTGACATTTTATGAGAGATTTGATTATACAGAACGTGTCTGTTTGCCGTAATCGCGTGCTGCCAAACTAAAGCATCCAAACTTTGACCTTAATAAAGTGTTGTGACTAAGTCACGGGACTTTGTCATTGTAAATGAGCACGATTTTAAAGTATCTGCAATATGTATTGCCAAGAGTACGACAGTTCAGGGGCCAATGCCCGCCTCCCTCCCCCTCACTCCACGGTTTAGGTCACCGGATGTTTAGATCATGAGTGAACCACTTGGAGCGTCAGGCCGCAGAAGCCCTGCCCGAGTTCATTTCAAACACGTGATAGCACACAGTGCCCGTGTTGCAAATCCAACTGTTTCACATCTATATCTACATCTACATCTACATGGATATTCTGCAACTCACATTCAGGTGCCTAGCAGAGGGTTCGTCGAACCATCTTCACAAATATCTATTACTCAATCTCCTATAGCGCGCGGAAAAGACTCACACCTATATCTTTCCGTACTAGCTCTGATTTCCCTTATTTTATCGTGGTGATCGTTTCTCCTTATGTACGTCGGTGTCAAAAAAATGTTTTCGCATTAGGAGTAGGTGATTGTAATTTCGTGAGAAGATTCCATCGCATCGAAAAACGCCTTTCTTTTAATGATGTCCAGCCCACATCCTGTATCATTTCAGTGACACTCTCTCCCATGTTTAGTGATAATACAAAACGCGCTGCCCTTCTTTGAACTTTTACGATGTACTCCGTCAGTTCTATGTGGTAAGGATCCCACACCGCGCAGCAGTATTCTAAAAGAGGACGGACAAGCGTAGTGCAGGCAGTCTCCTTTGGTAGATCTGTTACATTTTCTAAGTGTCTTGCCAATAAAATGCAATTTTTGTTAGCCTTCCTCACAACGTTTTTTATGTGTTCCTTCCACTTTAATTTGTTCGTAACTGTAATTCCTAGGTATTTAGTTGAATTTACGGCCTTTAGAGTAGACTGCTGTACAGTGTAACCGAAGTTTAACTAATTCCTTTTGGCACTCAAATGGATGACCTCACAGTTTTCGTTATTTAGGGTCAACTGCCAATTCAGGCACTATTAAGATATCTTTTCTAAATTGTTTTGCAATTTTTTTGATCTTCTGATGACTTTATTAGCCATTAATCGACAACGTCGTCTGCAAACAACTTAAGACGACTGCTCGGATTGTTTCCCAAAATCTTTTATGGAGATAAGGAACAGCAAAGGGCGTATAACACTACCTTGGAGACCGCCAGAAATCATTTCTGTTTTACTCGATGACTTTCCGTCAGTTACTACGAACTGTTACCTCTCTGACAGGAAATTACAAACACAGTCACATAACTGAGACGATATTCCATAAGCACGCAAAATGGTTCAAATGGCTCTGAGCACTATGGGACTTATGTGCCGAGGTCATGAGTCCCCTAGAACTTAGAACTGCTTAAACCTAACTAACCTAAAGACATCACACACATCCATGCCCGAGGCACGATTTGAACCTGCGACCGTAGGGGTCGTGCGGTTCCACACTGTAGCGCCTTGAACCGCTCGGCCACCTCGGCCGGCTAAGCACGCAATTTCACTACAAGCAGCTTGTGTGGTACAGTGCCAAAAGCCTTCCGGAAATCCATAAATACAGAATCGATCTCAAATCCCTTGTCAAAAGCACTCAACACTCCCAGTTAGACACCGCTGCCACTGTTGTGCCACTCAACCGCGCTACGTATGAATCGTTAGGTAGGTCGTAACTTCAGAATTTATGTAACTCGTTGTCAGCAAACAATGTACAACTTATTCCAGTAAATGGAATGCGCAGCTCACCAGCCACATTCTGTGGTACTACTAAAACATTGCTATTTAATGTTTTGTTTACTCGCGAGTCTGCTAATTCTCTTGCTTGGATAGCCTTTACCTTTTCGGATTGTCGGTTTTACGGGAAGGTGTTATAAATTAATGAATCTTGGTTTCTGGCCAATATTAACACGTGTTCTACAAGTACCGTTCTCTGTTACATGGTAGTTTAGGAAAGCCCAAGTGTTCGAGGCCCACGTGCCAGTGAAACACAATGCACAGTTTTTTCGTGCTTGTCCTATCCCGCATGCATTATGAGATCGGATCTCCGCTTAGTTGCAGTACTTGGAGGACAATGACGTCATCAAATCAGTGTCGGCTAGCCATGGGGTGTCAACCTTGATGATCCTAACTAAACCGTCGGGAGGGTTGAGAATGTGCAGACTTTAAATCAATCGTCAATCCACGAACTGTTGTTCCCGTTGCCACACCATGAAAATTTGATAGACAAATTAGATCACGGTCGTTTACTTTCAAAAATTGATAAGGACGCCTACCTGCAACTGCCTTCAGAAGAAGAGTCAAAGAAGATAACTGTCATAAACACATACAAGAGATTACTCCAGTTTCAGTAGATTCCATTTGGTAACACCTCTACCCCAGCAATTTTCCAAAGGTGTCTTGAGCAACTGACCTCGCAAGTACCTGTTTAGATGGTACAGTTGTCTATGGTCGTACGCCAGCAGAAATCTTACAAAATTTAGAGGCACATCTTCAAGTGTCGTCCAAAGTGGGATTAACGTGCAACCGTCCTAAGAATACTTTCTTTGTCACTGAGATTATCTTCGGCACGTGATTAATATGCACGGCATCCATCTGCTACAATCGCACTTAGTGAACATTCGCTTCTTGCTGCTCCAACCAATGAATCAGAACTGCAAGCTGTAATGGTATAACGGGAATAGGATTCGTTATGAATAGGAAAGTAGGGCAAACAGCGTCTTACTCTGAACAATTCGGAGATAGAGCTGTTCTTACCAGACGCGACAGTAAACCAACACCCACACAGACAAAAAAATGGTTCAAATGGCTCTGAGCACTATGGGACTTAACTTCTGAGGTCATCAGTCCCCTAGAACTTAGAACTACTTAAACCTAACTACCCTAAGGACATCACACACATCCATGCCCGAGGCAGGATTCGAACCTGCGATCGTAGCGGTCGCGCGGTTCCAGACTGTAGCGCCTGGACCGCTCGGCCACACTGGCCGGCCGACACAGACAGTTCAGGTATTCATACCAACGTCACAAGCTGAATATGAAGAGATAGGGTATCTGAGAATATTAAAGGGTAATGTGGTATCGACAGCAACGACGCCACGGAATAGTTTCTCAAGTTGGCACTATGAGAGACACAGACGACAGCGCCCCCTAGCCGGTGCAGTCGAGGTCTACGAGCTCCGCGACTGCTTCAGCCCATTTCGTCAGGTGCAGCCAGCCAGGACACCTCGCTTCAGCATCCCACCTTGCAAGTTATGTATTCTTATTGCTTGAGTAAAGGGGATTATATTCATACAGCAGTACCGACTTGTTTTACCTTTTCCTGATCCAACCCACGCACCGCCTTCCAGGCGGGATACAAAATGTAATAGAGTACATAAAGGGAGATGAAAATCTAATAGTCATGGGGGACTGGAATGCAGTTGTCGTGGAAGGAGTAGAGAAAAAGTTTCCAGGATAATATGAGCTTGGGTCAAGAAATGAAAAAGACTATCTGAGTTCTTCAATGAATTTCAGCTAGTAATAGCGAACGCTCTGTACAAGAATCACAGGAGAAGGAGGTATACTTGGAAAAGGTTGGGTGATACAAGAAGATTTGAGTTAGATTAGATCATGGTCAGACAGAGATTCCTAAATAAGATACTGAGTTGAAAGGCATACACAGGAACAGATACAGACTCGGAACACAATTTAGTAGAGACCAAGAATGTGCTGAAGTTTTACATTTTAGTCAAGAAGAAGCAATACGGAAGGAAGTGGGATACTGAAGTACAACGAAATGACGAGATAAGCTTCAAATTCTTCAAAGCTATAGATATAGCAGAAAAGAATAGCTAAGAAGGCAGCACCGTTGACTAGGAATGGACACCCCTGAAAGGGAAGTCACAAAAGCTGGAAAGAGAGACATATGTACAAATAAGGTAACTACGAAGAAATCGTGTGTAACGGAAGAAATACTCAGTTAATTGATGAAATAAGGAGGTACAAAGATGTTAAGGGAAATTCAGGAATACAGAATTACAAGTCGCTGAGGAAAGAAATAAATAGGAAGTGCAGGGAAGTTAAGACGAAATAGCTGCATGAAAAATGTGATGAAATCGAAAAAGAAATGATTGTCGGAAAGACGGACTTATCATGTAGGAAAGTTAAATCAAACTTCGTTGGAATTAAAATCAAAGATAGTAACATTAAGAGTGTCACGGGAATTCCACTGCCAAATGCAGAGGAGAGGGAGCCGATAGGTAAGAAGAGTACACTGAAGGCCACTATGAAGGGAAAGATTTGTCCGATGTGATAGAAGAGATAGGGGATCGAGTATTACAATTTAAGAGAGCTTTCGAGGATGTAAGGTCAAATAAGACAGTAGGGATCGATAACATTCCATCAAGATTTCTAAAATCATTGCGGGAAGTAGTAACAAAACGACTAATCAAGTGGTGCGTAAATCATTTTTATGAATTATATAACAATTCATTCAGCCTCAGAAAACAATAGTGGTTAGTTTCTGTGTAAATGGCATGACATTTCCACAGTTTCTGCGATAATTACAACTGGCGTGATCCCAGTAATTAGCGTTAAATGATATTCTTAGTGGTCAAGGAAACACATCGGACTATTTCAATCCTCCAGCCTGACCGAATCCATTAGCAACTGGCTAGAAATGAACGAATTGATGAAAATATGTATCAGTACAGCATAAATGTTCATAACAGGGGTACGTTAGTGGAAATATGCGACGCCACAGAAAGGACCAGGACGAACAGAATACTCTAGTATTGGAACAGATGAGCTCCAGACTGATGAAATGAACCACCTGATTATGGAGGCATAGCTACTCGAAGAAGACGATATGCTGGAATAAATCGCATAACATCACTATGTAACCAGTGCAAAGAAGGTAATGTGTGATGCAAAGAAGGCAAAGTGTGACTGTGTGCTGAATGTTTTACTGCTTATCAAACCAAGATATTTGCTATTTTAGTTTGTGCTTTGTAATTTCTACTCGTGTTTTATGTAATTCATTCAGCACAAAAATGTATAGCCGCTTCATAAATATTTGTACTTAGCGTTACATACAAGGTGTTCAGACAGAATTTGAAAATTTGTAAAGTTGTTACAGGGAGGTTGTGCGGAAAATATAACTTAAGAAAACTATTTGATACGTAGCGCCGTCTCCGAGTTAATTAGAACATAAGTTAGCCGTTCAGATCGTTGGGAACGCAGATTCAAGTGGCCAGCCACAGATGGTGTCAACAAACGTGTACTTCGTTTAGTTTCCTAAAACCCAACGAGAAAGTGATTCAAAATTTTGGCTTGGGACTGTAGTCCGTATCGAAACCAAGTCAAAGGCTGAGCAGTCCCCTTTGCTATGAGAACAACTGATACTATTTGTATCTAGCATGCCGCTTGAACTTTTACACGCAACGGTCTGATTGGTGAACTTCAGTGCCTATTAACTTGGATACGGCGTAACGGATCAAACTTTTTGCTAACAATTATTTTCAGCACAAACTACCCGGCAACACCCTTACAAGTTTTTCAGACTGTTTCTCACCACCCTGTATATGATACAGTATATCATATTGAAACTAGAAAGGCAAAAATTCTTTTTTCGCTTTAAATGCTTCTTTCACAATGTAACAAGCAAAGTAAAAGTAATAAAGTTAAGAAATTGATAAAAAGTAAGTTCGTACTCTAATGGTTTAAGCAACAAAACATTTCAGCTTATTCATAGAAATACATTCTATACGATTTTTCTATGAGGTTTCCTGATTGCAGCCGGTGATGTTGAATTCCTGCCACAATACTTTGGCTGGCAACCATTCTACCATCTTGATGTGAATGTCCACTGCTAATTTTTTTTTAATTTTTTTGCGACGTTGTGTCCAAAGAGTGATCGCCTTCGGCGATTTTTTTTTTCTGCGGTGGCAAGGTATGGGAAATAGTTTTACTTTACTGTGTATTCGCTTGCTAAGGGACTTGCACTCTCTGTGGGTGCTTTAGTCCTTTGAGGGTGTTGGTTAGGTAGTCGTACGAGTGATTGACAGTAACTATTTAAATGTAACATACAGAATGGACAGAATAGTTAAACATTACATCATCTTTCATGGTCTAGTGGAGAAGAAATAATGAGGAAACTCTTATTTGTGACAATGTCGTGGTAGCACCTGGTATACATTCGCAAGTTGGCAGACATTTCTCCGATACTCGTCTAATTTGTGAGAAAGAAGAGTTGTCTGGTCTTTTATATTCACAGGGACGTATTTTTCTCCAGTCACTTGTGTTTTTCTCTCTTCCTGGTCCTCCTTTGGGGTGCCTAGGCTCCACTTCAAACACCTGTGTTGTGGTGGCTCCAAACTGCGTATATTAGAGTCACATGTTTTTCCCCAACACGTGGAGCCGTACGGCAGGGAGGGTTATACCATTGCTTTATAAAGTTTGAACTTCATTAACGGGTTTAGATTCCTGCTCGTGAAAAGCAGCGTGAGTGCCCGGATCATCTTCATACTATTCAATTTTTCGTCTTGTACGAGTGGGGTGAAAGTCATCTCTTTATACAATATCATTCCCAGATATTTCGTCGTAGTAGTCCAGGGTATTGACTGTCCTTCGTAACGTATAGCGTAATTTACTGCTCTTCGCCCACTTTTCGGTGACGTCAATTTGTCGCTGCATCCTGTTGATAAGTTGTTCGATGATTCTTCCAGCGGTTAGGAAGGCCGTTTCATCGGCGTACAGACTGGCGGTGACGTGGTGGGAATGTCGTTACTATACAAATTAGACAGGCAAGGTGATATCAGCGCTCCATGTGCGTTGCCAGTTCAGACCGTTTTCAATGATGAATTCTTCCCATCCGCTTGTACAAACAGACGCCTGTCCTGCAGAATGCTATCAGTTAGCTTGATGTACCAGTCGAGGAGATGAGTTTGATCGACTAGTTTGACTATAAGCTAATTACGCCACACCCGATCGTATGCTTTTTCGATATCTAGGAAAACTTCAACTGTGGAATTTCGTCTATTCAGGTTGAGTTGTATGGATTCTGTGATCCGAGAAGCAGCTGAAATTCTGCCGATAACCGTGGCTGGAAGCCCAACTGTTCGTAGCGGAGTATCTTATTTTATTCCAGATAGTCTTTGAGACACTGTAGCAGCACCCGTTACAATATTTTGCCGATTGTGGGCAATAGAATAATCGGGCGGTAGCTGTCTGGCAACGTTGGGTTTTGTCCTCTTTTGCGAATAGGGATCGTCTTCACCGTCTTCCTGTCTGCTAGGAAGTAGCCGTTGAGCCGTCGAGTTAAGAGAACGTTCGCCTTTCTCGAAAGATACTTAAGGTCGGCGTTGGTCACAGAGTCCATGCCAGGCGCCGAGTTGTTCGTCTTCCTGAAGAGTTTTTTAACCTCAGTGGGAGTGCTTAGAACAGGTCTCTGTTGTGTGGGGAGTTGGCGAAAGTCGGTGATTCACTGCCGGATACGGTCGTCTTCCCTTGCATCCTCTGCATCCTGTGGGGGTGGAGCTGTCATGTGCTGTTCGTATACGTCGCCATACAATTCAGCTTGGCCCACAGAGTCGTATATGAACCCATCTGGGCCGCGTATTGCTCTCTTTGGTGGTCTCTGTTGGCGTAGTATCATGACAACCTGTCACCCCTTTCTAGTCTGGAGGAACAGCTCGGTGGCATGAGCTCCCGAGACACACAATGCATCAACTGTCTGATGTCTGTATTGTTGCCATCGTTTTCTGTGACTATTCCGGCGATGCCTGATTTCATTGAGATGAGGAGGGCAAGTTTCAAATTGACGCTCGTGGCGAAAGATATCAGTTGCTGTATGTCTTGTTGTCCGTTGGATTTTAGCTGTCAAGGTTCCCACAGCGATGTCAGTTTCCGGAATCGTACGGACTGCTTGGGTCGGTGGGACGCTATTGTTAAGGTACGTCTCAAAGAGATCCCAGTTAGCAGTTCTGCAACTTGGAGGTGGTATTGGGAGACCGCCAGCCTTGAGAAGACCGAGTGCTGGTAGATGATCAGATTAAAATGAAATGATCACTCTTAGCTGCTTACAGGCGTTGATATACGTCAACGGGGACAGATAAAAATGTGTGCTCCGACCTGGACTCGAACCCGGGATCTCCTGCATACGTGGCAGACGCTCCATCCAGCTGAGCCACCGAGGACACAGAGGATAGAGCGACTGCAGGGATTTATCGCGTCCCGCGAATCCCACATTCTCAACGTATTGTCCCGCACTACGTTTGTAGTGCCCCCGCCCATTATACTCATTACTCGCGGCGGGTTGCCGATTCCCGTAAGAGTTCGGGCACTGTTTGTGCATTAATAATAAGATGGTCAAGTGGCCGGTGAGCCTTAACTATATATATATATATATATATATACAGGGTGTTTCAAAAATGACCGGTATATTTGAAACGGCAATAAAAACTAAACGAGCAGCGATAGAAATACACCGTTTGTTGCAGTATGCTTGGGACAACAGTACATTTTCAGGCGGACAAACTTTCGAAATTACAGTAGTTACAATTTTCAAGAACAGATGGCGCTGCAAGTGATGTGAAAGATATAGAAGACAACGCAGTCTGTGGGTGCGCAATTCTGTACGTCGTCTTTCTGCTGTAAGCGTGTGCTGTTCACAACGTGCAAGTGTGCTGTAGACAACATGGTTTATTCCTTAGAACAGAGGATTTTTCTGGTGTAGGAATTCCACCGCCTAGAACACAGTGTTGTTGCAACAAGACGAAGTTTTCAATGGAGGTTTAATGTAACCAAAGGACCGAAAAGCGATACAATAAAGGATCTGTTTGAAAAATTTCAGCGGACTGGGAACGTGACGGATGAACGTGCTGGAAAGGTAGGGCGACCGCGAACGGCAACTACAGAGGGCAACGCGCTGCTAGTGCAGCAGGTGATCCAACAGCGGCCTCGGGTTTCCGTTCGCCGTGTTGCAGCTGTGGTCCAAATGACGCCAACGTCCACGTATCGTCTCATGCGCCAGAGTTTACACCTCTATCCATACAAAATTCAAACGTGAGAACCCCTCAGCGCCACTACCATTGCTGCATGAGAGACATTCGCTAACG
This sequence comes from Schistocerca piceifrons, assembly GCF_021461385.2. Lineage (NCBI taxonomy): Eukaryota > Metazoa > Arthropoda > Insecta > Orthoptera > Acrididae > Schistocerca > Schistocerca piceifrons. The sequence continues at coordinate 18,028 of NW_025729155.1, read as the reverse complement.
ATATAGTGCACAGGATTGATGACGGCGATATGCATGTGGGCAGCATTTGGTTTACTGACGAAGCTTATTTTTACCTGGACGGCTTCGTCAATAAACAGAACTGGCGCATATGGAGAACCTAAAAGCCCCATGTTGCAGTCCCATCGTCCCTGCATCCTCAAAAAGTACTGGTCTGGGCCGCCATTTCTTCCAAAGGAATCATTGGCCCATTTTTCAGATCCGAAACGATTACTGCATCACGCTATCTGGACATTCTTCGTGAATTTGTGGCGGTACAAACTGCCTTAGACGACACTGCGAACACCTCGTGGTTTATGCAAGATGGTGCCCGGCCACATCGCACGGCCGACGTCTTTAATTTCCTGAATGAATATTTCGATGATTGTGTGATTGCTTTGGGCTATCCGAAACATACAGGAGGCGGCGTGGATAGGCCTCCCTATTCGCCAGACATGAACCCCTGTGACTTCTTTCTGTGGGGACACTTGAAAGACCAGGTGTACCGCCAGAATCCAGAAACAATTGAACAGCTGAAGCAGTACATCTCATCTGCATGTGAAGCCATTCCGCCAGACACATTGTCAAAGGTTTCGGGTAATTTCATTCAGAGACTACGCCATCTTATTGCTACGCATGGTGGATATGTGGGAAATATCGTACTATAGAGTTTCCCAGACCGCAGCGCCATCTGTTGTTGAAAATTGTAACTACTGTAATTTCGAAAGTTTGTCTGCCTGAAAATGTACTGTTGTCCCAAGCATATTGCAACAAACGGTGTATTTCTATCGCTGCTCGCTTAGTTTTTATTGCCTTTTCAAATATACCGGTCATTTTTGAAACACCCTGTAGATGATCAGATGACAGGTCCTGGATCGTCTTGAGCTGTAGACTTTCAGCGGTATTTTTAACAATCGCAATATCGAGAACGTCAGCCTCCTGAACGACGAACTCAGGGATGTGTGTTGTCTCCTATGGCTCATAGATAGTGACTCGACGGTTTCTCTAGATCGTAGAGCGGATGTCCATTTCGGTTGGCCCTCCTTGAATGCCAAGACCCATGTTTACAGTAAACGTCTCCGGCCAGTAAGACATTACTTAATCGGTCGAAGACAGCTTGAAGATCTCTGGCCACCAACTGTTTCTTCCTGTGTAGATCCTAACCGCTGTGGCTTCCAGTGATTTCAGGGGCGTTAGATCCTCCTGATGATGTCATATGGTGTTTTTGACGAACACTGCAGTTCCGCCACCTCGGTGTACAACCCTGTCGGAGCAGTTACTAGTTCAAGGTGTATGTCTTCTAGCAAAAACTGGCGTGGAGAAGCATGCGCATTGGAAGCCGTCACAGGAGCGTCCTCTATCGAAATCCACGCCCTCTGCAAATACTCTTCCAACTGAGACGTGTAGGCCCATGCCTAAAGGTAAAACTACATGTCCGCTCTGTGCTGAAACGCGCACTCGCGGCGCTGAAAACAAACATCAGACGTCAGCAGACGTGTCATTATGAATAAATCGTTTCTCTGATAAGAAGTTAAAGAGATCATCGGGCATAAGCCTTGTCCAGTTGAAAGCCGCTGTCACGCTAGACGTACATCCACAGATTATTTAGTCACTGAATCGCTAAAACATCTCGCAGGGGCCGAGAATTTTGTGGTAGAATAATTCATAGTCTCTTGTTGTAACACAATGCTAAGGTACTGCCAACTTACTGGACTGCAAAAGGCGAGAGTGTCGCCCATGTTCACCGCACCTTTCATGTACTGTTCGTATCGTCTGATCTATGTAAGCTTTGCAATACTGGCGAGGAATTTTGTAAGATCCGGGCTTCCGCAGTCCCAGATCGTCTTTTAGCTAACCGAGAAGAGCACTAATCTTCGCCGGTCATCGAAAGATTGCTTTAACTTGATATTTACTAGTATGACAGTTAACGAATGGAAGGCAGCCAACTTCCAGTTGCGCTACCTGTATACATGTTGGCAATACCACGGCCTACATCACCGTACGCACTCATCCAAGGGATATCAAAACTCCACTGATAGTTGTCAGTGCATCGTATGTGGATAATTTCACAATGTGTATGCGGTAAGTACTGGGAGATGAAGAAGCTTGCACAGGATAGAGTAGCATGGAGAGCTGCATCAAACCAGTGTCAGGACTGAAGACCACAACAACATCAACAACATGAATTTATCGGGTGTAAAGAGATGATATTGGCATGTCTCACTATGCAACTAATGATGAGTTTGGTTAACTAATTAAAACCTTATATACATTACGTTTAATAAAATCTTTATAAAATATGGTTATTATGCAAACACTTCTAGAAGGCAATAATTACCATTTATCAAGGAAATCGCTGCGTAGATTCATGCTCAATTTACAGTTCAACACACAATTGTATCACAAACATTCATTGTCTAATTTACATGCTTTTATTTTATCCTCATACATTTAGTTTCAAGTTTATCCTGAGAAGCGAATTGTGAGACATGAGATTAATCTGGGGTACCTTAGATGGACACTGGTAGAAAAAAGTGAGGCTACAAACAGCTGGATGGAGCATCTCTGTGGAGAATTATCGCTTATTTCGGCAAACTGTTTGGATCTTGGTACGCTAGTATACAATCAACAGTATTTTACCGTCAACCTTCTGAGATCTTCGTGTTCCTTATATTCCCGCCCATTGTTGAGTAGATGGGACATTTGAAACGATGTCTTCAGGCCATGGAACACGCCAGCTACATCTGCGGCCGCAATTTTCCACACGACGTCTCACTGAATAGACACTAGTATGCACTAGTATTTATTTAGGAACAATACATTACAACTCACCCTTTGTTCTTGCGGCGGGAAACTATATATAAATGTGGAACAATTAACAATGATAAACTGCATGAGGATGCAGAAGGATACGGAAATCACTGTATTAAATACTATTAACAAAGGATATGTGGTTCCTAGTTTCTAAAGTGCGCTGATGATCTCTCTATTGGCTAGAGATTCCGGATTTGTCCGCCAATCAGATCTCCATAAGAGAACTTCCCAGGCAGAGGTTGCAACAAGAAAAATACTGAATAGCCAACAAAACGTCAAGTCTAGAGGCGAAACAGAGAGTGGGATGCCAGAAGTGTGATTCTGGTAGTGAAGGAAGAAAATCTGGAATGGAAAGTGCAAACGATCAGTTTAAGTACACTGGGCACTGGGGTCAGTTAAGCGAAATGGAAAATAAGGATACCTGGTCAAACGAATATGCAGCCAACAGCAATAGAAAATGGCTTATTGAAAATGGTAATATTCAACAATAGAAAGATTGGGCTCAGAGTGAGTTACTGCAAACAGTCCAGTGATAGCATTATTTCTTTCAGATCAACAGCAAAAAAAGATCAACGACAATAGTTCAGATACGTATCGACGTCAGGAGGAGAATATGAAGTGACAGAGAAAATGTAAGAGGATACTGAACGCGAAATTCAGTATGTTAATGTAGATGAAAATCTAATAATCGTAGATTATTGGAACGTTGTAATATAGAAAGGAATAGAAATAAGAGTTATAAGAGAATATGGGCACAACTTCCTATGGCAGGTTTGTTTGTACAAACAAACAATAGATTTCGTTTATTTCCTTGTTTCTGTAAACAATATATTCTGCGACGCCTTACGCATGCTGCTTTGAAATGATGAGTTACCCAAAACGGCAGTTACTTTCTCGGTTGCCCGTGATGAATGAACGACGCTTTGGTGTCCTCAATAACCACATTAAATGGACTATGTTGTCGCCGATCAGGGTTGATATTTGTTACACCATTAAGCACTTTCAAATATCTCATGTTTCGCCAATTTTCATGTACTCACCATAGATTTCCCAGCGTCTCACTAAAGCTCTCTTAATACCGTCATTACGAATTTCAAGCCTGTAACTATCTTTCTTAGCACATCAGCAGTATGAGACGGAAGTTCTACTCTCTCATTACGGTTCTGTACGGTTCAGCTGCCAGTTTTTATGTCTGTTGCATTTACATGCATTTATACGATACGCTATTTTAAACCCATCACGTTCTTCTCCCGAAGTACAAAATACTGTCGATTTTCAGGAGTCTAACTTAGTCGTAGGCAAAACCAAACTAAGGTGTTACACGTGACGTTAAAATCCATTCCAAAGTTCTACTTACAGTTTTTACAGTAAATCAGCTCAAGCCCGCGAGTTGCAATGCATACTAATCTTCGTCGGTCAGTCTCCGAACCAAGCTGCGGTGCAGACATCTGCCTCCTGCGACTGTTAAAGCGGACGTGGCGACCACGCGGCAGATAAGATTTAAATAGCTGTAGACCTATTGGCATGCTTTCCATAATGTACTAGATGTAAATAAAAATTATCACCAACCGCTTTCAATAAATAAGCGACCAGTCGCATTAATACGACCGCCGTCTATGTTCGTCGCCAACGTGCAACAACCGTTCACTGACTGCAGGCGGCAGCACTAGCAGTCAGGAGCATATAAAGCGCGGCGGGAGGTCGCCCAAAACCGTGCAGCGTTGTTGTAATGCTAAGGCGGAGCGATTGACCTGACGTCCGAAAGGGTATGATGATTGGCTTTCGGTCCAAGACAGGAAGCGTTTTCGGTGTGTCTAAGTCTGTAAACAGTTCGCATGCCGCCATGTCTAAAGTATACCGTGCGTGACAAAATGGCGCTATTCAAAACCGGCTTTGAGGTAACTGTGGTGCAGCAGGGAGCATAGGTGATAGCGGTGAACGATGTCTAAAGTATACTGTGCGTGACAAAATGGCGCTATTCAAAACCGGCTTTGAGGTAACTGTGGTGCAGCAGGGAGCATAGGTGATAGCGGTGAACGATGTCTAAAGTATACTGTGCGTGACAAAATGGCGCTCTTCAAAACCGGCTTTGAGGTAACTGTGGTGCAGCAGGGAGCATAGGTGATAGCGGTGAACGACAGTTGCGTAGATGTATGAGTACGGACAATTAGACGTGCAACGTTTGAGCAACTGACCGCCCGGGTGAACAAAGAGGCTACCAAAATTGTTTCTTCAACGACCGTTCAGCGAAAGTTGTTGCATGCAGGACTCTACAGTTGGTGCCTGGTTAAAGCACCAATGCATACTGCTGTTTGTCGGTGACGAAGGCTAAAATTTATATGCCCATATCCTAAATGGTCGTCCATTGAATTGCGACAGGTGGCCTTTTCAGATGAGTCACGGTTTATGCTCCATCGTACAGATGGCCGATGTCATATACCATGCTACAGCGTTATGGTCTGGGGAATGGTTTCGTAGCATTCACTGCCTGAACTCGTCACTCTGGAAGGAGGAACAGATCAACACTAGTAAGCATCTATCCTTGGTGACCATCTCAACCCTACAGTCCGCTCGTTTCTCCTCAACTCGTTAGTTTCTACAATGCCACGTGTCACACAGTTCACTAAGTACGTGCGTGATTCGACACGAAACTCCCCGGATTTAAACGCAACCGATCATCTGTGAAACCACTTCGATCGTCCCTGTACTCGCCATTGTTATATACTACCTAGAAAAATATTAATAAACTTGGTAAGACAAATTTTTTTATCTGATCACGACATATGCCACCTGCGGGATGGTATATGCAATGATAATGGCTACAACGCCTCCTGCCAAGAGATAGCGTACTGGCATTGCTACCAGAGTGCCATCTGAGTTTGCCTTTCAATAACGAATGCTCACACCTAGAAGGAATGCTCACTGTGATGTAAACGTGTGGAACAAGCAGGAAAAGATGCCACGGAAACGAACTAACGCTTCCTACAGCCAAATGAGCTAGTTTGAAAAAGGTCAGATTGTGGTCTTCCAACTGGCGGGACGGTCCTTTCGAAGAATTGCTACACAAATTGGACGTTATGCGTCAGTTGTGCAATGATGCTGGTATCGGTGGTCACATGAATGTTTTCACAACCATAGATGAGGTTCTGGACGTCCATAAGCACAGACGCCCGCCGCGAAAGTCGCATTCAAAGGCAGCAGTGGCTGATCGTACAGCTGCCACAGTGCAGATAAGAGGGTGTGTGAGCCCAGACCTGTCAACACGAACAGCTACGAACCGGTTATTAGCAGTGGGACTAAAGGCACGCACATCGCCGTCCGTCTTCCACTCATGCCAGAGCATCGACATGCACGGCTTGACTGGTGCCGTTAGAGGATAACTTGGAAGATGGAATCGCGCTCCATGGTCTTCAGAAATGAATGCAGATTCTACCTACACGGAAGTGATGGTCGTTTGCGCATACGTCGTAGACCTGGTGAAATTTGTCCCGTAAACCGCGTTCATCAAAGACACACTGGTTCCACGCTAACCTTATGGTATGAGGTGCAATAAGCTACAGCTCTCGTTCTCTTTGAGTGTTTCTGGAGAGGCCACTAACGAGCGCTCGGAAAGTGTTGAATGTTATTGTTCTTTTGCCATTCTACTAACAAGAAGGAGATGTGTTGTCCTAAAAGGAGAATGCTTGAAGAACGCTGCACGTGAAACTCAACCTGCTCTGCAAGACGTGCAGCAACTTCTTTGCCTATCACAATCTCTTGACTTGTCTGCAATCGAGCAAATGTGGGATATGATGGGACGAGAAGTGAGTAGTATGACTTTGTCAACCAGAAACTTTTACAGAATTACGTGAAAAGGTTATATAGATGTGGCATAACGTACACCAGCACAGACTTCGCCATCTTTGCGATCGACTGGATACCAGATTCAGCTTCTGAAATGCCGTTGGTGGAGGCTATACCACTCATCAACATTGGTATTTCAGCATGGGTTGGTGACTTAACGAACATTGCGCTCTCATTTAAGTATATGGCCGAAAGAGTCAGCCTTAAGGAATTTTGGAACGAACCTTGTCGTCCAGTACCGGATGCCACAGAGAGCGCAGATTCACCACGAGATGGGGAAACTCACAGGCTTCTATTGTCTATTGCGGCCTAAGCGCAGTAGTGTGCGACGAGAACCTAAGTCAACCTAGAAGAAGGCTTTTGTGGCCAAGGAGACGTAGCCGTGTTAAATATGGCTGACCTATGCTCGGCCATAAAGGGAAACATTTATGAAAACTGTTTAATTCTGTAATAGTGCAGGGAACAAAACTACAGTAATTTTAATTTATCATCCTTCAAAACTTTTCATGGTGATCCCAATAAAACTTGTATATTGATCATATATGCAACACTTTAGGATTTATTGTTAAAGTGAAGTTAACAAGTTTTGTAAGGAAGACCTCAACGCTTTGGTCGATCTTAAATAGCGATATCTCATGTAGAAGAGCATCATTAACACGAGAAACGTTGTAAATATTAACTCTGTAACACTATTTGTTTAAAAGATATAGTAAAATTAAATTATCAGTATTTCCAGTTAAGCATCAGATCATCGTTTCCTCCACACAAAACACATTGAACGATGACAGCATGACACCTTATTGAGTCACTAGGCAATAGGATATTTGTTATAAAGTTTTGTGTATAATAGTTACTTTTGCTCTTTATTTATTTATCAAAAATCACATTGGTGCAAGGCTACTGGCCGTGACTTTCAACGTTAAGAAGGAAATTGTATTGGTTCTACGAAAGAGCATTTAGCATTTATTATTTAATTCATATTATTGTTACGTTATTTACGATGCCAAATTCGTCAAGATTTGATTATTTAAATATACGAAATGTAAAGTAATCTAGAATAAGCTGTAGCGCGAGAAACAGCGTCGGAGATGGGCAGAGGGCAGTTGTGGTCGAGACACCAAAGAGTTCAGTTCGGCTGGAGACACTAAAGGGTACAGTTCGGATTGAGACGCGAAAGCGGACAGTCGGTCTTTAGGCTGCTAGCAAGTGAAACGACTTAGGAAATTTCGCGTTGAGTGGTATTCGGGACTTAGTGTCTGAGCCGTGAGCAGCCGCGCGCCTGGTATGAACTTTTCGCATAGTTAACGAGGTGGAGTATCTTACCTGTATTTCCCGATGAGATTGTGACTGATCGATCTGTGTCTAATGTATATGCGCTCGAGTGTAACAGTAATCTAAATACGACCAGTTTCGCTATTAGTTTCCTTTCTGAACAAACATTATTCTAATCAAATCGCAACTGTGTGACCTACATCATTTATGGGTCGTTAATTTAGTTCCCGATGTTATTGTTACTGTTGTTATTTGTTATGTTAATTATATATTTCGCAAACTTGACATCAGCTAGGTAATTTAACCAAAGGGTCACAAGTGTCTAATTTAGGACATGTAATGTGACACGTGCGCTTCAACCACTATACGAGTTCGAGCCGACATTTCGATGAAGAGGTACCGCATGTGAGCCCGAACATGTTTCGGATGTTAGCCTGAATTGGGAGCGCGTCCAGGATAGAAACTTGGAAAGTGTTTGTTGAGGAATAAGAATCTTGCAAAGTGTTGGAACAGGATTTGATTTTGGAAAGTGTTAGTTACGGAATATGAACTCTGGAAAGGTTAGAGTTGGATTTGAATCCTGAAAAGTGTTTGCAGAAGTATTATCTGAACGTCGATAGGCAGGACCTCTCGGAAAAGTTAAATGTGAAATCGGTTCAGGACTGAATATTAGGTTTCTTTAATAGTTGTGAAATTATAATTTCATTCCCACAGTTAACGACATTCTGTGATCTAGGTCCCAAGTCTGTGGCATTTTAGGCAGTTTTCGTTCGGCCTCTGAGCTACGAATTTTGTAACAGTTGTGTGTACCGAGATTTAGCAGTGGTTAGGAGTGATAGAAAAAAGTGACGTGGAAGAAGAAGCAACATCGAAAGCACGTGGTTCCCGCCGTTAGGGGCATCTTCAACGCCCATTCATAGCGCAGCGTCGGTTGCAATACCACAGCAGAGGCTACGAGATCTTCAGCGTCGGCTTCAACTGCAACATCGGCAGCAATACCATAGCAGAAGGATCCAGCACGACAAAGCTAAGTATCTGCGCTGATAGCGAGATTATGTATGATTCTGTAGTTCAATCGCCAATAGTAGACATCGCTAATATTAAGCAGTGGGCCAGTCTGTGTAGGTTCGAAAGTACTAGCGAGCCGTTTAGCCCGAAGTCGGGGCGGGAGAGCGTGATCGGCGGTGAATTTAGTAGGGCAAATAGTCCGAAATCAGGCAAGGGAGATGAATTTGGGGGAGACATGATGTCGTAATTAATGGAAATGATAAGAGGACTGGGATAGAAAACTGGTTCGGTTACAAACGATACGATTGACGTAAGTTTAAACATTGTTTCGGTTCAATCCGAAATAGGTTCGGTTGTGAAAGACGAAGTAGGTAAAATGGCTGGTGGAATCGAGGAATAGATAGACGGAAAAACCATTCGGGATGAAATGGGAAAAATTTCAGATGAAGTTGGGAAACAAGACTCTAAGGTAGATCAAGCGGAGAAAGATTTCAGTGATGAAAGGTGGAGAAGTTACAGGCAGATCTGGGACGCTACGTAAGAAATTGTATGAGTAGGCAAGATGCTGCAATGGCTGATACGACAGAGGCTATCAGTAGCTTATCCGCTCGAATAGGTAAAGGAGAGAAAGAAGTAGATAAAATAAAGGAAGAAGTAGAATCTGGCATTAAAAGTAAAAATAGTGAAGTTAAAAAGCAAATCAATGAAATAAAGAACGAACTGAATTCTTTAGCTCCACATCAAACCTCTACAGTGATCAGTGTTCCGTGGATGGACTCGGGATCGGTCAAATGTTTTGCAGACGACGGGAAATATCACCCAGTAAATTTTCTAGCAGCAATCGTGGGGAAATATACACAGTGATTCGTTCAATACCTACGAAATATTTGAAAGCAGTTTCCTGCACAAGTTCTGGAGTGAAGCGAAGCAAACGAGATTCGGAAATGAGTTTCTGAATGGGCCAACAGTTAAATACGGGAACGGGTCGATGCGAGAATTTTGTAAACTTGAACTTGCGAGATTAATGCATGTGAAAAGTCCTTTGGGAGTGCTGATTGAAAGTACAACGCTGAAAAGGAGGTTACCGGAAAATTTGCAGTGTGGTCTAGTGCCCAGTCCTAGCAGTCAATAGACGAACTTTTGGACTTTGTAGAAAAAGTGGAACGGGCGTAGAAATTTAAAGAGCAACGTAAGCAGACAAATATTTTTCAGAGAGGAAATCATAACTACAGTCCGAATAACTACTATGACAGACATCCGGGAAGTTATCAACGGAACGCAAACTACAGTTTTGATAAGGGAAAGGGTAACATGAAGACATCCAATGATAAATTTCAAAGGAGTAATGGGAATGGATACTTTCGTGACAGGGACCGGCAGCAAGAACGTAGATTTGAGGGACGGGCACCTGGCGAAATGATCCAGCGTAATGGGAGATCGGGAAACTAAGTTTCGCCGCATTTCCGGTCCGGATATGGCAAAATAAACCGGCGATGAATAGGACGCGAGTAAACGGGAATGAGTGATTGTTAATAAATCGGCAGAAAGGCGTCAGAATATTGAAATGAAATAAGTAAGAAATGAGAATCACATAGGTAAATTTTCAAATCAGATCGTGCATAAAATGCAAGATAAGCAAAGATAACGATAAAGGCGATGACTACGATTTAAGACTAAACTGTTTTATGAATGGGAGACGAAAGAGTGTATGAATGTTAGTACAATGAAAGATTCTGTGTGCCAAAAGCAGGCTGAGGTGGAGCTATATTTGGTGGAGTTAAATGGTATAGAAAATTCTAAAGAGGTACAAAGCAGCGATAACGATTATAGTGATGAAGGTGATGATGATTCAGGTGATACTGTGACAGCAAACGTTGTTAAGGAGGTTATTAAGGGCGGCATAGCATTAGTCTCGTCAAATGCTGATGAATTTGTGTGCGTATAGGCGGATATTGATGAATTATTTGAAGGAAGGTAGTAATGATGTTTTGTGTGCAGAAGTTACGAAAGTTGAAGGGACTGGTATTGAGACTTCAGAGGATGGAATCTGTGGGTATCTTTCTACTAATGGAGGTGAATCCGAAATTCTGGGTGGATCTGTGGATCTTGAATGTTTGTTTGAGAATGAATGTGGATCTGAATTTGATGTGCGATCTGAAATTAATGTGGCGCAAGAGCGGGTAGGAGAGAAAAAGGTATTAAGCTCAGGCTTAAATCAAAACGCAGAGGAATTTAATGGTACTGCTGATTCTCAAATTGCACGATGTTGTAGCTATAATTTACATGGTATAACGGCAGAGGGTGGTGAAACTATGAACGGTTCTTATACTGGTGATCTGTAGACGGAGGTAAATGAGGTTTTATGTAGCGGGTTGTATGATGTATCAGCGGCTGTTGAAAATGCTTTTCGTGAAGGTGTTTGTAATGGAGTGGAAGTAAAAAGTAATGCCTTATTTCATGATAATGATGTTGTGGCTACTAATGTCGATAATTTTAAGGGAGAATACAGTGAGTTTGATTCTAACATAAAAAGTGATATTTGCACAGAATGGTATCTTAAGGAAGAATGAGATTTTATTGTAACTGATTGGCGATGGTACGGTAGAATATTAAGATCGTTATTGCCTCATTTGTGGACTGGAGAGAAGTTTAAGATAACGAAAGGTCTAGAAGGTAGAAAAAAATGAAATTGGGGCAGAAGAAGCATTGAATGAATTAATTTGGGACGACCACGAAATTAAAGGGTGTATCGAACAGGGTATGTGCACTATAGAGAAGGGGAAAGTAGGTTAAGAAATAAGTGTATCTGTGTTTAGAATATAAGAACATTTGGAGGTGTAATTTGCAATGTCTTACTTCAGGATTTATTGTAGTGTGTTTGTTGTTTCGTCGCATAAGGATTTTTTTTTTTTTTTTTTTTTTTTTTTTTTTTTTTTTTTTTTTTTTTTTTGGCACAAGGTCTGTGCAGTTATTAAGAGATAGTTTGAGACGCACATTTGAGTACTAGATCGGAGAACTCTTTATTTGGTGAAGTGTATCAAATCAAAAATCAGTGTATATTATGCATATAAATTAGGTTTTTGGGGGTGTATAAGGGATTTATTTATGACTATGTATGGGTTATTCTTGAGTTTTTGGATTGTTTTATGTTAGTGTAATGTCAAAGTTATAAGTTATGGTCACGTCAATTTGGATGCATGGAGGTGAGAGACATTTAGAAAATGAAAATTAATAATGCTAAATTAGGAAGACAGATGTATGTTTATCTACTTATCTGAGAACATTTGGGGGAATAATTTATAGTTGTATGGAGTATCGTTTTGTGTACGCAGCTTCACTGCGCGGAATTAAACAAGGGATGAAATTTGTTCATATTTGTTGTTAGTTTACAGTCTAATCCGAGTTATTTAAATTAAAATAAAATAATAATTTGCCGATGAAGTTGATTGGGAATTTGTCATGAGATGCACGTATCTAGTGAGATGCATGTATCTAGTGGGACTTGAATAACGTGTCAGAATCATTGAAGAATTTACGGGCACCTTGCCAACGTTGTAAATCAGTTATTGACTGTGTAGTTTAGATCTGTTTGTATCGATTCTATTGGGGGAGACGTTCATGGCAGATCCTGGGTGGATTTCGGAAAGTGTTTGTTCTCTGGTATCTACACCCGATTCGAATTTCAACAGATATGTTCCCGAGAAACGTTGGCGATGGAAAGCAGAGCCATACAGAATTTCGGCGGAGTACTCGGCTCCGAATCTGTGGAACACCGCCGGAGACTTCGTTGTGATAAAAAGGTTGTGTGAAAGTGACTGCAGTAGAGCTGATATTTCTGCGGAATTTCAATAGACAGTCGATTTTGATAAATGTATAGTTTTATTTGGCATTTAATTAATATGCTGCAATTCATAATTTATGTTGGATGTAAGTTTCTGTAAATTTAAAGCATGCTACATCAATCTACTCTACTGATCTGGCGCTTAGGATATTTATGTTATTGTGTTATGAATTTTTGTCTTGTGAATTTGGGTGCCACTACATAATATATACGGCACACCAACATGTTATGAAGTGAAGGTGTGTGAGTTAACGAGCACTGCGCTCTCATTTAAATATATGGCCGAAAGAGTAAGCCGTAATGAATTTTGAAACGAACGCTGCCGTCCAGGACCGAATGCCACAAAGAGCGCCCATTCACCATGACATGGGGAAACTCACAGGCGTCTATTGTCTATTGAGGCCTAAGCGCTGTAGTGTCCGAGTGAGACAGACGAGAACCTACGTCATAGGGAAATCCAGTAGAAGGCTTTTGGGGCCAAGGATATGTAGCCGTGTAAAATATGGGGGACCTAAGATCGACCATAAATGGAAACATTTATGAAAACTATTTAATTCTGTAGTAGTGCAGGGAATAAAGCCACAGTAATTTTAATTTTCATGGTGGCCCAATAATACTTGTATATTGATCATACCTATGATAGTTTAGGCTTAACTGTTAAAGTGAAATTAACAAGTTTTGTAAGGAAGACCTGATTGCTAAAATCTGAACTCTTTGGTCGATCTTAACGAGTGATATTTCACATAGAAGAGCATAATTAAAATGACAAATGTTGTAAATATGAACTCTGTAACTATTTGTTTAAAATATATAGGAAATTTAAATTAACGGTATTTATAGTTAAGCATCATCATTTCCTCCAGATAAAACACACTGAACGATGACAGCATGACACCTTATTGAATCATTAGGTAATAGAATATTTGTTGCAGGGTTTAGTGCTTAATAGTTACTTTTGTTCTTTATTTATTTATCAGAAAGCACATTGGTGCAAGGCTACTGGCCGTGACATTAAAAGTTAAGAAGGAAAATGTATTGGTTTTATGTAAAATAATGTAACGTTTATTATTGAATGGATATTACTGTTACTTTATTTAGGACGCGAAAGTGGTCAAGCTTTGATTATTTAAATATATTTAAATGTAAAGTAATGTAGAATAAGCTGTAGCCAATCAGATGGACGGCTTCAGGAAAGGGAACAGCAGTAGTCACTTCAGCGAAGATGTTCGGCGCGGTAAACCCCGCGGAGACGGGCTGAAGGCAGTTCTGGTCGGGAGACCAAAGAGCTCAGTTCGGCTGGAAAACCAAAGGGTACAGTTCGGATTGAGACGCGAAAGCGGACAGTCGGTCTTTAGCAGCAAGGAAGTGAAACGACTTCGAAAATTTCGCGTTGTGTGGTATTCGGTACTTAGTCTCTGAGCTGTGAGCAGCCGCGCGCCTGATATGAACTCTAACTTTTCGCATGGTTAACGCGGTGGAGTATCGAACTTGTATTTCGCGATGAGATTGTGAATGATCGATCTGTGTCAAATGGATATGCTCTCGAGTGTAACAGTAACTCTAATTACGACCACTTTCACTATTAGTTTGGTTCAAATGGTTCAAATGGCTAAGAGCACTATGGGACGTAACATCTGAGGTCATCAGTCCCCTAGAACGTAGAACTATTTAAACCTAACTAACCTAAGGACATCACACACATCCATACCCGAGGCAGGATTCCCACCTGCAGCCGTAGCGGTCGCGCGGTTCCAGACTGAAGCGCCTAGAACCGCTCGGCCACAGCGGCCTGTGCTATTAGTTTGCTTTCTGAATAAACATTATTCTAATCAAATCGGAACTGTGTGGCCTGCATCATGTATGGGTCGTTAATTTAGTTCCCGATTTGTTACTGTTATTATATGTTATGTTAACTTTGTATTTCGCAAACTTGCCATCAGCCAGACGATTTAACCAAAGGGTCACAAGTGTCTAATTTAGGGCGTGTAATGCGACACGTAAGGTTCACCTCCCTTACGAGTTCGAGCTGAGACATTTTGATTAAGAGGAACCGCATGCGAGCCCGAATATCTTTGGGATGTTAGCTCGCAGGTCCATAACGGGTATCTCAGAACCGCTTACGCTATTGATCTGCAAATGTAATGATTTCTCGTACTCCATAAACGCTCTTCCAATACTAAATGTTAATTGAATTGGATTCTTCTAACAAGGTGTACCATCTTCTCTTCAGCAGTGTACTCATAATGACCTGTTTCTGTCATGGACCATCCTCACAGTGGAAACAATTGCCGTCACTACATGACGTGTCATACATAGATCGTACAAACCAACCTGAACAGTCGTTTGGTTTCCAGCTCCCCTATGATTTTAGAAATTCCGAAGGAATATTACCTATGTCATCCGGCTAATTTGATCTTCAGTCTTCCAACTTTCTGTTAAACTGTTAATACTGGCTCACCTTTATTGCCTTTCATAACCATTGTCTCTCCCATATGGAGGCATTCACAGTGCTCTTTACATACATCCGCTCTTTCCCCCGTTGTAGCGGAATTTCTGTTGAACTCTTAATGTCGAAGACTTTACTTCTAATTTCATGAAGGTTGCTGTGATTCTTCTATATGCTTAATTAGTCCCTGCGACGATAATTTCTTTATCGGTTTCTCTGCATTTATCTGTAGCCATTTCACCTTTGCCTCTTTTGCAGGTCCTATTTACTTCATTTCTAAGTTATGGGTATTGCTATGGTCTCATCTTTTGTTGGACAGTTTTGTACTTTCTACTACCGTTGCCAAACCGCATAATTTCTCCTGTTACCTACAGTGTAATTTGTAAATATTTTCAATAACGTTGTAACTACCGGTTTCCCACTATCACAAACGACTCTGCATAAAAAAAATTTGGAAATTTGTGGTAAGATCTTATGGGACCAAACTGCTGAGGTCATCGATCTCTAAGCTTGCGCACTACTTGATCTAAGTTAAACTAACTTACGCTAAGGACGACACACACACCCATACCCGAGGAAGGGCTCGAACCTCCGACGGGGGTAGTCGCGCGGACCCTGACAAGACGCTTCTGGATATTTTATGGAATTCTTGGAAAATATTGGACATTGTTTTGCTTCACCCCGCCTTATATTCTGTCAGCGATATGTGGACGATAAACGTATGGTCTGATTTCACGTGCAGTGGGAACAATGCTGAAGATTAATTAACCCAACAACTCATCAGAATGTCTACGCATACGGACTCACACTTGAACGCCCAGTAACAAGGGAATATCAGGTTACAAGCACAGTAGGTTTCAGTCAAGAGTTGGTAGGTCGATGACAAATTCTCAAGGAATGTGGATCCAATGAAGGTACGATACACCAAGCTATGTCCCGTCAGGTAGTACCCTACCAAGACATTGTTCACATCCGATAGTTGTAATAGGAAATACACGGTGACGTTAGAGTAAACAAATACTCTCATGACTAAGGAAAAGGCATCGCATTGTGAATGTAATCCGAATGGAATCAGGATCCTGTGAACCACACGTCAGTTAAGAACAAAATTAAATCCAGTTAGAGAAAAGGGCTCACAATATAGGCACGAAACGGTCTTAAGCAGGATTGCATCCTCCAACAGTCGAGCAGCTGACAAACTCCAACCGCCGTGATGGCGACTCCAAAGGCTAGGCCACTGCCTTCCAGCTAGTTTCGGCCTAACAGAGCGCTCATCCGTTCTTGGTGAAACCGGGCTCCAATTCTCAATACAATGATGCCGGTAAGTCAGTTCCCTTCTCCTTGCCGTCCACACCGCTACATACCCACCCGCCGCTACTCATGTGAGTCGGCGTCCTGTAGCTTCCCGGCAATGAGGCAGAGACATACAAAGGGCCGATACTACCGATAACTGAGTGCCACGGTTGTCGCGTAAGCATGGGACAAATTTATGTGTTACAGTCACATCATCACCTTACGGAAATAAATTATATTACACAAATCAGAAAAAGAAAGGTAAGAAACGGAGCCACACCACCTATATACGAAATGTGAGCCTTTGGTCCTTGGCCCACAAGAACGTACGAAGGGCATAATTGTTGCAAAAAAATGGCACACTCACTAGTAGTTGAAGTCCGCTGCAGCTACAGGATATAGTTTTTTGCTGTGTGCTGGCCACCTGCAGGGTGTAACAACCAAGTGACCAGTCCATTACTTTCTCATTCAGGCGATTTATGAGTTGAATGAGATTAGTCTCTGCGGCCACGTTAGCAATATAAATGTTTTGAATCACTCTCCGGGTTTGGCGGTCTCACTTAATGTGAAACAACCGACGGACACAATTCTCTGACTGTTGCTGCTGTTGTATGAAAGTTTTCACCTAATTTCTAGGTTAGAGTGATTTCTTTTTCATTTCATATAATACATGAGTCATGACCAGGGTTGTCAACATTCTTAGAGAGAAATGAGGAGATATGAAGATAAAGCATATATCTAAAATCAACTAATTTTAAAATTTATGAAAATGGACCTTTCCGTTGGTGGGGTTGTTTGCGTGTGTCGACGATACAGATAGAACGTACCACAGGTGCAACCTCAACCGAGGGGTTCTGTTGGCAGACCAGACAAACGTGCGGTTCCGGAAGAGGGGAGAGGGTAATAGCTTTTTCAGTAGCTACAGCAGCTTCAGTAGCACTAGTCCAGGAGTATTGATTTATCTGGCTTTGTAACATCAAAAACAAGTAGCCTTGATGTGCTGGAAATGCAAACGGCTGAAAGCAAGGGAGAACTACAGCCGTTATCTCTGTCCGGATGGTATACAGCTCTTCTGTATATTTAAGCGGTAAACACATCCTCTTCAGTATAATATTCCGGGGATAAAACATTCATCCATTCCTATCTCCAGGGGGGGTACTACTCACGAGGATGTCGTCTATTGGTCTATTGATCAAACCGTGAAATGTTCGATCCTTTCAAGAGGCAGGTAGATTAGAAAATTTAAAAATGGTAATGGGTAGGTTGAAGTAGAAATGCGTAATAAAACTGAAGAATTGGCAAAAAGGCAAGAAACTGATGAGATGGAACCTACAGAAGTTGAAAGGGTTGTAAGAGGTCCGAGCAGATGTAACTTCGATGTATTGCTCATGCGCTGCCTGCAATAGGCAAGGTATAAGAGAATCTCTGTCCTGAGAGCAGTGTGGACTGCAGTAGGAACTGTGTAGCTGTAGCAGTATTTTGTTGCTAGTTTGGAGTCTGCCCTGGTCTGGTAT